>NC_090448.1:1032733093-1033080971 GCF_031143425.1 Pleurodeles waltl | reverse complement strand
CTTTCGGGACCATAATAGAAACTGGGGTAGACAGCCCCAAGACAGTTTCCGTCACACCTGGTGACATTGGCCTTTCCACCTTGGCTGCTTGTCCCCTTCACATGGATAAGTACAGGCAGTCAATCCTAATAAATGGTGTTGAGGCCCAGGCCTACAGGGACACAGGTGCCCGTATCATTTTGGTAACTGAAAACCTGGTGTCACCTGCACAACACGTCCTTGGACAGAAGTACCAAGTTACTGATGTCAATAACTCCACTCAGTCTCTCCCCGTAGCTGTAGTTCAACTTAGTTGGGGTGGAGTTACTGGCCCAAAGAAGGTGGTTGTATCACCTAGCTTACCTGTAGATTGTCTCTTAGAGAATGATCTAGAGGCCTCAGGTTGGGCTAAAGAAGAGTTTAGTACCTATGCATCCATGCTGGGTATCCCTGAGGAATTGCTTCCTCTCATTTCTGGTGAAATGAAAAAGCAGAGGAGAGACAAAGGTCTGAAATCTCAGGATCCCTCTCCACCAACAGGTAAGAAGGGTATCAAAGTATCCCTTCCTAACCATGCCACTAGGGATACCATTCCTCTGTTGGGAGAAACCTCTCTAGGGTGGAACCTGTACCAAGGGAGGCCTCAGCTATCACAGCTGTACTCCCAGAGGTAAAAGTACCTTTCTGTGGAACCACTAAAGCAGATGTGCAAAATTGCACCATTTTAGTAAATATGGAGCAACCCTCCAGCCCTCCCAGAGAAACTTTAGGTAAGTAGCCCTGCACTGCCTCTAAACACTCAAGACAGCAACCCTGTCCTAGTGTGGAACTCATAGGACAGCAGCCCTGCTCTGCTCCAACTCAAGAGAAACGGCAACCCTGTTCTCTCTTACAGCCATATGGACAAACGTTTTGCCCAGTTATGGCTTTGTTGAGACAGAATCCCTGTCTAGCATTCTCTTCATTTGACTTAGGCCCAGTGGACCAACCCCACTGATCAACTTTAAAACATACTAGTAATTGAGAATTTACACTTGCACTGTTGGTTAGGTAAAAATCTCCAAACAGGGAGGTTTACATCACCACAGGGAAGTAACCATACAGTGGTTGATAAAGGGAGTAACCACTCTATGGCAGATCTACTCTCCACTTATCACCACTTAGACAATAAAGTCTCAACTGGCCAAGGTTAGTCTTGTTGTCCTTTGTTTAGGGGGTTTATGTGAGAAAGTAGCCTCTTTCTAGCATGGTTACCCCCACTGTAGGCCTGTTTGTGAGTGTGTATCAGTGTGTTTTTATTGTCTCACTGGGATCCTACTAGCCAGGACCCCAGTGCTCATAGCGAAAATCCTATTTGTCAGTGTGTTTTGCCTGTCTCACTGGGATCCTGCTATCCAGGACCCCAGTGCTCATAATTTGTGGCCTAATGTGTGTGTTGTCAGTAGTGCTTAACTGTGTCACTGAAGTTCTGCTAACCAGAACTTCAGTTCTTATGCTCTCTCTGCTTCCAAATTAGTCACTATAGTTTAGTGACTTCATATGCCAATTCCAATTGGCACACTGGACTCCCCTTATAAGTGCCTAGTATATGGTACCTGGGTACCCAGGGCATTGGGGTTCCAGGAGATCCTTATGGGCTGCAGCATTTCTTTTGCCACCCATAAGGAACTCAGACAAACCCTTTTAAAAGACTGCCACTTCACCCTGTGTGAAATAGTGCACACGCTATTTCACAGCCATGTTCACTGCACTTAAGTAACTTATATGCCACCTATATGTCTACCCTTCCTTTACTGAAGGTTTGGTGGAAAGTTACTAAGTGTGAGGGCACCCTTGCACTAGCAAAGGTGTCCCCACTATGTCCAGGGCCAAATCTCAGGACTTAGTGAGTGCAGGAACACCATTACACGCCTACACTGCATATAGGTCAATCACTACATATAGGTTAATACCTATATGTAGCTTCACAATGGTAAGTCCGAATATGGCAAGGTGTCTAAGATCAAGGAATTGTCCCCTCATTCGAAATCTGGTATTAGGGGGCCAATCCTATGCATCCTGGGGGCTCCACCATGGATCACCAGTACTGCAAACCAGCTCTCTGAGGCTTGCACTGCAGCTACAGCTGCTGCCACCTCACAGAAAGGGTTCTGCCCTCCTGGGGTGTGAGCAGCTCAGTCCCAGGAAGGCAGAACAAAGTATTTCCTTTGGAAGGAGGGTGTTACACCCTCTCCCTTTGGAAATAGGTATTACAGGGTTGGTAGGGGTAGCCTCTAAGTCCCTCTAGAAAAGCTTTGAAGGGCACAGATGGTGCCCTCCTTGCATAAGCCAGTTTACTCTGGTTCAGGGACCCCCAGTCTCTGCTCTGGCGTAAAACTGGACACAGGAAAGGGGAGTTACCACTCCCCTGTCAATCATGACCCCAGGGGTGGTCCCCAGAGCTACTCCAGTGTGTCCCTGGCGTTAGCAATCTTGTTTTCCAAGGTGTGGGGACACTCTGGAGATCTCTGAGTGTCCAGTGCAAGCAGGTGATGTCAGAGACCTCTCCTGATAGGTGCATACCTGGTTAGGTAGCCAATCCCCCTCTCAGGGCTATTTAGGGTCTCTCCTGTGGGTTCCTCTTCAGATTTGGCTTGCAAGTTTCCACCAAGGTTCCTCTGCAACTCCTGCTTTATCCTCTGACCTCGTATCAAACGGAGACTGCTCCAGGAACTGCTGTAACTGCAACAAAGTATCCAAAGGGCTACTTTGACTCTGCAACTTCAGCTCCAACCAGCAACTGTAACATTGTCCATGGTGTGCACGCTCTGGGGACTCCCTCTGTTCACCCTGCACCAGAGGGGCCAAAGAAATCTCCCATGGAGTGACAGAGTCACTTCCCTGCTCCAGCAGGTACCTTATGAGACGATGACCGGTTCTCTTGGACTCCTCTCCTGGCATCTAGCATGGTCCTTGGAACACAGGTGGTGGACCCCTTCGACACAGACAGTCTAATGTCCAGCTGTCCAAATTTGGAGGAGGTAAGACCATGCCTTGCCCATTTGCAACAGTACCCCTGTGCACAGCGTTATCTTCACCTCCTGACGCAATCGCGACATTGCTTGAACAAAGGCTTATTGGACGAATCCAGCACTGCAACTCACCTGCATCCAAGATCTCCATGTAGGACATCCTTTGCATCATGCAGGACCCGCAGCCATCTTCTTTTTTGCCCTTCAGCAGACTTCTTCCAACCGGAGAATCCTCTTTTGCACCATCTTGTAGGTTGGCAAGGGCTCCTGTCCTTCCTGGAATCTTCTGTGACTTCTTGACTTAGGCCCTCGTTATGAACACAGCTGTAAACACTGCACCGCCAGTGGTGTTGGTAACAACTGCCAACAAACGTGTGGTCCGTACCGCCAAATAATGAACCAACTGAAACACAGGCATTCTGAAAACCACTCACTGCCAGCAGAGGAGTGCCGACCACGACGGCAGAGCCCGCCCACAGGCCAACGGAAAGGCCCTTACTGCCCATCAAATAATAAAGCACTAGACCGCCGTCAGTTCCGGGGCGGGAACCACCAACACGCAAAGCCAGATGGAAACGAACCAAATATAAGGAAACACTCACCGGAGGCTCACACAATAAGCAGACATGAATAAAGGGCTGCAGATCATGCCAGCCAAGCTCCTTGCCATATACCTCCACGACCGAGACCGCCGACGAAGACGATGACGGTAAGCACTGCAACCTACGAAACAAGGCAAGAAAGGGCACAGTTACATACCCACCCACTCCACCCACCCTGCAACCCTCCCACAACCCTTCACAGCAGCACAAACCATACACCCCACAGCAAGAGGTACTTACCTGACATAAGGCTAACCCAACCTGCCCAAAGTACATACAAGTGCCCCACAAACAATGAAACGAAAGACCACGTCTCCAGAGTGTGCCTCTAACAACACAGGCCACACATTAATCTTTATTATGCTCACTGAGCAACCCCAAGTGCATGTAAGGCCAATGGCCAGTACTTTTGAAAATAAGTCCCATGGGCCACAGTGGCCCCAACTTGACTCCCACAAACGCTATGGTACTCCACCTCATTGGGGTAACAATGGGGCATCCAGGCACCTCAGGGAACAGGGGCAGGTGGTGGTGGGGATTTACGATGGGTGGGCTTAGATTTTCGTTTTGCAGATGGAGGGGGTTTGGTTTTGCCCTTGTAAGGTGGGGGAGTGGGCTTGGACCAGGGGGTGGCAGATGGACCTGGTTCAGCACAGGGCTTCTTCCTCTCTGGGGAAGGGGCACAGGAATGTGAAGTGCTGACAGGGGCAGGCTGTGACGTGGGAGGAGTGGACAGGGCAAGGAGGTGAGCACGTTTAGGGATGAGACGGGATGGGCCAGTGGGTTGGAATAGTTCAACAGGGCAGAGGAAAAGTTTTTTAGGTGCAATTGGGGTGGACCTGGAGGAAGGCGTGGGAGTGAAGGTAGAGGGAGTGGTCGTAAGAGGTGTAGGTGTGCATGACGTGGTGCAGTTGACTGGACAGTATGCTGAGGTGTGGTGGATGTGTTATGGGTGCGTGTTTTGGTGCTTTTGAGTGTCTTGGGAGGAGGGGGTGGACACAGTGGGACAAGACAGGCTGCCAGTGTAAATGTATGTTGTCTGGGTGTCTGCAAGTCTGGTGAGTGTGCTACATGTGTCAACTAAAGTCGTTGTGGTGAGGGCAGGTGTGGTGTAGAGGTTCATGAATGGATATGTGCTATTGTGGTGACTGCAGAAGTAGGGTCAGAAACATTGAATGAGGGTTCATTGCCTCGGGTGTGCATGTACAGGGGACAGACAGGGAGGCGGGGAGGAAGAGGTGGACA
Source organism: Pleurodeles waltl (assembly GCF_031143425.1). Taxonomy (NCBI): domain Eukaryota; kingdom Metazoa; phylum Chordata; class Amphibia; order Caudata; family Salamandridae; genus Pleurodeles; species Pleurodeles waltl. The sequence goes on along the minus strand of NC_090448.1, from coordinate 1,033,076,134 downwards.
CACTGGGGGAAGTGGATGTTGTTGTGTGTGCATGTGTATGTTGGCTGTGTATATGTCTGTGGTGGGAGGTGTGGTGCTTGTGTTTTGAAGTGTGCTTCTTGTGTGTTGAGGTGTGTGCCTGCGTGTCAGAATGTATGCTGGAAAGGGTAGAGGTGCTTGGAGGGGGTACGGAATAACCAGGGACACTGGCTGCCATCCAAGAGGAAGCCAGAGCCTGAAAAAATCTCTGTAGGACAGACATGGCACCGTGAATGCCATCCAGGTAGGCACTGGTCTGCTGCATCTCTGATGCTAGCCCCCGGATAGCATTGACGATGGTTGTCTGCCCTACAGAGATGGTTCTCAGGAGGTCAATAGCCTCCTCTGTGAGGGCAGCAGGGCTGACTGGGGCAGGGGAGAGGTGCCTGGGGCGAATGAGACGCCCACCCTTCTGGGTGAGTGGGCACGGGCAACACGGTGGGGAGCAACTGGGAGGGTGGTGATGGTATGGGGGTGGCGGAACATGACACAGTAGGTGTGGGCCCACTAGGGTCCGCCACCGCCAGGGAGCTCCCATCTGAGGAGGTATCGGAGTCACTACCTCCAGTGGTAGTTGCCTCCCCTGTGGTACTCCCCTCACCCTCCAACCCACTGGTCCCCTTGGCATTGGACGACTCTGCCTCCGAGGATCCATGGGCCACTGCATCCCCACTCGCTGGTGCCTCAGCTCCCTCGCCAGATAATGCTGATGTACACAGACAACACTAGAGAACAGAGATCAGGGGACAAAACAGGAGAGAAATTGTAAATAGCTGAATGGTGGTACAATAGTGGTTCACACATACACCCACTCATAAACACCTCCAACAGGCAGCACCTGCCATAATACACATGGCTATGCCCCTGACTAGTGGCCAGAACCCTGCTCTACAGCCATTCCCCAACTAACTTAAGGACCTGACCTACTGTACACTTGATCAAAACACCCCTAACCCCCCACAGGGGCCATTATGTAGATGGACATCAGTCATAGTCCTTGCAACTAGATAGCATAAATATGAATGCACACACACATCCATCAAGGGTCCAAAATATGGTATGTGTACTCACTCCCTTGTGACTGCTGGTTTGCAGCCTTCAAGTGCCCATCCAGGCCTGGGTACGCTACCGCCAGGATGCGTTGCATAATGGGGGTCAGTGCCCGACGGGCACCATTTCCCCGTTGGGAGGACTTCCCCAGCTGGGCCTCGCAGATCTTTTGCGCCCAGCGCCACAGGTCCTCCCACCTCTTCCTGCAGTAGGTGCTCCGCCGGTTGTAGACCCTCAGGGTCCACACCTCTTTGGCGATGGCATGCCAAAGTCCCCACTTCTGGTGTGTGCTTACCTATAAGGGACACACATAAAAGTAACACAGAGGTCAGACACTAGCCAATCATATACAGCTGGCTATACGTCCACTATGGGACAGACTATTCAAACCGACTAACAGCACACACACATGCAGCATGTCAGGAACACTGGACCATCCATTCTCACAAGTGCACACATGTATGCAACCAACACCAACCACTACACACATCTATGGCCCCCAGTCCTCCTACTCACCTGCACCTCTGGCCATCCATAGAGCTTGGCGTACAGGGGCAGGACCCCATCCATGAGCCTCTCCAATTTCTCTTGGGTGAAGGCCAGGGCCCTTTCCCCTGCAACACGTGCCGTTTCCATGACCAGAGGCAGGACACAGCAATACACTCAGTGGAGTACCTGCTTGCATGAGATCAGGGAGTAAAGTGAAGGTGGGGTGACCAGTTCGCGTACGCTCCGCGGCGGTGTACACCATCACCACCAGCGGCGATCATGATACGCTAAGATTCCCCTTTGACATCCATGTTAACCAATGAATGTGTGCACAGCGGTAAACACTGTCTTATGCTGTTACGTCAACCGCTAGCGGTATGAGGTCACTTCCACAACAGCATTTCTGGATTACAGGGGGCAGACATTTTGACCATAACTACGCAGTTGTAAAACTCTCATCTGCACAATGCAGGCCCTATTGTTCCCTAAACACCCATAGGCATGTGACAATAAACATTACCTCACCTGACCAGCCCTGATCTATCATTGTGGTCATGTTGCTGTTATGTCACACACATTTTGCATTAGTGTGATTGACAATCATGCCAGCAGTGCTGAATGAAAAACAATGTGTGCAGATGTATGTGTGTTCCTCACACATGTTTTCAACTCCTCCTAATTATAGACCCTTGTGGCGAGGAAGGGCCCCATCGGTGTACAGACCACTTGTTGATTTGTGGACCATGGTGGAGCATCACATCATTATCAATTACAGACTCACTTGTGCAACTATTCTAGAACTTTGTGCATTACTGGATCCTGCTCTGACACCAGCTAATCGTAATCAGCATGCCATCCCTACTGAAGTGAAGGTGCTCTCTGCACTCCATTTCCTGGCCACAGGCTCATTTCAAGTGACAGTGGACATGGGTGCAGGTTTTTCACAGCCAATGTTTAGCATTATACTGTCAAGATTCCTGAATGCATTTCCACGACACCTACAGTCCTATGTGAAGTTTCCCCAAAGTGCTGACCTCCCTGCCATCAAGTCGGACTTCTATGCCTTTGCCAGCATACCCCATGTGATAGATGCCATCAATGGCACCCACATAGCTCTCATCCTCCCAAGAGTCAGTGAACAGGTGTACAGAAACAGGAACAACTTTAATTCTATGAACATTCAATTGGTGTGTACTGCAGACCAGTACATCACACATGGGAATGCCATGTTCCCTGGTTCAGTCCATGATTCCTTTGTGCTGAGGAACAGTAGTGTGCCACACAAGATGGAACAACTACAAGAGGTCAGAGGGTGGATCATAGGTAGGTGTTTCTGTCACTTATTGCCACATAGCAGACAGTCAGGCTGTCTGCCTCTGAGGCTTGTCAATGAAAGTTCTGTTTTGCACCTTTTTCTACGTGATTCTGGCTGTCCCAACTTGTATTGGCTCCTGACACCAGTGAGGAATCCTGGAACAGATGCAGAGAGGAATTACACTGAGGCCCATGGACATACTAGGAGGGTGATAGAACGCACAATAGGTCTCCTGAAGGCTAGATTTCATTGTCTACATATCTCTGGTGGTTCCCTGGCCTATGGGCCTGATAAGATGTGTAGAATAGTGGTGGCCTGCTGCATGTTGCACGACGTGGCTGTGAGACATTCTATCCCCCTCTTGGAGGAGGAGGGTGCTGTATATCCAGACCAGCTTCCTCAGAGAGGGGATGAGAGTGATGGTAATGATGAGGATGGGGAAGATGTAAATTCCAGGACCCAACTGATGCAACTATACTTCCAGTAACTATGTGGGACTATTGGATGAGATTTCTGTCTGTGCATCATACTGTAAGTGTGCCTTGTCATCTAGGGGGCTGTTGGGTCAATACTCGTTGCCACTGTGACCAGGTCTGCATAGGACAGATTACAATATAGTCTACAATTTCAACACTAGTAAGGAAAGGGTAAGGCCCCACTTGAATAGGCAAAGTCTTATAATGTCAGCATGCCAATAGTTCGCAAAAATCTTTTTTCAAGTTATTGAAAATCCAAAGGAAACACATATGTTTCCTTTGCATTTTCAATCCCTTGAAAAAGTTTTTTTGCTTATTAGACTGCTGTGTTGCACGATCTTTCCCATGGATCTTGGGTCTCCACATTTCGGTGCTGCTTCCTTCTTTAATACAATATAACCTAACTATATTGTTTAGTTGTTTGTCGTTTCCTTTCTTTCAGCCTTGAGAAAGCCCTGGCGTACGCGCCTGAAGGGCGAAACACGTGTTGGCTGAGCTTCTGCTTCTTTGAGGGATTCTTTTAGCTGTACCCCAACTGGGAATTATTTGTCTTCTGCAATAAAACTCGAAGTGGATCAACCAAAGTTCTCAGTGCAATCCCATTCATATAAAATCAGCGAACCATTGACATGCTAACATTATAAGACTTTGCCTATTCAAGTGGGACCTTACCCTTTCCTTACTACTGCACCCCTTTTGGAGGACTTGGGTCCATGTCCTCCGATTAAGTTCCCACACTTATAAAAAATGGCATATTATACAGGAAGTTCACAGTGCGGACCCTCTCCTTTTTGGAGTACTTTTTTGTTATTTTACAATTTCAACACACAAGTAGGCACAACAACATGTAAGGCGTGTGGTGCTTTCCTGATACTCAGATACCAATAAAGGAGTTATCAACCAGTTGCATCCATACTTCACTTTGTTCAAACTTAATGACAGGGGACATTGTAACAGATGAAAAGGTGGTTTATTTGGTGCAGGGATTAAATCATGCAGATTACAGTGACGGGAGTGGTCTACTTGTAGTTGTCCAATATGGCAATATGGTTGCAGCATTGTTGGCAGTAGTGGTAGGTCCATCCATGCTTACATGAGTATGTAGTATTTTTAGCACTGTTTTGTGGTTGATTCAGTGGGACACTTGGAGGACAGTTTTTGGCAGAGTCACTTCTTAGAGGGGGCCTTGTTCTTGGCAGGTGTTCCTGTGCCATATCTGGGCCTAAGGGTCCGTTTGGGCACCTGGTGTTGGCCGGTACAGGTTGAGATGGATGTCTCCTGTGTGTCCTAAGAGGGTGGTACATGTGAAGTTGCTGCTGATGCTGTTGTTGTCTGGGCTGTTTCTTGGGCTGTAGTAGGGGCTTCCTGGTCTGTGTGGGCCTCAGGCTGTGTTGGGACAAGCTGCAGCAGCGCACCTGCTATGCTGGGCATTGTGCCGTTTACACTGCTCCATGGCCTCTTGGTGGTGTGCCTTCTGCAACCTCTGACTCTGCTCCAGGGTGGATACTATCTGGGACAGTCTGTCCTGGGTATGGTAATATGCTCCCAAGACCTCAGAGATCACGTCATAGGCTGCAGCATCCATCCTGTAGCCTCCCGCCACCCACTGGACCTAGACCCCTGTGCCTGTGTCCCCTGGCACAAGTCTTGCGGTACCACTTGTACTGGGGCCATCATCTTCCTGCCTGTTGGCAGGGGGTGATTGTGGACTCTGTACTTGTGTTCTACCAGCCTGTGGCCTGGATATACAGGTGTGGGGATGGTTGCCCTGGGCTGATGTTGTTGGCTGGGTGGTAGGTGTATCAGTGGTATCCTGGGTGGGGCTGATGGATGGTGAAAGTCCAGGACTGTTTGAGGAGCCAGGGTGATCGTCAGTGTCCAGGGTTCCATCTGCAGTGTCCTGGGAGGTGTCTTTGTCTCCCTGTGGGGCACTGTCACTCCTTGTCCTGTCCGTCAGGGTGGCATGGATGGTGGTGCCTGTTGGGAGGAATGGACATGTCTGTTACATTAGCATGGTCGGATTGAGTGCACAGGCATGGGCTGTTTTGTGCATTGCTTTTTGCTTAGGATGTGGAGGTGCATTGTGGGTGCTGTAGGCCATTGTGTTTCCTTGCAAGGGTGGGTGACTGTGCCCAAAGGGAAGGATGTGGGCCTGTTAGTGGGTTTGTGGGCATGAAGGGGGAACTGGATTAAGTGCTTGTGGCCTGGGTGGGGTTGTGGTCCTGGTGGTAGTTGGAGGGGTGGGGTGGTGCATGCATTCCAAGTGTGATGGATATGGGGTGATTGAAGATGACTTACCCAAATCCATTCCTCCAGTGAGTCCAGCAAGTCCGTCAGGGTGCAGGATGGCCAGTACCTTTTCCACCCAGTCAGTATAGTCGGGTGGTGTTGGTGGAGGTCCTCCCCCAGTCTTCTGGACTGCAATGTGGTGCCTCGATGCCATGGCCCTGACCTTCCCACACAGGTCGTTCCATCTCTTGCGGATGTCGTCCCTGGTGCGTGGATGGTGTCCCACTGCATTGACCCTGTTGACTATAATCTGCCATAGCTCTATCTTCCTGGCGATGGGTGTGTGATGGACCTCTGCCCCGAATAGTTGTGGCTCGACCTTCAGGATCTCGTCCACCATGGTCATTAGATCTGTTTCTGTGAAGCGTGGCTGTTTGGGGGGTGCCATGGTGAGTGTTGGGAATGGTGTCTTGTGTGGATCTAGGTGAGGGTGCTCTTGTGTGGTTGGATGTAAGTATTGTGGATTGTGGCGCTCAGTGTCTGCTTCTTGTGTTCTCTGTATTAGTTGGCCTACTTTTGTTGCAAAGGATTGTGGGGTGTGTCTGTGAGTGTTTTATAGTGTTGTGGATGTGTGTCAGGTGTGTGGGTTTCAAACTTATCCAATGTATGCACTTCTTGCTGTTGGGTCCACTTGCCGCCTGTAGCAGTCTGCACCACCAATGGTCGTTCGGCTTCCACTGACTGCTGCAGTGATTTGTGCTTCATTATTTGAAGGGCGGGGTGTTTGTGTGCTTGGCGGTGGCGGCGTGGGAGGTCCAGCATTTCTGCTGACAAGGTCCTGGCAGTGACTGGTGGCAGGGTGATTTTTGTCGGATTCAGATTTTGGCATCATTATATGGCGGGTTTCTGTTCACCGCCAATGGCGGTCTTCTGTTCGTGGTGGCCACGGAGCTCAACGGTGTTTACCTCCAGGTTTATAATGAGGGCCTTAGTCTCCTCTCTTTAAAAGTCTTCAGGTCCAGGAATCCACCATTTGTTGCTTGCAGTCTTGCTTAGTTCTTGCAGTAACTCTAATCATGACTTGTAGTGTGTCCTGAGGAAACTTGCAGTACTTTACTCCTACTTTCCTGGGCTCTGGGATGGGGTATTTTACTCACCTTTGTGGGTTTTTTTCACTCCCAGCAACTCTCTTCACACTACACTTGTCTCATGGGGAATTCGTGATTCGCATTTCACTTTCTTAGTATATGGTTTGTGTTGCCCCTAGACCTATTTCTTCCTATTGTATTCTATGGTATTATTTTGTTTGCACTATCCTGTGACTATTTACTTATCTCATTTTGGTGTCTAGTGTATATATTGTGTATAATTCTTACCTCCAGAAGGTGTATTGCCTCTAAGATATTTTTGGCCTTGTGTCATTAAAATAAAGTATCATTATGTTTGGTAACAATGAGTATTGTCTTTTATTGTGTAAGTATTGTGTAGTGTTATTGCAGGAGCTTTGCATGTCTCCTAGTTCAGCCTAAGTTGCTCTGCTACAGCTACATCCAACAGCCTAAGCTGCTACAACACTAATACATTCCACTAATAAGAGATAATTGGGCTTGTATAAGGTGTAAGTACCTAAGGTACCCACTACAAGCCTGGCTAGCCTCCTACACTTGGTAGAGGACGTCTTAGCAAAGGTCACCATTTATACCTAGATAACTTCTACACTGGTGTGCAATTGTTCAGGGAATTGTTCAATGTGGATACTGTTGCTTGTGGCTCAGGCCACTCTAACCATTAAGGTTATCCAAAGAACCTTGTGTGAAAAAATCTTGAGTGGGAACAGTGCAGTGCATTGCATAGTGATGAACTGCTATCTGTGACATTTGCAGACAAGAGGTATGTCTACATGTTGGCCACCATCCATGATTGATGTACTTCATCTGTGACTGTCTAAGGTCAAGTTGCTGAAGTGCACAAATCAGTGTACATTTTAGACTACAATAAGCACGTGGGTGGTGTAGCTAGAGTAGATCAGTGGTTGGAACATTACACTCCTTTTTGTAAGGCTTACATTTGGTATAAGAAGTTGGCTATCTATTGCTTCCATTTATCAACCTTTAATGGTTCTGTTGTGTTAAAAAATTGTTCAAAGATTACTTTTGTTCAGTTTCAGATGTGTGTGATGGGCAACCTCGTTTTAGTGGAACAAGCAAGGGTTCTTAAAGTTTGAGTGGTGGAGGATGTGGCTGGATTGAAAGATAGTCACTTTGCTGATCACGTTCCTCACATGCCCAAGAAAAATCAATCCCTGTAAGAGATGTAGAATCTGTATGAAAGGAGGCCTGTGGAAGGATATTCATATGCACTGCGCTGATTTTCCTTCTAAACCTGGACTGTGTGTACCCACTTGTTTTTTAATGTACCACACAAAAAAACAATTTTGGGCGCACCCATGAGCGTTGCCTGATCTGTATTGTTTTACATTTTTTGTTCAGTTTGATGGTTGCCATTAGTATGATGTGCTTAGTTAGAACAGTTTTGTTTGTAGTATTGTAGTTACTTACAATTAGGTTTGTGTTTTTTTTGTTAAATATAAATATGATGGCGTTGTGCATGGACTGGCACTTGGCTGGTGGTGTGCGTGGAGTGGTGTTTGGCTGGTGGTGTGCGTGGGCTGACTCTTGGCTGAAGGTGTGATAGACCTTGCGCTTAGCTGGCAGTGTGTGCCAGCTGTCCCTTGGCTGGCAGAGTGTGTGACATGGTGCTTGGTTGGCAGTGTGTGTAAATTGGTGCTTGGCTGGCAGTGTGTAGGTAGTGACTTGTTGCTGGTCACTACACACACTGCTAGCCAAGCGCCAGTCCACACACACCATCAGCTGGTATGATTTCTGTGTCAGCCATATGGGAGTATGAAAGTCATGAGCCCTTAAATGGGGCTCTTTGTAGTTGTGAGTGTTTCAATGTGCTGAGTCACAGCTGTCAATGTGTGTCAAGTATGAAATGTGTGTACGTACTGTAAAGTGGTTGGTGCCTTGATACCTTTCCACTAATAACAGTGCATTTCATTTTTGTGAAATCTCTTGTTCATGTAATTTGATCTATTGAACAATCTCTCACCCTCATACCAAATCCAACCGGAATGTGTATGTACTCAGAAAATATGTGGTTGTGCATTAATAATTGTCTTTTCTGTCTTTTTTGCCAGGGTATATATTGTCTCTACATTGTCAATTGTCACAAATGTTGTAAAGTGCTGGGCCACGGCTGGCAGTATAAATGATCTTGCGTGTGTCACGTTTGAAAGGAGTGTGAATGGCCTGTATGGCAGTTGGTGCCTTGTTGTGGCTTTACAGCTCACAAGCTGTGAGTCTTTGGTTCAGTTTTATTTTACCTATCAGTTATTGACAATGCATTTCATTTTTCTAAAATCTCTTGTTAATAAAATGTTATATATTGAACCATCACTCACCCTCATGCCAAATCCAACCAATACGTATATGTACCAGAAAAGAAAGTAAGAAGAGAGAGCTTGCTCACCTTCCCAAATTACTATTAACAACCACAAGACACAAGTAGGCTACCAAGTCTCTTACTTCTTTGATGTCCCAAACACTCAAATTATGAAAATCACTTTTTTTAACCTTTGCCCAAGGTTACCACTATTAACCCCTTCGCTGCCGGGCCTTTTCCCCTCCAGTGCCGAGCCTTTTTTTGGCTATTTGGGGCAGTTCGCGCTTAGGCCCTCATAACTTTTTGTTCGCATAAGTTACCCACACCAAATGTGTGTCCTTTTTTTTCCAACATCCTAAAGATTCTAAAGGTACCCAGACTTTGTGGGTTTTCCTGAAGGAGACCAATAAATTAGCCAAAATACAGTGAAAATGTAGTTTTTTTCAAACAAATGGGAAAAAAAGGGCTGCAGAAGGCGGCTCGTGGTTTTTTCCCTGAAAATGGCCTCAACAAAGGGTTTGTGGTGGCCAGATCACCATCTTCCCAGCTTTCAGGAACAGGCAGACTTGAATAAGAAAACTCAATTTTTCAATACAATTTTGACATTTTACTGGGACATATCCCATTTTTACTATTTTTTGTGCTTTCAGCCTCCTTCCAGTTACTGCCCAAAATGGGTGAGAAACCAATGCTGGATACCAGAAAGCTAAACGTTTCTGAAAAGTATACAAAATTCTGAATTCGGAAAGGGGTCATTTGTGTAGATCCTACAAGTGTTTCCTACAGAAAATAACAGCTGAAATAAAAAAAATATTGAAATTGAGGTGAAATAAACAGCCATTTTTCTCCACGTTTTACTTTTTCCTGCAATGTCAGATTTTTTAAAGCAATATACTGTTACATCAGCTGGACTCTTCTGGTTGCGGGGATACATAGGGCTTGTAGGTTTATCAAGAACCCTAGGTACCCAGAGCCAATAAATGAGCTGCACCTTGCAATGGGTTTTTATTCTATACCGGGTATACAGCAATTAATTTGCTGAAATATAAAAAGTGAAACATAGATAACAAGAAAACCTTTGTATTTCCAAAATGGCCACAAGATAAGGTGTTGAGAAGCAGTGGTTATTTGCACATCTCTGAATTCCAGGGTGCCCATACTAGCATGTGAATTACAGGGCATTTCTCAAATAGATGTCTTTTTTACACACTGTCTTACATGAGGAAGGAAAAAATGCAGAGAAAGACAAACGGCAATAACACTTGTTTTGATATTCTGTGTTCCCCCACATCTCCCGATAAAAATGGTACCTCACTTGCGTGGACAGGCCTAGCACCCGCAACAGGAAATGGCCCAAAACACAACGTGGACACATCACATTTTCACAAAGAAAACAGAGCTGTTTTTTGCAAAGTGCCTAGCTGTGGATTTTGGCCTCTAGCTCAGCCGGCACCTAGGGGAACCTAGCAAACCAGTGCAGTTTTGCAAACTAGACACCAAGGAAAATCCAAGATGGGGTGACTTGTGGGGCTCTGACCAGGTTCTGTTACCCAGAATCATTTGCACACCTCACAATTTGGCCAAAAAAAAACACTTTTTCCTCTCATTTCAGTGACAGAAAGTTCTGGAATCTGAGAGGAGCCACAAATTTCCTTCCACCCAGTGTTCCCCCAAGTCTTCAGATAAAAATGGTACCTCACTTGTGTGGGTAGGCCTAGCACCCACGAAAGGAAATGGCCCAAAACACAACGTGGACACATACAATTTTTTCACAGAAAACAGATGTTTTTTACAAAGTGCCTAGCTGTGGATTTTGGCCTCTAGCTCAGCCGGCACAAAGGGAAGCCTAGCAAACCAGTGTAGTTTTGAAAACTAGACACCTGGGGGAATCCAAGATGGGGTGACTTGTGGGGCTCTGACCAGGTTCTGTTACCCAGAATCCTTTGCAAACCTCAAAACTTGGCTGAAAAAACAACTTTTCCTCTCATTTCGGTGACAGAAAGTTCTGGAATGAGAGAACAGCCATGAATTTCGTTCCACCCAGAGTTCCCCCAAGTCCCCGATAAAAATGGTACCTCACTTTTGTGGGTGGGCCTACTGCCCGCGAAAGGAAATGCCCCAAAACACTATCTGGACACATCAAAATTATCAAATACAAAACTACCTGTATTTGCGGGGGGCACTTGCTTTTTTGGTCCTGGGCTAAGCAGCCTTCTAGGGAAACCTACCAATCCTAGACATTTCTGAAAACTAGACACCCGAGGGATTCCAGTGAGGTGTGACTTGTGTGGATCCCCCAATGTTTTTTTACGCAGAATCCTCAGCAAACCTCAAATTTAGCTAAAAAAGTGAATTTTTCCCACATTTCTGTGTGGGATCACCACACTGGGACACATTTCATACCACCCAATGTTCCCCTCAGTCTCCCGGTAAAAATGAAACCTCATTTGTGTAGGTGGGCCAAGTGCTTGTGAAAGGGAAGAGCCAAAAACATGTCGATATTGAGGGGGAAGCAAAGGGGGTCCAAAAGGGCGGTTTGCAAAAAATCATTTTTAGGCTGAAAAGTGCAGCAGAATTTTTATCGGTATAGATGAAACAATGCTGGGTGGTAGGAATTCTGTAGATTCCTGCAGATTCTGGAAGGTTCCATCACAAAAATGTGGGAAAAATTTGTGATTTCCAGCAAAGTTGGAGGTTTGCAGGGGATTGTGGTTACAAAAATGATGCAGGGTGCATGTGAAACACACCACCCTGGAATCACCCAGATGTTTAGTTTTCAGATGTGTTTAGGTCTTGTGGATTTTTCTACATGGCAGCGTCCCAAAGTCCATAAAAATCAGCCCTCACCATTCCAAGTGGGACGATTTTGAGAGTATGCGGGGGAGAGCTGAAATACTGTTTCCCCCTTCAGTTGAGGTGGGGGCATAACCAGGCCCATACTGGATGGTAGCCACCACCCCAATATATATATATATTTTAAATTCCCTGGCATCTAGTAGACTTTCTGGCCCCCCCCCGGGGTGTGGATCAGGGGTAATAGCCCCATTTGCCCACTGATGGACAAAACAACTTTGGCCCCATTTATTTGGGGTGGGGGTATGGCCATACCCCCACCATCTTAATTTAGGAAAAAAACTTCCCTGGCCTCTAGTAGGCTTTCTTCCCCCCCTTGGGGGCGGATGGGCCTTCCAAAAATAGGCCCATTTGCCCCCAATGGGGGGCAGATATGGCAAACAGTAATGTGCCCCCATGGGGAGCGACCCTTACCCAAGGGGCTTCCCCCCTAAAGAAAACACACACACCAATCCCTGGTGCCTAAGTGGTTTCTGCTCCCATGGGGGCTGATTGGCCTAGCAAAAATCAGCTGATCTTCCCCCAAGGGGGGCAGAAATGGTCTAAATACAATTTGCTCCCCAGGGGAGCGACCCTTGCCTAAGGGGTCGCTCCCCACCTCTAAAAAATAAAATAAAAAAAAACGTGTCCCTGGCACCTAGAGGCTTTTGTCCCCACTGGGGGTAGATAGGCCTAGTAACAATAGGCCGATCTACCCCCGGGGGGGCAGAAACGGCCTAAAATAAATCTGCCACCCTGCACCCCCCACCCTCCCCAAGGAGCGACCCTTGCCTAAGGGGTAGCTCCCCTTGCGTGACATTGGCGCAAAAAAAAGATCCCTGGTGCCTAGTGGTTTCTGCCCCTCTTGGGGGCAGATTGACCTAACAAAACCGGCCGATCTGCCCTCAAGGGGGGCAGAAATAGTCTAAATACAGTGTGCTCCCCAGGGGAGCGACCCTTGGCTAAGGGGTCGCTCCCCACCTCTAAAAAACAAACAAAAAAAACAAAAAATTATCCTGGGTGCCTAGAGGCTTCTGCCTCCCTGGGGACAGATCGGCCTAAGAACAATAGGCTGATCTGCCCTTGGGGGGGCAGAAAAGGCCTAAAATAAATTTTTCCCCACACCCGCCCTCCGGGAGCGACCCTTGGCTAAGGGGGTCACTCCCCACCTCTAAAAAACTAAACAAAAACTTTCTTTTTTTTTATCCCTGGCGCCTAGAGAGCTATGCCACCCGGGGGCAGATCGACCTAATTACAATAGGCCGATCTGCCCTTGGGGGGCAGAAATGGCCTAAAATATATCTGCCACCCTGCACCCCCGCCCCTCCACCCCCCCAAGGAGCGACCCTTGCCTAAGGGGTTGCTCCCCTTGCGTGACATTGGCGCAAAAAAAAATCCCTGATGCCTAGTGGTTTCTGCCCCCCTTCGGGCACATTGACCTAACAAAAATCGGCCGATCTGCCCCCAAGGGGGGCAGAAATGGTCTAACTACAATTTGCCCCCCAGGGGAGCTCCCCATCTCTAAAAAAACAAACAAAAAAACACCCCAAAAAAATTAGCCCTGGCGTCTAGAGGTTTCTGCCCCCCCGGGGGCAGATCGGCCTAATAACAATAGAAATGGCCTAAAATAAATGTGCCCCCCCACCCCCTCGGGGAGCTACCCTTGCCTAAGGGGTGGCTCCTCTTGCGTGACACTGGTGCAAAAAAAAGATCCTGTGCCTAGTGGTTTCTGCCCCCCTTGGGGGTAGATTGACCTAAAATTGGCCAATCTGCCCCCAAGGGGGGCAAAAATGGTCTAAACATGATTTGCCCCCCAGGGGAGTGACCCTTGCCTAAAGGGTCGCTCCCCATCTCTAAAAAATAAACAAACACAAATAAAAACACGAAATCAAATTCGCCCTGGCGCCTAGAGGTTTCTGCCCCCCCGGGGGCAGATCGGCCTAATAACAATAGGCCCCAGGGTAGGCAGAAATGGCCTAACATAAATTCCCCCCCCCTCCCCGGGAGCGACCCTTGCCTTAGTGGTCGCACCCTTCCGTGAATTTGGCGTAAAAAAAAAACAAAAAAAACTGGTATCTAGACTGGCCTCATAAAAATAGGCCAATCTGCCCCCTAGGGAGCGACCCTTGCCTCAGGGGTCGCTCCCCAACTTAAAAAAAAAGAAACAAAAACAATTATCCCTGGCGCCTAGTGGATTCTGCCCCCCCCCCCCCAGGGGCAGATCAGCCTAACAATAGACCGATCTGCTCCCGGGGGGGCAGAAAAGGCCTTGAAAAATATTGCCCCCCTGGGGAGCGACCCTTGCTCAAGGGGTCCCTCCCCTTATGCCAGTTACATCCAAAAATAAATCCCTGGTGTCTAGTGGGCATGTCAAAAGCCGCATTGCTTTACAATCCGGCTTTTGAAATGCTCTGAGAGACTTCAAATGGAAGGAAATTACTTTCCTTCCCTTTGAAGCCTCTCAGGCCCCCATCACATGATCGGAAGAGAATTGCTTTGCATTTCTCTTCTGATCGCGCTGGAAGCTGAACTTCCAGCGCGATGGGGAAGTGGCCTCTGATGAGGTCAGCGCGCAAATGTGCGCTGACATCATCAGGAGTCACTGGAGGGGTCAGGGGGGTCAGGGGTGGAAGGGGAAGGGCTTCCCCTTCCATTCCTGCCTTTGGGGGGTGGGAGGGAAGACCACAGAGGGAGCGCTAGCGCTCCCTCTGAGCTCTGTGCCCAGGACGTTATGGTTACGTCCTGGGCACACGAGCACTGCGGCACAGAACCGGTAAAAACACTCCACATTGGTGGATAACCATTGCACTTCTCTTCTCAGCTGGCAATTTAACTCGCAAAAAAAACCCTGTTCTGCTGTAATCAGGCATCGGAGCACACCCCTGGGATGCTAGGTGTCTCAGTGGGACCCCAATGATGAAGCATGCCACCACGTAGGTTGGTGGGTGAAGGGACTTTTTAACAAAAGCTAAGGGCATTTGCTTTCCAATTTGAGTGATTGGGACATCACAGAATTAAGAGACTTGGGTGGTCATTACAACCTCAGCGGTCCTTTTGCAAGACCGCCGAGGGGCCGCCGTGCTGAAGACCGCCAGTGCAGGTGGTTTTCCGCTCAGTGAATTATGACTGCTGGCAGCCATCCGTCCTTTTCCGGACGGAGAGCCGCTAGCAGCCATGCTGGCGGGGAAGTGGAGGTTGCTCCACCTCCACCGCCTGTCAACAGAACACCTCCCACGTGATTTGGCATGGCGGTGTTCTGTTGATGGGGTGCTGGCGGCGGAGCAGCCCCCATGGATCCCGTCCCCTCCCGGAGGATCAACGGACCAGGTAAGTTGATCGTCCGTTAGGGGAGAGGGGTGGGGGGTGTTGTGTGTTGTGTGTGTGCATGGAGGTGTGCGTGTGAGTTTTTAGAGGGGTGTGTGAGTGCGTGTATGCATGCGGGGTGTGTTGAGTTTGGAAATGTGTGCATGTCTGTCTGTCTGTATGTCTGAATGGATGTGTGCGTGTATGTCTATATGTGGGTGTGCGTGTATGACTGTGTGTGTGGCTGTTGACATGTTTGGTGATATTTGTGCGGGTATGTGTGTTGGTGGTGTATGTATGCGTGTACGGTGTGTGTCTGGGTTGCGATGTTGGGGGTAGGGGTGGGGTGGGGGGTCCTGCACCTTTGGGGGTGGGGGCTGTGGGGGGAGGAAGTGTGGGAGACCCCTATCAGTGCCAGGGAAGGAATTCCCTGGCACTGATAGTGCTTACCGCCATGGATTACATGGCGGTTCGCAACCCCATGAAATCCATGGCAGTCAGCTGGGTCGTGATACCGCCGGCGGTCTTGTGACGGCCGCCGGGCTGGAGACCCAAGCCTCCAGCCCAGCGGTCGTCTCCGCCCTGGCGGTCGGATCGGAGAAGTGGCGGATGACCATGCCGGTAACCGCCATGGTCATAATTCAGAGTTTTTTACCGCCAGCCTGTTGGCGGTAAGACCGCCACTTCTTCGCCAACCGCCAGGGTCTTAATGAGGGCCTTGGCACTGTGTTCGCTTCTTGCCTAGGGAAAATCTATCAACTCTAGATTTGTTTGTAAACTAGGTGCCCAGGAGAGTACAGAGTGGTGTGCCTCTCATTGATCCCAACACATTTTCTTACCCACAATGCCCTGTAAACCTCAAAAAGTGACTGAAACCCAAGTTTTCCTTGCATTTCTGTGCCATATTCTTCAAGAAACAGAAACAGAAGTAAACTACTAATTTCCTAACCCCCAGTGTACCCCTCTGTCTCCCGATAAAAATAATACCTCACTTGTATGGGTGCCCAGAGCAGAGTCAGCCTAAAAACATATTTTTTAAACACTGCACTTATGAACATGCTTTGGTGTCCCCTCAATAGCTATACGTTTTTGACACTTTCCTGTCGCAGGCACTTGGCCCACCCATATCAGGAGACTGAGGGGAATGCTGAGTCGTAGGACATTTGTGACTTCCCTCAGATTCCATAACTTAGCATCACAGAAACGTGAGGAAACTTGTTTTTAGACCCATTTTTAGGTGTGCAAGGGATTTTAGGTACAAAAATGTGGTAAGAGCCACACTAGTCACCCCATCCTGGATTACCCTAGGTGTCTAGTTTTAAAAAATTTACAGGTTTTCTAGGTTTCCCTAGGTGCCAGCTGAGCTAGAGCCCAAGATCGACATCTAGGCACATTGCATAAAATGGGTCTGTTTTCAGTGGAAACAGGCAATAGGCCTACCCACACAAGTGAGATACCATTTTTATCAGGGAAATAGCAGAACAAGTGTTATTACCAATTCTCTTTTTCTGCTTTGGCACCTTCCAAATGTAAGACAGTGTGTAAGAAAGAAGTTATTTTGAGAAATTCATATGCAATTCATATGCTAGTATGGGTATCCCCAAAATCTGAAATCTCCTTCTAAACTCCATATCTTGTCACCATTTCGGAAATACATAGGTTTACTTGATACCTTTTATCCACTCCTGCTATTTTACCAAACAAATTCCTGTATGCCAGGTATACAATGAAAAACCATTGCAAGGTGCAGCTCAGTTATAGTCTCTGTGTAGCTTGCATTCTTGGAGAATCTTCAAGCCCTAAATATCCCTGCAACTAGAAGAGTTCATTGGACGTAACAGTATATTGCTTTTGAAAATCTGCAATACTTCGAAGCTACATCTGCAAACTTCAACACAAAGGCTGTTTTTTCAACTCAATTTCAATATTTATTTAATTTCAATTGTTACTCTGTATAAACAAACCTGGAAGGATATACATAAATGACCCCTTGCTGAATGAAGGATTTTGTTTGCTTTTCAGAAATGTGTAGCTTTCCACCATTGGTTCCACACCCATTTCTATCACTAACTGGAAGAAGGTTAAAACCTGACAGGGGTATGTCACAGTAAAATGTCAAAACTGTGTTTTCTGATTCTAGTCTGTCTGTTCCTGAAAGCTGAGAAGATGGTAATTTTAGCAGGACGAACCCTTTGTTGATGCCATTTGCAGGGAAAAAACTGATGCTTTCTTCTTTAGCAGTTTTCCTGCTTTTCTCTAAAAAAACAAAATGTAGCTGTATTTTTGCAAATTTTTCGGTCCCCTTTGGAAATCCACAAACCCTGGGTACCTTTAGAATCCCCAGTATGTTGCAAACAAAGTACGCACATTTATCTTGTATAGCTTATGTGGCCAAAAAGTTATAGTGACCTACGCGCACCCTTCCTCAGATAGCCTAAAAAATGCTTAGCACAGGAGGGGGTAAAAGACTTAGCAGCAAAGGGGTTAAAGAAATATTCTATTCCTATTTTGGAGAGATTGCTGGAGGCTCTTGTCCAGGTTTATTATACTTTTATCAACAAACACAGGCAGTGATAATGCCTAATCTTTCAAATTTTAGTTATTTCTTATTTTTTTGTCCTCAGATTTCACGAAGGAGGTGTTTCATGAGATTCACCTAATATAGTTTAATCAGTGATGCACATAAAGACACGTTTATGCCCCTGGTAGGAGTCAAGCAGGGCACTATCCATGGGTGAGTATACCTGGTAAAATCCAATGTGTTTTTGTCCACATTTTCCACTGGCAAAAAAAAAAAAACAATAACCTTCTTCAGCGTCTGCATGTAATGATGGCATGGCAAATATGAGTCCTGCCCAGCATTCCATATACTGGGACCAAAAACGTGTGATGCCCAGTATTTGGGAGAGACAGGAATACCAGCTGAAACCTTTAACTCCATTCCGGATAATTCCTCCCTCTCTTTCGAGTCTCGTAATAAGGCCATCTGTTGAAAGCAGAAGATATATAATGATACACATAGTTAAACCCAAAATGCTACACACAATTAAATAAATAACTTAAAAGGAGTGCAACCCCCTGAATATATCTATTGGGTGTATGGAGCAGAAGTTATACATAGCAGTGCAAAATAGTAAAACTAGAAAAAACACGTTACTTGTTACTTGTTAATAGATCAAATTCGAAATATAAGTTCGAGTTCCTGTTTAGTGTTAACAGTATTGCTGAAGTATATTGTATGTATCATCAGGGCCTGCTTTAGTACTGGTGGCACCCTGTGCGTCAGTTAATTTTGGCACCCCTCACCCAATGACCTCCTCCTTGATTTCACCCACTACCATATGTTCCCCTCATCTCTCCATCGCTCCCCTTTCA
The DNA here is from genome assembly GCF_031143425.1 of Pleurodeles waltl. NCBI lineage: Eukaryota > Metazoa > Chordata > Amphibia > Caudata > Salamandridae > Pleurodeles > Pleurodeles waltl. The sequence continues at coordinate 1,033,057,603 of NC_090448.1, read as the reverse complement.
CATATATTCATGTGTTTTAAAACACTTGTAAAGGCTGACTTTACTAATCCATTCACCTACTCACATTAAATATAGGGGCATATTTAAGATCCCCTAGCGCCATTCTAAAGCCACATTAGTGACATTTTTTACACTGATGTGGTGTTAGAAGGCCAAAAACGCTGTGCCATATTTTCCAAATGTCATGCATTGTGCCACTTTGTAACCCTTCGCGCTACATTATTCCTTTGTATGCAAACAGGGCACCCTCCCGCTAGGCGAGCCAAAACAAATCTGACAGATTTCTTTGCATCATTTTTTCCAGCACTTTTAACACCTGCTCAGAACAGGCATTAAAAGGAGGCTGCCATTGATGCTAATCCTGCAAAGCGCTTGACTACCATAAACAATTCTGACTCTAGTCCCCTAACTACCACCATAGTGCGCCGTATTTTTAAATATGAAACACACGTGATGTCGTTGGGTGGGGTGCTAAAAGGTGCAAGAAAAGTGGCAAATAATCTCCATAGGGCAGTGCTTAATCTGTAAATAAAAAGGTGCTGGTGCCCAAAGCCCTCCTCTTAAACACGCGGCTGCTGCAATTAAATGTGTGAACATGGAATACAGAGGCAGCATAATCCTGAAGCCATCTCAGGCCTCTTCAATCCATTCACAGGCACTCCCTGACTCTTCAGCTCACTCTTGCGGATTTCTGCTTTTTCCCATTGTGACACTTTTTTTTATTTTTCTCTTCCTCCATCCTTCCCATATGTGTCTTTTTCTCACAGTAAATGCTTGAGGTTGAAAAATAAGTGCCGGCTCTCAAAAATAAGTGCAGGTGCTGCACACCGGAAACAACAAGCACAAATTAAACACTGCCATAGGGGCATATTTATGAGCCCCTACTGCCATTCTAACGCCACATTACTTTCATTTTTTACACTAATGTGGTGTTAGAAGGCCAAAAACACTGCACCATATTTACAAAGATGCGCAATGCATGCATTGTGCCACTTTGTAACCCTTTGCGCTACATTATGCCTGCGCCATGCATAATGTATGCAAAGGGGGCATCTCCTCGTTAGGGGGCCAAAAAAATGCCGCAAAGAAATCTGTTAGATTTCTTTGCAGCATTTTTTCCAGTACTTTTAATGCCTGCTCAGAGCAGGCATTAAAAGGAGGCTTCCATTGGTTACAATGGGCCTCTGTGTGCTTTGCAAGATTAGCATCAACATTTTTGGAGCTAATCCTGCAAAGCGCCAGACTAGTGTAAACAATTCCCCTAACTACTGCCATGGTGCACTGTATTTTAAATATGACGCACACATGGTGGCATTAGGGTGGCGCAAAGGGGTGCAAGAAAAGTGGTGCTGCACTGTGTGCAGTGCCACTTTTCTTAAATATGCCCTATAGTTCTGTTCTTTGCAGCAGTTAGGACCAGTAGGGCCAGATGTCTCTAACGCCGTAAATGGTTGTATACATAATGTATGATAACAAGTGAAAACTAGGCAATGACAGTACATCAGCTCATGGGGCATTGTTAAGGATTTACCCATTTTACATGGATTCAGTAATGCATGCCTCACAGATACACACCACTCTACACTACGATCACCTGACACCAATCCCGCATTAATGGGCCAGCACCATTATACATAATCCATCTGCCTTCTACATGCAAATTAATTAACAATGTTTTGTAGTGCATGTAGATATAGTATAGTCACATTTCATGTAATGGAAATTCTGGCTTTCATGAAGCACAGGGAGTGAGCTGGTGAGACCTATCAGCGTAACATACTACTGCTTTCAAATTCATCTGCTGTTTACATCATTCTAGGTTTACAACCACTTTGTAGATAATCACCAGTAGTAATTTTTGTATCACAATCTGACAAAATTAACATTTTAAAACATGAAGCAGCACCTCTATGACTCCTGTATGAAGTAAATGGCATATGTTCACCAAGCAATTGTGGTATTGTGTTGGAGACTTACGATTTCATACAGCTGACACATAGGCCCTCATTACGAGTTTGGGGGTACCTTGATCTCCATTTTGGTGGTTGTATCGCTGACGGTCCAGAGGTGAAGACCGCCAAATTATGACCATGGGGTCTTCCCAACAGTTTCCAGCCAATATGCCGCCAGTACCGCAAGTGTGGTCAGGCCGCCGAGGATGGCGGTAGGCACCTTCAAACCAAAGGGGACCATTTTTCTGCCGGACATATTACGAGGCTGCACACCGCCAGGGTTTCTGCCGTGGTCACACCGCCACCAAAACCCTGGCAGAAACCAACTCTATAAAAGTAAACACCCCCCTTCTGGAACACAAAGCTACCCGGAGCCGCCATGGAACCTGAACTTGAAGTCTCCCACTGCTCCTGCTCGTGCAACGACTCCAAATCCAGCAACAAAGACAACAATCGTAAGTACACCTGTCTAGCACACACTAGAGGGAAAGGCATTAGTACACACAACACACACAGTCGGGATGCCTTGCGATGGACACACACACACCTACATACACACACACAAACTACACACACCAAAGCCAACTCACATGTGCCATACAAACACCACCCTGCACACACACAGCACCGCCACTGTCTAATACAATCGTACACAACAACACCGACTCACACAATGACATCACAAACGCAAATACACATACGCTTTGCCAACCACTCTCACTGCACACCTCCAAATGACAACACATACACACAACCAATCAACACTATCACACAGCCATACAATTAACCATTTGTCACACCACACTGACACCACACACAGTGCATAGGACATAGCCAATACCACACACATGCACACACGCACACAACAACCACACAAGGGCACATAACACCAACATTACACATGCCAACACTAAATATACACAATTTGGCTACACACATGCATGTAACAAACACAAACTTATCCAACACACAAAACACAGAAATGACAGTGGGACCAATGGCAGGCCCACTCACACACACACATGCAGTGTGAGAAACTGGGGCTGATTGCAGAGGCCCCCTAACTTTTTGCCCCCATTTTCCACTTTATGCTGGTGTTTTCCTGACTCTGATGGTGCCCTGGGTACTGCTAACCAGTCCCAGGGCCTGTGCTCTGTGTAAAATGGATATGCAAATTAGGCTAATTATAATTGGCTAAGTTAACCTACCTATAAGTCCCTAGTATATGGTAGGGCATGTAGGTTTAGGGACCACAGCATAGGTGGTGCACACCTAGGTGCATTGCTGAGGTGCCCAGTGTCATTTTAAAAGCAAGCCTGCCTTGCTGGCTGCTTTTAAATTAAAGTTATATGCAAATTCGACTTTGGAATTAAAGGTACTTCCAAAGTCTTAAACTACCTTATTTTTACATATAAGTCACCCCTAAGGTGTGCCCTATGTGCCCCTAGGGCTGGGTGCCATGTAACTATAAGCAGGGACTTTATAAAAAATAGATTTATAAGCCCTGGTGAGGTAAAAACAGCCAAATTTGTTTTTCCCTCATTGAAGTAAATGGCCTTCATAGGCTAGAATGGGCAGACTTTATTTTAAATTTTAAAGTCTCCTTAAATGTTACATACCAAGAATTTGGTATCAAATTGATTGTTATAATAAATCCCACAACTTCCAGTTGTTGGATTTAATATAACTAGTGCAGGTAAAAAGTTTAGACTTTACCTAAAAAGTTGCCAATTTCAGCTCTGCATTGTTTTTGCTGCTGTGCTCTGATTGGCCAGCCTGCAGCAGCTTCTGCCAGGCTACTTTAATGAGGTGTGAAGTGGCCTGACTTCACACAAAGGAATGTGCTTGGGGGAGAGAATCTCCCCTCAGCAGATGGTGAGGCAGGAAGGGGGAGGGCTGCCAAACTGGTCTTCAAAGGCAGAGAAGGACATTTGCAGCACCCAGCAACACCCCCACATCCTGCAACCCCAGACAGCTAGGTGCCCCCTTGATTAGATTAGGAGAGGGCAGGAGAGGGGTGTGTTTATGATTTTTAGCCACACCAGTGGGTGGGCTCAGCCAGATCTCTCCTCCAAAAATCAGATTCATCCATTTTGGATTTTTGGAGACTGTTGCCTTCTGGGATGGATTTTTGCCACACTTCCCAGGAAGTGGTCATCACAGGGGGACGACCCTGTCCCTGATTGGAGAACCAGGGCCCCCCTGCTTTTCACCCAGGAGCAAGGATAAAACTGGCAGACCTGCACCCACGCCTCAGATCCCCACCAAATTTCAAGAAGAAAGAACTACAAGAAGAAGAAGGACTGCCCTGCTGGACCCCTGGCCTGCACCTGGACCCTGCACTCAGAAAGACTGCACCAGCTGCACACTTGGGCTTCACCACAAGAAGGACTTTGCCTGGCTTCCACTGGTTCAAGGAGGGACTCCCTGTTTGCTACAGGTGAAAAATTGCTAACCAGAGTCCCCTGCACCAACTCCTGAAAAAGTGACCAGCTGACCACTGTCCAGTGGCCAAAAAGGAGTTTGCGCCAGGTGCATTCTGGGAGTTGAAGTCCGCACTTCCCAAGGACCATCACAGAACTTCTGGACCCTTGGGGTGAGCTGTGGACCCCAAAAGAACCTTAAAAGAACATCTGGGTGAAGCCCCAGAAGTTTGGAAAAGATTGGAGAAATTTTGGAAAAAAGCTCCATAAAGTGACCGACCCGACGCGGAAATTCTAGCCGGCTTGCCTCAACCGCGACCCGGCCTGACTTCGTGGTTCGTCCCGGTGAAGAAAAACTTCAAAATAAAGACTAAGTCAGAAGGTAACTTTTTAACCGAGGCTTCCCGCGACCTGTAGCCGAGCAGGGCTCCATCGCGGTCGGCCTGAAAGTTTGACTTTGTCCCGGTCCTGGTGCAACCAGATGACCCGATTGGCGCTTTTTGTTTCTATGCGCTAGAAAATAATAATACTTTAAAAATTCATATCTCCGGTTCCCCTGAACCGATTTTAATCGTTTTTGTGTCATTTTAAAGATAAAAATATAAGCTATTTTTATGAATTGGTTTTGGATTTTTAAACTGTTTCCTGTGTTTTATTTAATTACTGTTGTGTGATATTTGAATGCTTTACACTTTGTCTCCTAAGTTAAGCCTTGACGCTCGATGCCAAGCTACCAAGGGTAGAGTTGGGATTAATTTACTGAGACCTAACTGTACTTTTGTGGAGGTTTGTGGCTTGTTGCTAGGTGTAGGTACCTACCTGCCCTACCAGTAACCCATTTTCCAACATAATTGGAAGCAGCGACGGGATCCTGTACTTGTGTTCAATATCACGTTACAGTTTTAGATAAAACAAATTAAAAATCCTTTAAATTGTCCTAGTGCAAAAAAATTTTTTAATTTTTAATTTTACTTTTTTTTTTTAAATTAATTTGGATTAATTTCAATTATTGAATTTTTGTAATTTTTCTAAATTCTTGTTTCCAATTTTTGCAAAAAGTTTTTGTTGACACAAAACTAGGGAACCATGGAGCTTGATCTGGCTAGCCTACCCACACTGACAGTAGTCCAGCTTAGGGGGTTGTGTATTGAGAGGGGGTTGCCTGCAACCCCTGATCTCAGGAAGCAAATCCTGATTAAATCCCTGACAGCATGGGCTGAGGCCCAAGAGGTAGAGACAGAGGAAGCTCCAGAGGGGGAAGAAAAAGAGGAAGATGCTAACTCTAACCACTCAGGGGAGGGAAGGCATCAGACCCCAAGTGAGGAAGAGGAGGAACGGTCCTCACTGGATACAGTCACTAGGGGCAGACCCAAAGCTAGTGGTAGGAAGAGGGTCCTTTCAGGAGGAGAGAACCCATCCATCAGGGAAAGAGAGCTGGAAGCCCAGCTAGCCTACATAGCTTTGGAAGCAGAGAAGCTGGCCCTAGAAAAGAAAAAGTGGGCATACAAAGAGAAAAGAGATGGAAGCAGCGATAAAGAAGCTGAGGTGTCCATGGGTGGGGGAGTTTGCCCCAGATTACCCAAGGGGGTGGTTCCTGCTTATGTAGAGGGGGATGACATAGATAAGTGGCTAGGGGCCTTTGAGAGGGCACTCCAAATGAGAAGGGTTAAGCCTCAATACTGGGGTTCCCTTTTGTGGGAGTTGGTCCCCAACTCAGGGAGGGATAGGCTTCTGACCTTAAGGGGGGAGGAGGCAGATTCATACCCTAGTATGAAGAGGTGCTTAGTCAAGAAGTTTGGTCTGACCCCAGAGCAATATAGAATGAAGTTCAGGGACACCCAGAAGGTCAGTACCCAGTCTTGGGTTGACTTTGTGGACACCTCACTAAAGGCACTAGAGGGCTGGATTATTGGCAACAAAGTAAATACTTATGAGGGGTTATACAATCTGATCATGAGAGAGCACATCTTGACCAATTGTATCCAAGAAAGGTTACGCCAGCATCTAGTGGACTCTAAGCAGACCAACCCTAGAGAGCTAGGGGAGGCAGCTGATGAGTGGTTGAGAACCAGGGTGGTTGTCAAGTCCCAGGGGGGAGACTCCAAGAAGGGGGGGTCAGGTCCCCAAAAACCTAAGGAGGGAGGTGGTAAGCCCACCACAGAGACTCCCTCTGTACCCCAGAACCCTAAAAAGGAGGAGAGTAAATCCCACTCCCAATCTGACATGCAGAGACAGGGAGACCCAGGGTTAAAAAAGCTCTTGGACAGTAGGGCTTGCTTTGACTGTCAGCAGACAGGTCACTTCAGAGGAGATGCAGCCTGTCCAAAGAAGGTGGTTAGCACTGGGCTGTCCAGTGTAGCCATAGAGGAGGATTCCTCAGATGATGAAGTCCTCCTAGCATTGTGCTGGGAGACAGGACCAGATGGTAAGCTGGTGATCCCTGAGGGTGGGAGTAGGCACTTCCACCACATTCAAGTGAATGGGATCCCTACCACTGGCCTGAGAGACACCTGTGCCAGTCACACTGTAGTGAGTGACCGGTTAGTGACCCCAGACATGTATGTCCCAGGAAAGACAAAGAAAGTCAGGATAGCCACAGGGGAGGTCACCTCCAAACCTGTAGCCATAGTGCCCCTAGAGAGGGAGGGTATCCTTGACTGGATTAGGGTGGTAGTCAGTGCTGACCTTCCCCTAGATTGTATCCTGGGCAATGACCTCCCAGAGGTGAGTCTGGTCACAGATGGGGTGGTCGCCCAGGGCGCCCCCCCAACCCAAAGTCCTGGGGAGTCAGTCCCTACAGTTAGGAGACAGGGGTCCCCAAGAAAAGGAAAGAAGAAAAGGAAGGGTAGGCCACTCTTAAAGAGAGTTCCAGGGAGCCAAGGGCCTTCTGCCCCAGTAAGGGGGGAGCCCAGAGGTGGCACTGGTGAGGCCTCACCTGACCCCAAGGAAGTCCTGAGTAGTCAGGCAGCTGTCCAGATGCAAGGTGTTGCCCCTGCACTGACAGAAGGGAGAGTGGAAGGAGGGTGTCTGCCACAGGAGGTGGTAGCCCCCCACTCTAGACAGCAAGAGGGGTGCCAGGACCCCAAAGTTGCCCCTAAAGCAGCTCAGCCACCTGTCAGTGGAGAGCTTAGGGTGTGGTTCTGGGTACTGACAGCTGTCAGTAGCCTCTGCTGGGTGCTAGCCTTCCTGGCAGCACTGTACTTGGCCTGGGAGGCAGACCCCAGGGCCAATAGCAAAGTAGGCCCCCTGACCCTGTTGGTCATGGTGGGGTTGCTCAAGTGTTGGGTGACCTCTTTGGGTAAGCTAGGTGTTGCCCTAGCAAAGTTAGGAGTAGGGGAGGTGGGCACCTCACTACCCAAGTTGGCAGAGAGAGAGGAGGAAGACCCCCCTAGAGGGAAGTTTCAATTTGGGTTGGGTCCTTTTACTGTTGGGATGGCTTCACTACCCAGAGGGAGTGACCCTGACAGGAGGATATAAGGCAGAGTAGGCCCTGCAAAGGGACAGCCAGTTTTCTTCACTGTCTTCCTCGCCTAACAAGCCAGGAAGACTCTCCCAGGGTTGGGCTGAGTCTCCTGGGCGTGTGGGCTGGGGGGGGGTTGTGTGAGAAACTGGGGCTGATTGCAGAGGCCCCCTAACTTTTTGCCCCCATTTTCCACTTTATGCTGGTGTTTTCCTGACTCTGATGGTGCCCTGGGTACTGCTAACCAGTCCCAGGGCCTGTGCTCTGTGTAAAATGGATATGCAAATTAGGCTAATTATAATTGGCTAAGTTAACCTACCTATAAGTCCCTAGTATATGGTAGGGCATGTAGGTTTAGGGACCACAGCATAGGTGGTGCACACCTAGGTGCATTGCTGAGGTGCCCAGTGTCATTTTAAAAGCAAGCCTGCCTTGCTGGCTGCTTTTAAATTAAAGTTATATGCAAATTCGACTTTGGAATTAAAGGTACTTCCAAAGTCTTAAACTACCTTATTTTTACATATAAGTCACCCCTAAGGTGTGCCCTATGTGCCCCTAGGGCTGGGTGCCATGTAACTATAAGCAGGGACTTTATAAAAATAGATTTATAAGCCCTGGTGAGGTAAAAACAGCCAAATTCGTTTTTCCCTCATTGAAGTAAATGGCCTTCATAGGCTAGAATGGGCAGACTTTATTTTAAATTTTAAAGTCTCCTTAAATGTTACATACCAAGAATTTGGTATCAAATTGATTGTTATAATAAATCCCACAACTTCCAGTTGTTGGATTTAATATAACTAGTGCAGGTAAAAAGTTTAGACTTTACCTAAAAAGTTGCCAATTTCAGCTCTGCATTGTTTTTGCTGCTGTGCTCTGATTGGCCAGCCTGCAGCAGCTTCTGCCAGGCTACTTTAATGAGGTGTGAAGTGGCCTGACTTCACACAAAGGAATGTGCTTGGGGGAGAGAATCTCCCCTCAGCAGATGGTGAGGCAGGAAGGGGGAGGGCTGCCAAACTGGTCTTCAAAGGCAGAGAAGGACATTTGCAGCACCCAGCAACACCCCCACATCCTGCAACCCCAGACAGCTAGGTGCCCCCTTGATTAGATTAGGAGAGGGCAGGAGAGGGGTGTGTTTATGATTTTTAGCCACACCAGTGGGTGGGCTCAGCCAGATCTCTCCTCCAAAAATCAGATTCATCCATTTTGGATTTTTGGAGACTGTTGCCTTCTGGGATGGATTTTTGCCACACTTCCCAGGAAGTGGTCATCACAGGGGGACGACCCTGTCCCTGATTGGAGAACCAGGGCCCCCCTGCTTTTCACCCAGGAGCAAGGATAAAACTGGCAGACCTGCACCCACGCCTCAGATCCCCACCAAATTTCAAGAAGAAAGAACTACAAGAAGAAGGACTGCCCTGCTGGACCCCTGGCCTGCACCTGGACCCTGCACTCAGAAAGACTGCACCAGCTGCACACTTGGGCTTCACCACAAGAAGGACTTTGCCTGGCTTCCACTGGTTCAAGGAGGGACTCCCTGTTTGCTACAGGTGAAAAATTGCTAACCAGAGTCCCCTGCACCAACTCCTGAAAAAGTGACCAGCTGACCACTGTCCAGTGGCCAAAAAGGAGTTTGCGCCAGGTGCATTCTGGGAGTTGAAGTCCGCACTTCCCAAGGACCATCACAGAACTTCTGGACCCTTGGGGTGAGCTGTGGACCCCAAAAGAACCTTAAAAGAACATCTGGGTGAAGCCCCAGAAGTTTGGAAAAGATTGGAGAAATTTTGGAAAAAAGCTCCATAAAGTGACCGACCCGACGCGGAAATTCTAGCCGGCTTGCCTCAACCGCGACCCGGCCTGACTTCGTGGTTCGTCCCGGTGAAGAAAAACTTCAAAATAAAGACTAAGTCAGAAGGTAACTTTTTAACCGAGGCTTCCCGCGACCTGTAGCCGAGCAGGGCTCCATCGCGGTCGGCCTGAAAGTTTGACTTTGTCCCGGTCCTGGTGCAACCAGATGACCCGATTGGCGCTTTTTGTTTCTATGCGCTAGAAAATAATAATACTTTAAAAATTCATATCTCCGGTTCCCCTGAACCGATTTTAATCGTTTTTGTGTCATTTTAAAGATAAAAATATAAGCTATTTTTATAAATTGGTTTTGGATTTTTAAACTGTTTCCTGTGTTTTATTTAATTACTGTTGTGTGATATTTGAATGCTTTACACTTTGTCTCCTAAGTTAAGCCTTGACGCTCGATGCCAAGCTACCAAGGGTAGAGTTGGGATTAATTTACTGAGACCTAACTGTACTTTTGTGGAGGTTTGTGGCTTGTTGCTAGGTGTAGGTACCTACCTGCCCTACCAGTAACCCATTTTCCAACATGCAGGCCAAGCACAACATCTAGCACAACCAACAAACACACGTAAGTCACACATACACAGACCAAAGCCCACAAACAGGGGGGTCCTTGGGCTTGGGAGGTGGATCCTTGGGCCTGGGCTTGGGAGGGGTAGACTTCTTGGCAGGGGGAAGGGCATGGGAACTACCGGGGGCAGGGGAGGACTGAGAGGAGGAAGGGCTAGACTTGGGGAGGGGCACAGAGTGCTTGGGAGTCTTAGGGGTGACAGAGGGTTAGGGAACAGGAAAACTCTGAGAGGAACACCTTTTTACATACATAGGGTGGTCATGGCAAAAGGGTTTGGGAATGGAGGGAGTGGGAGTGGTTGTCAGATGTGTTGGTCTGAATGTTATGGGTACAAGTGTGTGCATGGAATGCTTGTGGGTGCTGGGTGTATGTTGTGTGGGTGAGTGCAGGGTTTTAGGTGCTTTGGAAGGAGGGGGTGCTGGGTGATGCCACGGTATATGGGTGACTGTCTGTTGTGGTGGTGTCTGCAGGTATGGTCCATGTGCTGCATGTGGGTGTGTCGATGGTTGTGGTGGGTGCAGATGTGGTGACTGGGGTGGATGTCTGCATGTCTGAAATTGTGATGACTGTGGGTTACATGGGACTGATGACAGAATACGTCAATGACGGTCTGTTACCTGCAGGTGTGTCTTCTGTAGTGTCTGTGAGGGAGAGGGTGGTGGGGGAGTCAGTGCAGGGAGTGGATGTTGGTGTATCTGCGGTGGGTGTTGCTTGTGTGCATGCTGGTGGTGTGTCTAGTGGTGCTTATCTTTGTCTGTGGAACTCTTGTCAGTTGAGGTGGATGCATCCTTGTGTGTACGTGTGCTTTAGATGGGGAGAGGGGTTTGAGAAGAGGCAGTTGGAGAGGGGATGGTAGACAAAGTAACATTGTCTGCTATCAGAGAGGAGGCCAGAGCCTGAAGGGATCTCTGGAGGTCAGCCATGGCACCATGAATGCCCTCCAGGGATGCACTGCTCTATTGTACTTGAGCTGCCAGTCCCTGGATGGCATTCATGATGGGTGACTAACCCACAGAGATAGACCTCAGGAGGTCAATAGCCTCCTCACTGAGGGCAGCAAGGCTGACTGGAGCAGGGGCAGAGGCACCTTCAGTGAAGGAGATGCCCACCCTCCTGGGTGAGTGGACACGGGGCAACTGGGTGGGGAGCTACAGGGAGGGTGGTGGTAGTAAGGGAGGTGGTGGACAAAGATGGTGCTGGGATGGTCCCAGGTGGGTCTGCCACTGCCAGGGAGTGTCACTGGAGGAGGATTCCAAAGATGAGATGTTGTATCCGGTCTCCCCCGTGACACTCCCCTTGCCCTCCATCCCACTGGGTCCCTTGGTGTCAGTGGTGCCACCTTCCTGGTTCCTGTGGGCTGCTGCTTCCCCACTTGCCAGTGCCCCTTCTCCTTCACCAGATGATGCTGATGCACACAAGAAGAGAGAGAGAGAAATAGAGAGAGGGAGGGAGAGAGAGAGAGATTGGGGCAAAATAGTTTACATATACCTCTCTTTGACACAGCTAAACATGTACATCTGTCACAATACATATTATGGCTAGGAAATCTCATTTGTAAAGACACATTACCCACATCATGTCTGCCAACCCTCACACCTAGAGCAATACCTAAGTAGGACCTCACTACTAGACTCATCCCCATTATGCCAACCAATGCCCTCTCAAGCTGGCACAGCATGCCCTGGATGCACTATCTATAATATGCCTGAATACACATCTTACCTCTCCACTCCCCTGTCACCCATTAGATGTGCAGCTGACACAACAAAACACTGCAGGCCTCTACAGTGACAGCACCTGATTAGTCCATGTCCTCTGTAATATCTCCATTACAGTGAAGACAACTTCACTCACTGAGCACACACCACCTACCTGTCCTTACACATGGCTGACCACTCAGAATAGTGATGCCATTATGGAGGACAACTCAGATGTAGCCAATACCAGTCAGACACCCAAACACTTCACATCAGATGTGTACTATGTGAATGTGTGGTTTAGTCATGTGAGTAGTCAGACCCTATCACAGAGCCAGAGCTGTTGACACAAAACTCATATATCACTACTCATACTGCTAAGTGCATCTACAATACGCCATGTACCACATATTAAACATACAAACACATCCACAGAGTGCAGTGTCACAACAGATGTACCTCTGGAACAGACATACCACATCATGGACCACTTCCCATGCCACCACATGTGCTGTTACACCAGTTTTACTATACACCAGTTGGATTATCAACCCTCACACACCATACAAAAATTAGCAAAACATGTCACTTAGCCCAGACGACACACATCTCAGGAGATACATATTTGTATGCATTAGACACACATGCACCAACACTACTGCCAGAATACCTAAGACGCATCCCACTATCACATAAGCAGCCTGTGGAGACTGATTGCAACATTCCCATCGCATGAACATGCCATGTGTCATGCAATATCCAAGCCACTCCTAATCTGCCACAATCTAATAGCCAATCCAAGCTGTACGTGTGACAGGCCATCTGAAGTGCCCCCAACTATCCATGTCGACACGATGTAGGCAGTCAATCAGCAATGAAGCAGAGGACAAGCTAGGGCTTTGTAATACATAACATATATACACCCTGGTGACACATCAGGGATCTCCCAGGGCACTTAACACTACCAGTACGAACCCATAGTTTGGAAGGCCACATCCCCACACGTATTGCTCCTAGGAATGCAACATCTGTGCAATCAGACCTCATCAAATCTACAGTTCTCAGTATTCCAGGTTGCCTAACTACACATATCCTACAGTCAGCAGATCACCTATATAGGCCGAGTCAGTTCTTAGGCCAGTACTCCTGTCAGTAAGGCCAGTTCTGTGGGGGAAATGTTATGCCAGCCCCACAATCTGTCTATACCAGAAACAGTACATGATTTACATAGTCCCAGTGATAAAAGGAGAGTCACACAGTTGCAAATACAAGTAACCTACACAGATGGCAGTGGACTGACACTTCAGAGCCACTAATGCAGATGGATAGAGCTGCTCAAACACAATGCCTAGGGTGCTACTGACACTTATATCCATCGTATGGCCAGGATGGAGTGACATATTTGCCTATGTCATCAGTGCATCTCCACATTACAGATTTGGAGAGGTGTGGAACAGGGAGATGTAAATCCACTGACAGTAGAGCATGGGGACACATCTACAAAATATGCTCTGCCAGGGTGCCTATTGCCAATTTCCAAATGTTGATGCATTTGTAGCATTAACTGCAATGGCAATTTTCCAGCATTGAGGCACCCAATCCCAATTAAGGCTGCCAAGTCTCAGGATACAGTCAGTATTTTCCCCCTTGTGGCTGCTGTGGTGCTCTCAAATGTCCATCTACCTCAGTGTAGGCCACCACCAAAATGAGGGCCATTATGGGGGTCAGGATCCAATGGGCAGCACTCCCTCGTTTGGAGGACATCCCCAGCTGGGCCTCCGCTGTCTTCCCAGCCCAGCACCTCAGGTCCTCCCACCGTTGCGACAATTGGTGCTCTGATGGCTATGGACCCCCAGGGTCTGCACTTGCTTGGTGATGGCACACCAGATCCCCTTCTTCTGATAGGTGTTGACCTGCATGGGTGACACAGAAGGAGAAAGTCATGTACACTGGCACCATACCAACAGCAGAGGACTATTAACAGCAGACCCATCAAATGCTCACACATACCCACCTCACAGTTCACACGCCTAAACTTCATGCCCCCTGCATGCATGTACTCCCTGACCGGTACACGCACACCATTCACCATCACATAAACCCCTATCACACATTACTAAGGCATTCTTCAAATGGATCCCACCGAATCAAAAAGAACAGTCACGAGGCCCTCATCAGCAGCCGCTTGGACTACGGCAACGCACTCTACGCCGGAACCACCACCAAGGTACAGACTGACTACAATGCATCCAGAACGCCTCTACCCGTCTCATCAAGAATGCCCCAAAGCACAGCCACACCGGCGCCCTACTGAGAGACATGCACTGGCTTCCAATAGACAAGAGAATCACATTCAAACTTCTCACCCGCGCATACAAAGCTCTCCACAACGCCAGACCAGAATAACTCAACCAAAGCCTCACTTTCTACACGCCCACCAGGCAACTCCGCTCCGCCGACCTTGCCCTCGCTGCCGTCTCATGCATCCGGAAGGCCACAGCCAGAGGAAGGTCCTTCTCCCACCAAGCCGCCAAGACCTGGAACTCCCTTCCTATCTATCTCAGAAGATCTCCTATTCTATCACAATTCAGAAAGGTCCTCAAAACTTGACTCTTCACCGATCCCCTCTGACCTTCACTTCTGCCCCCCCAGCACCTTGAGACCCTAACAGGTGAATTGCTGCGCTCTACAAATACATTGATTGATTGATTGATCATGGCTTTGGACTCACCTGCTCCTCTGGTGCCCCTTACAGCTGCCAATACAACAACTGGATTTGGCCTTTGTGAAGACAGACTTCTGTGATGTGGGAACCTGATAGGGGCCATAGATGGCACTAATATACCCTTGATCCCTCCCAGTGCCAATGAACAGGTGTGTAGGGCCCGGAAAAAGTACCACTCCATCAATGTTCAGATGGTGTGTGTGTCAGACCAGTAAAACTTCCAAGTGGCAGACAAGTTTCCTGGATCTGTGCATGAATCCTACATTCTGAGGAACAGCAATGTCCCACACATGATGGCACTTCTACAGAGGGAGAGGGCTTGGCTCATTGGTATGTAAGCATTTGGATGTGTGTCCCTGTTATGGCACTTTTCATCACAATGTTCCATGTGGCTGTTCCTATCCTGTAACAGGTCCTATCTCTGTGCACACAGGTGACTCTGGTTATCCTAACCTTCCCTGGCTGTTGACACCAGTGAGGTACTCTGCCACTGAAGGGGAACACCATTTCAATGTGGCCCACAGCAGGGTGAGCATGTAATATAAAGGACATTTGGCCTCTTGAAGGCTAGATTCAGGTGCCTGCACATCTCAGGAGGTACCTTCCCCTACACCCACCTAAAGGATGCCAGATCATAGTTGCTTGCTCCATGCTCCATAATCTAGTCCTGAGATGTCAGATATCCTTACTAGATCACGAGGAGGAGGCAGATGAACCAGTGGCTGGTGATGCAGAAATGGAAATGATGAGGACGCAAATGAGGAAGGTGCAGCTGACTCAAGGGCTGAGCTCATCAATCAGTACTTCCAGTAACCTACAGGTATGTTGTCTGTGTATTTGCATGTCTAGTATTTCAACATACTTTGGTATCAATGGTCGTCCTGATTTGGAATATCAGTGGTGGTGTAATGTGTTCCTACCCCATGTGTATGTTGTGGGAGGTGACTGACTGCATGTTGCTTGAGCCATTCATGTTCACTGTCCTTTGATTACTGTTCACAGAGTGGTGTTTTGCACATGAGATGTGTTTTGTGATATCTGTCCAGTATCTGGTGATGTAGAAGTGTTATCTGTTGTGCTCTGTTTAGTTGCCTACTACACTTGGCACGTCAACTTTGGACTACATAAGTGCTTTGTGTGACATCATGCTTACTATCCTGATGGTAGTCTCTGTCATAGTATTTTTGCAGGTTGGTGAAGTGGATTTATTCTGGTGTGTAGCAAGACTGGTGACTCCCTTACATGAGCCCTGGCACATATCTGTTGTACTGTGTCTGCTTCAGAGGATGCCTCCCTCTGCAGTCCATTTCACTACCTGTTGGATTGTGGGCCATACTACATTGACAATTTGGTAAACATTCAATTGTATCTGTAAAAATAAAGACACTTATGCAGTAGCTGTGATCTATAGTGTGAATTGTGAATACAGTGGCAAACAGGTGATGAGTGGGGTCATGGTAGACAAAATCCTCAGAGTAGGTGGCACAGCTGTAGGTAGCACAGGTCCAGTGTCCATGGGCCATAGGAAAATTGAGTAATCTCACTGAACAGTCGACATGGTGTCTCAGTGGCACACAAGGGGAAGTAATCAGAAGAGGGGTCACTTCCTGGCAGTGGATTTGGTCTTAGCATCTGTTCCAGCCGGATGCCTGGGTGGACTTCCATGTTTGTGGGGGGTCTTCAGCTACATAGGGAGGGGTGCCTGAGGCCTGTGCTTCCTCTGGCAGGGCCTCTATTCCACTAGCAACTGCAGATGTAGAAGGCTCAGGTGTGATGTGGCTAGTGGAAGGGGCCTGCTGGTGGGTGGATGAAGCAGACAGGGTGGTGTTATTGTCTCTGAGCACCCCTGCAATGGAGGTCATGGCAGCATTGTGGGCCTGCCAACTCTGCATGACCTCCTGGTGGTATTCCCTCTGCAGCCTTTTTTTCCCCAAACATGTTAATGATCTGGCCCATCCTGTCCTGGGAATGTTGATATGCTCCCAGGACTTGGGAGATGATTTCCTGGTCAAAGGCCTTCCTTGGCTGCCCCAGTCTCTGGCTCACAGGATCCCTCCCATGTCCCTTGCCCCCATGTGCCTGTGCCCCTGACACAGTGTGCCCACACCCAGTTTCACCAGGACCTTTATTATCTTGAGTGTGAGGAGTCAACTCAGGTCCCTGTACTGTGGGGTACACAATTGAGTGAACAGTTCTTGGGGCACAGGTTTGGGGACAAAGGGGTGGCTGAGATGTTGTTGCCACAGGGTTGGGGGGGTGTTTGATGTGAGCACTGTGAGGCAGGAAGTGGTAGACTGACTAGGGGTCTCAGATGGGCCAGGTAGTTCGTCACTGTCCAGACATCCAGTGGGGTTGTCCTCATTGGGGCCTTCATCCTGAGGAGGACTGGCTGTCTTTGGTAACCTCTCTCTTTGGTGGTTGTGGCAGGGGTACCTGTGGATGGAGTGAGAGAGAGTTAAATGTTAGAGGTGTGTATCGTTGTCTGTTAGTCTGTTGCACACAGTAGCAATGTCATTGACAGGTGCAGCATTGATAACACTGTTTGTGGATAGTAGATAGAGACATGTGTACCATGCTCCTTGGGGTTGTTGTGAATCAGGCTTAGTCTTTTTAGCCCGGGGGGTGGGTTCTGTTCCTGTGTGATGGTTCACATGACAAGTTTGCCCTGTTAGCTGGTGGGCATTCTGGCTTGGAATATGCATGTGGGAATGGCTGTACATTGCAGCATGGTGGCGAAATGGGAGGGGGTATGTTTGTATGTAAAATTGTTTGTCCTGTCTGTGCCTGTTGTGCATAGAGTATACCTTCTTACGTTCATGGCCAGGATTAGTCCATTTCAGGGTAGTAGGCCTGGATTAGTGGCCCTTTGGATTGGTGACAGTGCTGTGTCTGTGTTTGGGCTAGTTTGGCATTGTGTAGTTCCATTGCTTTTGCTGTCATTGTCAAGTAGTGGTCCTCAGTCAAAGCATCCAGTTGTTGTAGCAAGTGCAATAGTCATACATGCAAGAGGTGTGATGTGATGTGCACATTGCAGGTTTTGATGTGGATGAGCTAGTGCATTGTGGGAGTCGTATTGATTGTACTTTGCACTGCTGTCCGTGCACATGGCAATGAGTGTGTTGCCAATGGGGGTGGGTGGAGGTGTGGAAAGCAGGAGAGGGGCATTAGGTTGTTGGGTGGGAGGTGTTGTAGGAGATGGAGTGAATTGGGGTGTGTTTGGGTGGTGAGGAAGCATGCTGGACAGGACAAATTATTGCCATGGGAGTGTTAGTTACTCACCAGAGTCCATTTCTCCAGGTATTCCGGTCGTTCTCTCAGGATGCAGGATGTCCCAAACCTCCTCCTCCACGTTGTGAATTCTGGGGGAGGAGGTGGGGCCCACCGCCAATCTTCAGTACCGCCAGCTGATGGCTGGACTCTATGGAACGCACATTCCTCCTGAAGGCTGATCCACCTCTTCCTGATGTCCTCCGTTGTGCGTGGATGGTTGATGACTGAGTTGACCCTGTTGACAATTCTCTGCAATAACTCTATTTTCCTGGCTATGGAGGTTTGCTGAACCTGTGCTTCAAAAGGTTGTGGCTCTGCCCTAAGAATTTCATCTACCATGACCTGCATCTCCTCGTCAGTTAAGCGTGGGTGCTTTTGACAGGACTTGGTGGTTGTGTTATGGGCAGGGGTGATTTTTGTGTATTTAGGGTGCAGCTTAATGTGATAGGTGGGGTGAGGGTGTTTACTTGTGAGTGCTGGTAGGTTGTGGTGCTTGTGTATAGTTGTTATGTGTGTATAGTGATGGTGGTGCAGTTGTGTGTGGTGAGTGTGAAGTGCGTATGTGCCTCTAGTGTGTAGGTGCTAGATTTGTGAATGTGGCTGCTTTTGTCTCCCAATCTGTGGCTTTAGTCACAAAGGCTTGTGGGTTGTGTGGTGGTGTGTTATGTAGTGCTGTGAGTGGGTGTGTCTGGTGTGTGTATGTGTGTCAGGTGTGGGGTCTTCGAACTGTCCAATGTGGTGTTGTGTTCTGACAGGAGTGTGTTCTAACCACGTCGGTGCAGACCGCCAATGGTTTTCCACCATGGAAGGACCACTGTGCAGATTTGTTGATCGTAATATGGTGGGCCAAAGGTTGTCAGGATGGCAGTGATGGTGGATCCCATCCTTTCCGCCAGTGTCCTGGCGGTGTTGGTTTTGTGGTCCTCATTGTGGACTCTTAATATGGCAGGCGGGATACCACCAACTCTGGTGGTCGTTTGGTGGCCACCACCATGGCGGTCTTGCAAAAAGGCTTCCAAACTCGTAGTAACAGCCATAGAGTAGTGAATGCATTCTAAGGCATGAATGCACATAAATATGAGCATTGCTATCTTATTGAGTTCTGAGGGTCTGGACAAGACGTTTTGGAGTCCAATCCTCTGCACTGAATATTTGATACATGTACAGCTGATTCATACCCTTGTGATGCCAAACAATGTTGAATTATCAGTTGTGCTTTCAAAAATGGACCTATGCAAGATGTAGGTTTAAGCAGTGATGGGTGGAAACCCATGAGGCTCTAGAAATGCAAGCAACATTTGGAATTCCCTAGTGTGATTTTCTAAAGAGGGTGGATGAGAGCGGTCACGGTTAGAAAGCTGCATCTTGAGAAGATTTGCTGTCACTTGAGTAGATTTTCTATATGAGCAGCAGCAAAATCAACTCCAATGGCTGCACTTACTTGTTTCCAGCATGGTGCCATTTGTGCTGATTTCGGAGCTTTGCTAGATGTACTTGCACTAATTTGCAGTGCAAGTAGTGTGACATGCACATTTTCTGACTGTTGCAGAGTTTTTATGTGAATGCTGTAAGATCCACCCACCCCAAGGTTCAAGTTGCCTACCATCCCTTTCAATCCAGTACCAAAAAAATGCTTGAAAAAACATTAACGAAAGCAATTTTCTTTGCTCTTGGATTTTGATTTTCATTTGTTACTCATTTTTTATGTGGAATTTAGGATCTACACAAGGCAGTTCCTCCACATTTGGGAAACATTCAATAAGGAAAAATTTTTAGGCGGGGCAAAATTTAACTTATACAGGTGTCATTTGCCTGATGTCAGGCATTTCTTGTTAGGCGTGTTATGTGAAATTCCTAAACTTTTGTCATTACTCATCTTCCCTCAATTACACACCATTTGAAGTAAAAATCTACCAACAACATTCTTTTCATGGTAAAAAGTTACAGCCTTCACTGGGAACAGAACAGAAACAGCTGTTGATTGTAGTGTTTTTGCTTTATTGCAGCATTTTGTTAGCAAACAATGCACACCCTTATCAAAAAGTCATGTGAGCACACATTTCACACTAAAATATAGCTTGAAATGATGGATTTGCATTTTGACCATTTACTGACAATTTCACGTAATTTTGCTGAATTTTAAGTAATTATGAAAAAGCAAACCCCTCATGTTTAGTAGTCTAATGCATAATAATAAAATAGGACACACATATAGCACTTGAAATTATAGCTTTAATTGCTTGGTATTGATAATGACAGATCACAATCAAACTTCTTGTTGCAACAATGAAACACAAGGTACTTCTCTGATGATTTTTGAGCATTCCAACAGGAGATGTCTGAAATTATATTTATGCCCTTCCTCTTCCTATGAGTAAACATCTTTTGCTAGAAAATTACCTTTGGTTCTGTGGAATAAGAAAACTGGAAAGGTGCTGGAGACATAAGCTGGACCATGCGATAAAGAGAGCAGTACAATGGGAGTGGTGAGGTAGAGGGAGAAAAGAGGTAGAGATAGCGATGAGAGGAAGATCAAGGACATAAAAAGAGAAGTAAGGTAGAGAGAGAGAAGGGTGAGGCAGTCAGAAAGAAAGATACAGAGAAAAGGTGATTGATGAAGAAAGGTGTAGGGTGATATTTACACATTACCACCTTGCGCCACATTAGCATCATTATTTTATGCTATTGAGGCCCAACGAGGCCAAAATCCTAGCACCATATTTACAAAGCGGCACAATGCATGCATTGCGCCACTTTGTAACCCTTTGCACTACATTATGCCTGTGCCATGCATAATGTATGCAAAGGGGGCGTTCCCCTGTTAGAGGGGTCAACAAAATGCATAATTTTGTATGGCACTTTTAACGCCTGCTCAGAGCAGGCGTTCAAAGGTGGCTTCCATTATTTACAATGTACTCTGCAGGAGTAGCACCGATATTTTGGAGCTACTCCTCCTGAGTAAATCAATAGCGTCATGAAAAATGATGCTATTGCCCCCTACCCTGCACCATGGTGTGCCGTATTTTAAATACAGTGCACACATGGTGGCGGTAGGGGGGGCTAAGGGGTGCACGGAAAATGTGGCACTGCACTCGGTGCAGCACCACTTTGCATAAACCTGCCTCTTAGAGTGAGGGAAAGAGAGCTAGAGATAAGAAGGACATGTATCTAGAGAGTGTGGAAGGCCACACTGAGTCATGGGTAGAGAAAGAAGTAAGGTAAAATGGGGTAAGTTAGAGAGAGATAGATTTGAGCAAACAGGGCTGATTGCAGAGGCCCCCTAACTTTTTGCCCCCATTTTTCACTTTTTTGTTGGTGTTTTCCTTGCCATTATTGGATTTAATATAACTATTTTAGATAAAGAGTTTTAAAACTCTATATGAAAGTTGCCAACTTCAGCTCTGTAGTGCCCTTCTCTGATTGGCCAGCCTCTGAAAACCTGGCCAGGCTGCTTTGATGTGGTGTGTAGTGGCCTGGGCTGAACACAAAGGATGTTCCTTGGGGAGGAGATCTGTTTCAGCAGATGGTGAAACAGAATGGGGAGAGAGCAGCCAAACTGGTCTTCGAAGGAAGGAAAGGACATTTGGAGCAGCTCAGGACCTCCCCCATTTCCTGGAACCCCAGACAATTAGGTTCCTTTTTGTTTAGATTAGGAGAGGGCAGGAGAGGGGTGTGTTTAAGATTTTTAGCCACACCAGTGGGTGGGCTCAGCTGGATCTAACGTCCAAAAATCAGTTTCAGCCATGTTCGATTTTCGAATAATGTTGTTCCCTGGGATTGTTTTTTCCCACACTTCCCAGGAAGTGGTCATCAAAGAGGGAAGGAGCCTGCCTGTGATTGGACAGTCAGGCCCCCTGCTTCCCACCCCAGGACCAAGGACAAATATGGCAGAGCTGCACCCAGACCTGAGATCCCTACCAGGAACAAGACAAAGAAGAAGAAGGAGGAGTGTTCTGCTGGACCCCTGACCTGGACACTGCACTCTGAAGGACTGCACCAGCTGCACACTTGGGCTTCACCACTTAAATGACTTTTCCTGTCTTCTACTGCTTCAAGAAGGAACCCCCTGTTTGCTACAGGTACAAAGGAGCTGCCACGAGTCCCCTGCATCATGTCCTGCAAGCAGAGCCCAGCTGACTAGCGTCCAATGGCCATTTGAGGATTCTGACCTGGTGCATTCTGACAATTGTAGTCCCATCTCCCAACGAGCAACTCAGAGCTTCTGGAACCTTGGATCAAGTTGTGGACAATTCAAGGACCCAAAAAGGTCATCTGGAAGAAGGTCCAGAAGTTTGGAGACATTTGGAGCAACTCCATAAGTAGAAGAGGTGCATTGTGTAAGTTGTGGTCCCAGACCCCAAGAGGCAAACCAGAGCCTCTGAACCCTTGCCTGGTGCTATGGACTACTTTCCAGAATCAAGAAACACTTCTGAAAGTAAGTGCAACAGTATTGCCTCGTGGGTGGCCTGAACTCTGGACTTTGTCACTGTCAAGTGTGGCTGATGAAGGGTTATACCCTGAAACAGGTCCCAGGATGCTTGTTTCCAGTCCGGGGAGGACCTGGCTTGTCAGTTCGGGCTGGACTGTTCCCAGCGTCAAGACTGATTTTCATATGGCTGGGTCCAAACTGGAATAGCATGGGTAGCAAAAATACAGTGGATTTAGGCCCAGATCCCTGTACTGGGGGTGAATGTTTGACATTGTTCAGCAATCCGTCCATCACTTGTTGTTTTTGCATTTGTCGCCCTGAGTGGGAAGGGTATGTCCAGGCGTGCGTCCCTTGCACCACCCCACACCCCTCCCTCCCTGTCACGGTAGTTAGGCTAACCTGGCTGATGAAGGGTGATACCCTGAAACTTGTCTCAGGATGCTTGTTTCCAGTCCAGAGAGGACCTGGCATGGCAGTTCAGGCTGGACTGTTTCCATGTGGACCAGCTTCAAGACTGATTTGCATCTGGCTGGGTCCAAACTGGAATGCCATGGGTAGCAGAAAAACAATAGATTTAGGCCTAGATCTCTGTACTGGGGGTGAATGTTTGACATTGTTCAGCCTTCCATTCATCACTTGTTCTTTTTGAATTTGTCACCCTGAGTGGGAAGGGTATGCCCAGATGTGGGTCCCTTGCTCCCCCATGCCGCCGGAGTCAAGCTAGCCTGGCTGATGGAGGGTGATATCCTGATATTGGTTTCCAGTCCAGGGAGCACCTGGCATAGCAGTGCAGGCTGGACTGTTCCCATGTAGAACAGCATCAAGACTGATTTGCGTATGGCTGGTCCAAACTGGAATGACATGTGTAGCAATAAAACAATGGATTTAGGCCCAGATCTCTGTACCATGGGTGAATGTTTGAAATAGTTAAGCATTCTGTCCATCACTTGTTCTTTTTACCTTTTTTTAACCCTTTGAGCGCGAGTTTCTTCTATGCGCTAGAAAACATTACTTTTTAAAAAGTTCATATCTCCGATTCCCATCATCCGATTTTAATCATTTTGGTGTTATTGTGAAGATAAAATTATAATCTATTTTTGTAAAATGTTGTTGGATTTTTATTGTTTTCTGTGTTACTTATTCACTGTTTTATTTCTTTTTAAATACCTTACTCACTTGTCTCCTAAGCTTAGCCTTGTCGCTCGTTGCCAAGCTACCACAGGTTGAGTTGGGTTTAATTTATTCAGACCTAACTGGACCAAAGTGGGGGTTAGTGGCCTATTGCTAGGTGTAGGTACTTACCTGCCCTTACCAATAAGCCACTTTACAACATAAACGTAAATAGATAGAGAAATGATACAATGAGAAAAGCAATAACGAGAAGCAAGGCAGAGACAGTGGTTAAGTAACAATGGGAGCAGAAAAGAAGAGGTTATTAGTCACAGGTCAAATGAAAAGTGTAGTGTGGCAGGAAGAAAGGTAGGGGAGGTGATGGGTAGAAAGATAGTGAAGGCACAAATAATAGCGTGCATTGGGAAGAGGTGGGGTAGAGAAAGAGAAGTTAGGTGATAAACAGGTGGACAATGAGATTTGTAATGTAAAGAAAGAGTTGTGATGTAGACAGGGTGGAGACACAGGTGGAAAATAATGATGGAATGGGGCACAGTTCTGAGTAATTACAACTGGCGGAGATTAACTCAAGCATTCCATCCATCACTTGTTTGGATACTTCAGTCAGTCACCCTAAGTTGGATGGGTATGCCCAGAAGTGGGTCCTATGCACATTGTATCAGTGGAACCAATCAGTACCAGGCTGCTGAGCCCATAACTAGGTTGAAACCAGTTCTAGGTTGATTGTATTCTGATTCAGGGAGGACCTGGTTTTGATGTTTGGCCTAGCCTGTTCCAGTTGAAGCAGGGTCAAGACTGATTTGCACATATGTGGGTCCAAACTGAGGTTAGTGTGGTGTGTAAGATAACAATCAACTGAAATGCAACCCCAAGATCTTACCAATAGCTGAGATTAATTCAAGCATTCTCTCCATCACTTTTTTGTATACCTAAGTATGGCTTTGCACAAAGCCTTGCTTTTGGTGTGTGCTTGTGTGTAGTGGTATATACCTGTTAATCACTTTGCTTCTTCCTCATCATTCACATGTGGAATTCCCCTCCTTCATATGTAAACCTGCCCATCTTTCCCATATGAATCAAACATAATAGGTCTTCACTATGTGCTAAAACAACAAGATTTGAAAGATTAAAAGTTACTGGCTCTTAACAGAATCAAAACCGGGTCAATGTTGCTTCTAGCGGTAGAACAATATGAGAAGCTGAGCACTTGAAAACTTATCAAGAGGTGTAACCTAATTTTTCTAGTACACACTCAAAGCAGATTGAGTGTCAATCACTCTCCTGTATTACATGGACCCTGAGAGAACTGTTGGTCTTGGCCTCATAGTCTTTGGCTTCTGGGCTTTCCTCCTGGGCTGCCATCTGGTTTTTATCTCTGGGCTCAAGGTGTGGGCCTTTTTTCTATCTATCTTAATCATTTCCAATTTATGTGTTAATCCACCTGAAGAAGGAGAGTGGAGGAAATGTGTTGAACATCTAAGGGCAAAAACATGTTTCATCAACTGCACATTAAGAAGAGTTAACATATTATAGGGGAATATTTCATAGAGTCCTATATATAGTCTAAACCCTAGTTTTTGGTTGCTAGCAATGTTATTGAGGAAATATTGAATGAAGTGAAACTCAAACATCTGAATAACTCCAGGCCAGATTAGCCATAGTTTCATGCAACAGAACTCAGAAAGACAATTTGTTGTGCTGTGTGAAAGGGAGAGGGCAAGATTGTCTCATATTTAACATCATATGGTGCATTCATGTCCTCTCCTTGCGCTGGGCACAACGTGCATCCCTGAGCTAATGCAGGTGCCTTTGTGCCATTATGCAAGTGTGCCTGCATTGCAGGCAGGAATGTTTTGTGCAGGAAGGAATACTTTGTTTTTCTGATCAAGGGCCTGATTCTTAATAATGCAGAGAGAAATTACTGCATGGAAGGTTTTGGAGAACCATATCCAATTTTCCTGCCCGTAATTCCAGCCAGAAAAATCTCATGAGGACTTTTCTGCAACAGCAGCCATTCCTCATTTCATGTATTTTCTTTCTACCCGGAGTAATACATAGCTACTACCCCTTGACAGAAAAATTGCTTTATGTTCTGTGACCAATTCAGCCTCCATCACCCCCTGCCTCACCCACCTCACCACAAGGCAATGCATACATTTATCATCTGCTAAGAGCAGATGGTAAATGTATGCAGTATTACTCCTTAAAATGTAAATTTCCATTTAGTTGTACAACCAGAAAATGTGTCCCACATAGTAATTCCCCAATTTATTTGCGGTTTACTGATAATTGCTCGCTATTGGAGTCAAAATGACTGCATGGTAACAGTAAATTTGCAGATAATTTAACGGTTACTCCAGTACCATGCAACCTGTAGTCAAAACCCAAGTGGTGATTTTCACAAGCTTGCATTTTTCAAAATTTTCAATTCATTTTTAAAAGTCAAATATGTGCATGTTCTCTGTAGCTAAACAGATAAAGATACTTTCGAATTTTAAGATGACAGAAAGTGTGTGTACATACATGCGATGTGGCTACTAAATGATCAAGTGTCCTCTACAGGTGAAAAGGATAAATACCCACTCTGAGAAGATAATGTACAATGGATAGTATTCAAACTTTCATAATGTAAGGTAAGAGCATGGCTGACCATTATGAACTAAAGATGTGCTTTGCTTTAATCCAATGACAGCCACTGTGAGGCAAAGACTTCCTATGAACAGAAGATCCCACAATTCCACAGCAATTGTTGAAACATTTCCCCTGAGGAGCAGTGCAACTACTGAAGGCGGTTTGGAATCTTGGCAGAGGCTGCAGCAGTAGTAATTAGACCCAAGGTTTAGTGTTGCCGATGCAAGCGGAGCCCAGCCATATTCCGCCCTACTGGAAATGAGAGAGCAAGTGGATAGTCCTTTTCGCCAGCACCGCGAATGTGCTTCATGACATCAATGAACTGCAGAAGTTATTGGTAAGACAGCATTGGAACAAGATTCTATCAACTGTTCTAATTCTACCATTTATAACTAAATCATGTCATATATGTTATTGTGATATTTATGTATGCTTTCTTACCGCTGTTGACTCATAAAGATGATGTATGAGACGTATGATTGAAATTATATTTGAAATGTGAATAAATATCAAGACACACAGTGCCAGATGTAGCAAAGTTTTGTGAGTCGCAAATGGCCCGAATCGCTATTTGCGACTGTGCAAAATCGGAAATGGGATGCAAAAATCCCATTTCCGACTCGCAAAAAGCGATGCGAGCCGTTAGCGACTCGCAAAAATTGCAACCCCATTTTGCAACCCGCAAATAGGAAGTCGCAATTTGCGAGTCGCAAACCATATGCAATTGCAACTCGCAAATTGCGACTAGTCGCAAAAAGCCCATTTTGCATGTCCCATTCACCACTAACTCAGAGCAGGTGGTAACCAACACCAAAGTATAAAAGGAGACCCAGAAGGCATCTGGGTTACTCAAGATGGCGGAGATATACCTGATAGCAGTGAGGAGGAGAGCCCACGCAGCCCAGCAGAGGAGGAGGAGGAACCAGAGACAGGAGAAGATTTACAGAACAAGGCAGACTCTTTTTCAGCAAACTGAGGAAGAGATCTATGACAAATACCGCCTTAGCAGCGCAGCCATACTAGAATTAATTGAATTACTAAAACCACAGCTAGAACGGCAGACTTTGCGCGGCTGCGCCATCCCTACGCATGTGCAAGTGCTATGCTCACTGCACCTCTTGGCCTCAGGGAGCTATCAGGGGGTCATTGCTGTGGCAGGTGGGGTATCTCAAAGTGCACTGTCTAGGTTCCTCAGGGCATTCCTAGATGCCATACTCACACACATGTCTCACTTCATATACCTACCCAGGAATGAGGCAGAAATTAACAGCACCAAGCTGGACTTTTACCGGATTGCCAACTTTCCCCATGTCATAGGGTGTGTAGATGGGACACATATTCAAATATGCCCCCCTGCAAACCTGGAATATCTGTTCTGCAACAGAAAGTGTACCCACTCACTCAATATTTTGGTTGTTTGTGATGCCCATTATGTCATTTCACATGCGGTTTCTCGTCCCCGGAGGGTAGGTCCAGAATTCGGACCAGCGGGTGATCATACTGATAGCCGAGTCCTTGGGACGTGCTTACCAAGGAGCCTAGTCCCGACTTGGGGGTGGGCGACCTGACTGTGACTTAGCCTAGTATTCCTCAAATGTAAGTGACCGGCTTGTGGAGTTCTTGATTATAATACCATATTGGTTTAATTGGAGTAGAGCTTAATTAAAAAAATTTGGTCCTGATGAATCGTCACTGGATCCGTAGGGACCACACGACGCGAAACATGTTGACCCTGATGCCTAGATGGTTATTCCTCCGAGTTTATTGTTCATTGGAAGTAATTGAGCATTGATACTCAATATTTACTTTCTCCTGGTTTTTAACTTTGGCCTCATCCCTGACTATTGATTAAAATGATGATATATGTAGCGATGATTAACCAATTTTATCCTTGCTTCTTTTTGTTCTCTCCTTAACGTACTGGTGCTTGAATGTAGGCATGCCCGTTGAGATAGTTAGCATTCACCAGTAACTATCGAAAAATACGGCCTATTGCTCCTCCATGTGGGGAGCCCGTCAGGCATTGCACTGCCGGCTTGACGAGGAGCAGTACCCAATGATGATGCCAGCCATCCATTGTGATGCTTGAGGGCCCCTGCTCCTGATTTTTCAGATCCCCCTAGTTTCCTTTTCTTTTTCTTTATGGAACAGTGTACTTTGGTTGTTTTGCACTATTGTAGGGAGAGTGTACACTGGACCAATTAATCTCCCGGTCCCTTCCCCCCCTCTTACATTATACATTATGTCATCACCGACATTGTCGCAAAATTTCCAGGCAGTACCCATGACTCCTACATTTTTAGGCACAGTGGGATACACCAACACTTGGAACGTGGGGAGTTTTGGAGTCGGATACCTCCTAGGTAGAGCTGCATACACCTCGTAGACATACACACAGGTCACTGTGCACACCAACCAGGACTTTCTAACAGTGTAATGTTTGTGCCCAACAGGTGACAGTGCATATGCACTACGGCCATGGATAATGACTCCGTTCTTAACACCCAGCAATAATTCCGAGAGGCGATACAACAGTGCACATAAGAGGACCAGGAACATAATAGAACGCACCTTTGGATTGCTGAAAGCAAGGTTCAGTATACCCCCATTACAGCATTCAAAATTGTTGTCGCATGCACCATCCTGCACAATATTGCCACCCGACGTGGGCTACCTCTCACCCCTCCAGACCCAGATTCAGAGGATGAAGAGCATGAGCAACCACATCGCCATCATGGGGATCGGAGTATAGCAAATCAAGGCAGACTGAGACGGGAACACATCGCAACCCAATACTTTGGAAGGTACGTGTCAACTTCAACCATACTCACCTATTGACCAAAAACTCAATTTGTTAAGTGGAACAAAAAAACTATTTAATATGTGCAGAAATTGAACTATTTACAATGACTAACTGTTCATGTACATCAAAAAGCAAACCATGCATGGGGCACATTGCTGTCATGTGCCCCAACACTGTGGAGCCCTCTTCGCTGTCCTGGGGGGTGTCCCCTGTGCCCTGGACTGATGCCGTGCCTCCATTAAATCGATCACATGTGTGATCCGGCCCAGGCCTCTAGCCACATCCCCTGCAAAGTGGCCCATTTCAACTTGGAGGCCAACTGTCCTTCTCAACAGGCCAGTGGTGTTGACTGCCAGTCTGCCAATTGATGTGGCCATCCTGTCCAGCCTCTGGAGCAGCTGACGGTCCCTGCGCCGCCCACCCTCGCTCTGTGACAGTAGTCCTGCCACCACTTCCCGCATGGACAGGGCTAGGTCCCCAGTGTTTGTGCCAATGATGTCCAATTGGGAATGGAGCTGCTGCATGCTGGCCTCATTGCTCCTCACAAAGCGGTGCAGAACCCCACTAATTCTCCCTAACATATTGTTCTGCAGGCGCTCACCACGGAGCAGCTGTGACTCGGTGATGGTGGTCGATGGACGGCCGGACTCAGCCTGCAGCCCTGCTCTCCTGAACCTGCGTCGCCTGCGCAGCGGTGGATGCCCTGTGAGCTCTACTGTGGCACTCCTGGCTGTTGCTGTCGCAGCCTCCTGAACCACTGTTGCAGCAGGTGTTGACATCAAGGGGATGGTGTTGGTGGTGCAGGTGGGAGTGGTGGCAGCACCTTTGCTTTCCTCATGGGGCTGGCTGCTGTGGCTTGTGGTGGTGTCTTGTGGGAGACCTGTGGGACATGGGGAACAGACTGTCAGTGTCTACTATCTGTTGCACACTTCCTAATAAACATTTGCCTATTTACTGCCTACTTGACTACATTGCCCATAATGCATCATTCTGGTGTTTGCTACCTTGAAATGGAGCTATCTTGGTTGTGCATGCCCCTGTGTACATGGTGGGTGGGGGTATGGCATTGATGGGGGTACAGGCATATCTCATGGTACTCACCGGTTGATGTAGTGGGCTCAGGGGTGTCCAGATCTCCAAATCCTGTCACTGCCTCCTGCTCCAGGGTCTCCTCCACCCTTTCCTCCAGGGGTGTGGGTGGTGGTACGGATGATGGTCCCCCTCCTGTGCCTCTCATCTCCCGGAGCCTTTCTGCCACCCTCTCCTTGGTCCGGGAGCGGAGGTCATACCACCTCTTTTTGATCTCATCCACACTCCTGTGGCTGACCCCCAGGGAGTTCACTTTTTCTGGAATTTCCAGCCAGAGTTGTTTTTTGGTTGAGTCTGGCACATTGAGGGCTGCCTTTCCAAAGAGATAATCATAGTGCTGACAGCATTCTTCTGTCAGCACCTCCAGCTCCTTCTCAGAAAATTTCAGTTTTCTTTTTCTTGGTGTTTCTGCCATTGTAGCTGCTGTTCCTCCTGTTGACTGTTCAGCAGTTTAAAATGGGTGTGGTCCTCCCTCCTCCCAGGTGTATTAGTAAACTTCCTGGCTGTGATGTCATCATCATGTGCCAGGAAGTGTTTCCAGAGTGTTCTGGAGTGGTTTCTGGAGTGTTCTGCAGCACCTGCAATCAATTTACATGGAACTCGCAATTTGCGACACCCACTCGCAAATTGCGTGTCCGTGTTTTGCGCGTCGCAAACAGCGACCTCGCAGACAGTGGACTCGCTATCTGCGTTGCGACTCTGGGTGCGAGTCGCAAATTGTACACGGACATTGTACTTGCATTCCTATTAGCGACACGCAATTTGCGAGTCGCTAATTTTTTTGTACCTACATCTGGCCCACAATGCACTAGTACTCTCAATGTGCAGCTTGCCTTCCGTTAGAGGTATTGCACCACATACAGACCCAGTATTGCGATGGGGTACCATGCGAGTTACGTCTGATAGGACGGAGGGGTAGGTACATCCTCCTTTCACATTTGATATCACAACCAATAAATTGTCGTTAGGACACAATATTGGGTTTGCTTCTGATAAAAAGTTTATTTAGTACAAGTTCATTAGGACTGGCAGCTTACATCGTATTATAGAGCAGAGTATGGTGTATTGCACACAGACCCTTCTATTTTTGGGAAATAATTAGATTGAGTACACTTAATATACATGGACACAAATGGTATGAGGTCAATATTGCATATGCAATGCTCTTGATTCTTGTAAAGTAATTAGTTTTCATTCAGTGTGCACTGTTCTTATTCTAGGGACAGGCGGTTAACTCTGCTCTGCCGGTGGAGTTCATGGAGTTTTGCCACTCCGCGCTCTACCTGGAGCATGAAGTTCAGCAAAAAACTCCCCTCGACCAGCGGAGTGGAGTTTACCATCGCGCTCTCACTCCTTTCAGCATGCAAAGTTTACAAATGTTGAACACAATGAATAAAAATGGGCTGGGCTGCCCAGAATTCCACCAATCTGCTACCAATATATAGGTGCCCCAATAGGTCAACTGCCCATCGAATGGCATATTGAGAGTAAGGAAAAAGAAAAGCCAATAGCAAACCACTGATACTCAGCTCTAGGTTTACGGATAATCCAATCATTAACAAGATGTCACCCAATCCAACTGGTAACTGATTGCTGGTGCAGAGCTCGCGCGATCGCCCAGCTGGGGAAAAAAATATAATATTTAGATTTTCTGCTAAACCAGGAAGTGAATTGCTCTTGTTAGGACGCTAGCTTAGATCTATACTTTTCTACATCATTAAGCACTTTCTTGTCTTCCTCCAAAAGACGTTCTTGGGTGCAATAAAGGTAGCAAATGTTTAAGTAGCACAAAATGTTGAGTATCGTAAACCATGACTTATAAATTATTTATTCAAATAATATGTTATTAACACTATACTGCTTTACTACAGAATGTGTCATTCATTTATCAGAATGATCGTTAATAAAATGAACGCCTGCACTGTGTTCTCAGTTATTTTGAATCTTGTTGCTGAGTACAGGGTGAATACTTCTCTAGTATGGTGATTATTTTCTATACCTCAAGGAGGAACCAAAACACTAGATTGAGTGAACAGTTTTAGCTTCAAAGGTCAGCAGCCATATTGGGTGTAAAAATGAAATCACACTCAATTTAGAAGGAGGAACCTCCAAGCCAGAGAAAAAAGGCTTATGTCTCATCCAACAATATAGCCAATGACTGGGAATATCTGAATTGGAAGTATGGCCAAGGTTGGAGCGAAGAATGAAAAGCTGGTTATGGGCGAAGCTAGAGTAGTAGCATGGGGGCAGGAAGAACCACTAAGCGTGAGGTTGGAAAGTTGGAAAACAACAATAGAAGGTGAGGATGAAGGCATGGTGAAAGAGGATGTGGGTTAGTTGGCAGAGAGGAGGTGGATCAGTGACAGCTGCAAGAGGAGGAAGATATAGAGATCGGGCTGAAACAGTGAAAGGACCACAACACTCGTTTGTAAGGGAGGAAAGGCCGCTTAAATAGAACAGGTCTGGCAATAAAATACAACCTTGGCACAAAAGCCTCACAAAACTACCCAAACCTCACTAATACAAATTCATCACCTAACCCCTCCCCCTCCCTCTAAACTGACCCCTCCACGCTACCCCTTGTCCCATCCCCACCTTGACCCGACCAAACCATTAACCAATCTGTCCTGCTGTCCACCTGAAAACTCCCTGCCCTTTCATCTTTTCTGATCAACCCCTTCCCCCCGAAAGGCCACACAGGAAATCCCGAGCAGGCATTTTCCTGCCCCCCCGAACCACATTTACCTATCCCACAGCCTTTCTCCCATCAATTCAGCAATCAACAGCCGAAGTTCCAACAAATAGTGTTCATTACCCAAGAAGGATAAGTGCACCCCATCCTGTCTAAATAGCTCAATGTCAGAAGCTACTATATTCTCGTGCATAAGAACAGAAAAACCTTGAACCTTACAAAAAATCTTCATCTCCTGATTAATTTTCCTACGCTGCTTCACTATACCCTTAAAAGAATTGGCTCCCCCCCACACCCTTCTTGGCACCAGGCTCGTCCAAACAATATGAGTACCTGCCCAACGTTCTTTAATCCAACACAAATCTAACTTCATCACCTTCAACAATCCAATACCTGACAAAGCAACCAAGTCATTTTCGCCTAAATGTATAACCAATAAATCTGGGCAAATTCCCTGTTCCATCCTTTTCGCCAATACGTAAAGCAACTCACCCCATCTCATCCCACTCTTCCGTACCCAACTGAGTTTTATCCTCGCCCCTGTCTAAACCCAATTGCCGCCCAAAATGACGTGATGACGCTTGCTTCTCCGCCCAGCGAACAAACGAGTGTCCCAAAATCCACACAGCGCAAGTTCTGTCAGGGCCCCCGACGCAACCTACAACAAAACATATGTTAAGTAAAATTGTATTGCAAAAACCATGTACAAACGCCATAGAAAGCTGAAATGGAATAGTCTGTAAAAGGAGACAAGGAGTGGGGAAGTAGGGACAGGTAAGGATAGCGGAAAGAAGAAAAATACACCAACCTCCAATCCCCCCGACAATAATAAGCATCATGCTACTTAAACGGCCGCACGTATCGCTGAAAACATTGCGATCTCCACCTACCTAAATCCTTAATTGACTGATCCGATCTTCCCTGTCTACGTGCTTCTGTGGCAGCCCCGATTCTAAATGAATGGGTACCTTTTATGGTCAATTGATCGAATAAAGCTGTGTTGAATGGGTACCATAGCAATTGGGATCCAAACCTAACCTCCTGGTAGCCATCCTCAACACAGCCAATAACTGTTAGGCTAATAAATGAGTACCATCTTGGTGTACAAATACTAACCTGGCAGATTGGGGCAACAACACGGAAAAGGACCTCCAACATCGCACAAGACAGTCAGCTGAGTGTTTAGCCTTTAGTATAAACTTCTGACCCCTTCCCAACTGATCCCCTTTTGTAACACGCAACCAGATACAGACACCTTCTTCCCTTACTTGAACATTCTCCCATGCAATACCTTCCCTCCCCTTCACCCCCAAGAGCTCAGACATGAGAAAAGGCCCCTTGAAAAAGCCAAGACATGCAAAGAGAAAACAAACAAACTTCCCAAGCAGAAAAACAAATCTCAACCAAAATCCCCAACAATGCCCTCAAAAGGTGAGAAGTGATAGGGCGCTTCCGATCCCACCGCGCACCACCTGACCTGGCCCAACCTGCCAAAATCCTCCTACAAATCTCTCCCTCCACAGGATCATAACCCCAGAAATACTTACCATAAAAGGAAACCCCAGATAACTTACCTGATATTGTGACCACCGCCAAACCAGCCTCAATCTGCTGCATGACAAAACGAACAGCATCATCTTGTCTCCTTGAAATCACATCGAACCCACCCGACCTTCGTACTGCACCTGAATTGAGAAACTCCAACCAGGCCTGAAAATAACTCCTCCTCGTCAACGGAGCTATAGACTGCTGCACTAGCTCCAACATTCTCAATCTCCTATTTCCCACAACTCCTCAGGTATGACCGTCTTCTGAACGTCCGCTCCCGGAACCAGACCATGGAATCTCTGCCACTGAAAACGAGATAGGGCATCAGCAATATCATTATTCACAACAGGCACATGTCTAGCCTTTAACAAAATATTGAACTTCAAACAATTCAGCAAGAAAACCCTCATTTACTTAAGTACCTTCTCATCCCTTGCCTTCTGAGAGTTAACCAAATGAACCACTGTCTGATTGTCTACATTGAAGATGACATTCCTGTTGGCCAAATACTGACCCCAAACCGCTAAAGCCACCACCAAAGGAAAAAATTCCAAAAACGCGATGTTATACTTAGCTTGTTTCCAACTCACTGGCCATGCCTCTGCTGCCCAATGGCCATCCCAAAACAAACCAAAACCATGAGCACCCGACGCATCAGAAAATATCTGAACGTGCCAGAACCAATCCTCGTCCTCCACCAGCATCGTCACACAATTAAAGTCCTGCAGAAACTTAATCCACATCCGCAAATCCTCCTTTACGCAAGCCAGAAGGCGAATATGATGATGTGGCAAAAAGGCACCCTACATAGCGAATCCCAGCCTACGGCAAAAAGCCCTGCCAACCCTCACCATCTTGCATGCAAAATTCAACTGCACAAGCAATGATTGGGACTGACGCAACTCCAACTTGGGTTTCTTCACAGACTCATCCAACATAGAAATCAACTGCACTACTTTGACCTTAGGTAACCTCACCTCCATTCTCTCAGAATCCAATTCAATTCCCAAGAAATTCAGACATGTAGATGGCCCTTCCGTCTTATCACGAGCCAAAGGAACACCAAAAATAGACATCAAACACTCAAATTCCCGCAATGACCTACTGCAATCTCCTGACCCAGCCTGACCAACAAAGAAAAAATCATCCAGATAGTGAGTCACCAGCCTGCCCCCTGGAATTGAAAACACCACTGCAAAAATGAACTAAACATCTCAAACAAAGAACATGAAACTGAACACCCCATTGGCAACATCCAATCAACATATATGGCATCCTCAAATTGCATACGCAACAATGAAAAATCTTCTGGGTGAACCGGCAACAGCCTGAAAGCTGACTAAACATCTGACTTTGCCATTTCTGCCCCTTTACCACACTTCCGTACCCATGCAATAGCCTCATCAACTGACGCATAATGCACTACCGAATTTTCAGCTGCAATAAAGTTGTTAACCGAAGCTCCTGCCGGCCACGAAAGGTGATGAATCAAACGAAATTCGCCAGCATGTTTTTTGGGCACAACTCCCAAAGGGGAAATAGTTTAATTAGGCAACGGCCATTCCGAAAACGGCCCAACTCCACTTCCTTCTGCAACTGCGCCCTTACTACATCCTTATGCTCCCTTACAGACTTCAAATTATTGGCCCATCTCCTCAACCTCGGGCCCTGATACCACAACCTGAAACCTTCTGAAAAACCACTAAACAAAAGCTTTGCATCCTCCAAGCATGGATAAAACTGCAACCAATATGAAACCACATTAAAGTTAATAGGTGTAGGGCCCTTTACCCGCCAACTGTTGCACGTGCCCTCTGCCTCTGTCAATAACTCTTGACGATGGCCCATGCCAGCCCCATTGAATCCCACCAAAACATTGGTATGCTGGGTGTCTTCCTCCACAATTGTATTTATCCTCCCGTGCAAAAATGGTGCATGGGAGGGAGGTGTGCCTAAATAATGGGACTAAGCCTGCTTAGCGCCATTAGTTAACGCCTGGCTCAAGGCAGGCGTTAGGGACCTGTGGACCCAAACACCATGGAAAGAGCCAACAGGTGTCCTCCCCAAGTCCCAGGAACACCCCCACATCCCCCAGAGGGACACCAAGGGATGGGGACCCCATCCCAGGTTAGTATAGGTAAGTAGAGGTAAGTCATTTTTTAAAATTCGTAAAGTGCCATTGGGGGCCCTGAAATGGGCCCCCCTACATGGCACTGGGTGCTATGTCCAATCCCAGGGGACCCTCGTCCCTTGTTCTGGCCAATGGGGTGGTACGACAGGAGTCATGTGGTATCAATGGCTTTGCATCAAGAAATTACGCTGGGCTGGTTAGAGTCATATTTTTTACTCTAACCATCCTAATGTTATTTTTTGGTGCAAATCACCATTCTCCCATACCGCCACCCCACTCGGCTAACGTCATTTTCCATGACGTTAGCCCACCCTCTGCACCAGCTACCACCCTTCCATAGATTTGGCACCCGACTGGCACTCCGGAATGGCACTGCCCGACACATACTTTTTGACACAAAACTGCGTTTTCACAGTTTTGCGTCAAAAAGTATAAACCTGGGCCTTAGTTCGAATTGGATTGTTAGCACATGTTAAAATTCAGTGATGGATTTAATTGACATTCACATACTTCTGACATCTTACGATTCAATGCTGGATTCAAATGACATTCCCATACTTCCGGCAGCATGTTGCAGTATGTCTGTGGGGGCACAGTGACAAGTCAAAATTAGCAGTTTGAGGACACATGTTAATATAGAAATCAATGCTAGATTGTAGAGTAGGTGTTCAGTTCGGGAAGCATGTTTTAGGATGTTGATGGTAGTTTAGTGGCTTTGTAGATGAAATGGTAACTGGTGATTTTGATTTGATCACAGAAGAGATGAAGTGCCATTGTAGTTTTGAAAAGAGTAGTGCATAATGTATCTAAATTGATACACACTATATCAATTCACAAAAATATTGGATAGCAAATATCGATCACAAAAATATTGGTTTTCTATACCTTATAAGGAAAATCACAAATATCAACATCACAACTATCAAAAAAGATTGCGGTTATATAAATTTAGTATGTTACTAATATTGAAAACAAAAATATTTTAAGCTTTAAATAAACACATAAGTAGTCACAAATATTACCTCACATAATATTGACTAAATTAATATCAGCAGAATAATGAAATTATAAGCACTAAAAATAAAAAGAACACTTTTTTACAATAACTACGTGTGAAAGTAAACATTAAACAGCATGCAGAAATATGTTATCAACATAATAAATATACAACCATTACTAAAATGAATATATATCACCCAAAATAAGACTAAAACTAAATACATGACAAAATCAATTAAACAAATTCCAAAAGCTACAAACATTAAAAAATATATTTAAAGTAATTATATACAGGTAAATATATATTTAAAATGAAAACACAATTAACTAAATACATTTTAAACATCAGATGACAAACAGTAGTTAGCATTCACCATAAAAGAGCACAACTGCAAAAAATCAAACCTAAAGAAAACTAACCAATAAATATAAACCATAAACAAAGTTAACCAATACAATCACACAAACAATTAAACCAACATTAAAAACCACACACACATTTTATCAGCTTACGGTTTGAAAAACTACAAAATCTGAGAACAGAGGAGACTCTGATGCATTTTCTAACCAGAACCTGAAAGCAGAAGAGGATATACATTACAAAATTACCTTGAAAAGTAAATAAACCATATATTAAGGGTACAAAATAAACTTCAGAGAAGGCAAAAATGTCAAATAACAGATAATTACCAAATCACTCTACTACTTCTATTTTCTCCCATTTATTTACTATAAAGAAATTACTACAACACCAAAAAACTGCTAGTATACTGAAAACAAAAATCAGTCACATACCTGGAAAAAGACATGCAAAAATACGTAAATTGTATTTACTAATAAATAGAAATTCAACCCAAAACTGTTACATAATAAAACCTAAGTAACTCAGCCCTCACTACTTATCATCAAACAAAATGTTTAAATGAAACTGATAAATTTTTTTTAAAAATAGAAAAGAAACCACCTGCTCCACATTACAACACCCTGACAGAAAACCTACAGATAAAGGGGGTTATTACAACTTTGGAGGAGGTGTTAATCCGTCCCAAAAGTGACGGTAAAGTGACGGATATACCACCAGCCGTATTACGAGTCCATTATAACCTATGGAACTCGTAATACGGCTGGTGGTATATCCGTCACTTTACCGTCACTTTTGGGACGGATTAACACCTCCTCCAAAGTTGTAATCACCCCCATAGTGTGCAATATTTAACAATAGTATACATGTAAGTATAAAACATGTATGTAAATAAAAACATATCATACAATTATAAATTGTAATTCTTTATACTATTGCACTATTTTCAAGCATAATGATAAGAAGAACAAGTAACACCACATTACAGAAAGGAAAGCAAATATTATCTCACATGAGCTACCTTTCCAACCAAGAATGTACAATAATGAAAACTGTCAATTTGAATTGTACTAAATGTTATTCTAATGCTTGCTACAGGAGGGTCACTACAAAAGATGATGTTCTAATTAATGTAGGGGAAAACAACCGTCTCCCAAATGTGACAAAAATAGAAGCAAGACACGTATTGCAAGATATGAGAGAAGTATGCACTGGCTCCAAAGAGCCCACAAATAGAAAATACCAAGGGATATATTCCCTAAAGTCCCTGAACACATCTCAGACCAACTACCAGTGATGCCCACCTTAAAATACCTAATTGCAAAAATTAAAAAAGCTGTTCCTGCCCCTAGAAAATACCACAATATCCAAATAGCTGAACACTTAACAACCACACATAGGGCCTGATTATGAGTTTGGTGGTCTGTGGACTCCATGGAGGCATTGGCAGTCTGACCGCCGTTGGGTTGGTGGTCGGACCACAGTATTATGAGACATGCTTGCCTATGGAGCAAAGACCGTTTCGGTCCTGCTGGCACCGCTAGGCAGCACAAACCGCTACAGTCACGAGGCAGCAGAAACAGGCCGGTAGAACCTGTACTTCCGCTGGACACATTGGGGGTCATTCTGACCTCGGCGGTAAAAGGTGCTTACCGCCGGTCAGAAGACCGCCATAACACTGCCGCGGTCGCGTTAAACCGCCACGGTCATTCTGACCCGCAACTGGCAAACCGCCAAAAACCCGACATCAACAAAAGTCCGCCACACCAACGGGCAGCGAAAAACTGGCGATGACCAAACCTCCACCGTCACGCCAACAGAAATACGCCCATACCATTCCGACCCAAAAATCCCCGCATCGGTCTTTCAACCGCGGTATTCCATTGGCGGTACACACCGCCGCGGTCAAAATACACACACATTTACAAAACACAGCCACATTGGACAATTCAAAATACACACACCTGAGACACATACACACAACACTCCCACACACCCAATACACTTTAAAACACACACCCACATCACCCACAAACCCTTTCGACCACAATTGCGACTGAAGGCCAGAGAGAGACAGCACAGAATAGAGTGGACCATCACACAGAGGCAAATCACGACATCACCCACACAATATCCACGCACCAAACACCACACACCAACACACTCACCACACTCTACAACAAATACCCCACCCCACACCTCATCCACACCACCCCATGGCACCCCAAAGACACCCCAGGTTCTCTGACGCAGAACTCAGGGTCATGGTGGAGGAAATAGTTCGGGTAGAGCCCCAGCTCTTCGGGACACAGGTGCAGCACACCACCATTGCCAGGAAGATGGAGCTATGGCAAAGAATAGTGGACAGGGTCAACGCTGTGGGACAGCATCCACGAAATCGGGACGATATCAGGAAGCGGTGGAACGACCTACGGGGGAAGGTGCGTTCCATGGTATCAAGGCACAACATCGCGGTGCAGAAGACTGGCGGCGGACCCCCACCTACTCCCCCAGAATTTACAGCATGGGAGGAGCAAGTCTTGCACATCCTGCATCCTGAGGGCCTCGGAGGAGTAGGCGGAGGAATGGACTCTGGTAAGTCAAATCTTCACTACTTCATTCCCCCCACCCCACCTGCATGCCAAATCATACCTCTACCCTCACCCCCACCCCCATCACACCAACTCCTTGCAAATGGCTCACCATCACAACCCACCCATCCCAACACCTACCCCTGCATGCGTCCACAAAGCATGGACACCCATCACCAAAGCATGCCCACTGCACATACCCATCTCCCCCACAAACCGCCGTCACAACAGCCCCCACAAAGGAATGCCACCACTGGGGTACACGACCACCCACCCATTTCACGAAATGGCACACACAGAAGCAATAACCATACTCTTATACCCCTGCAGGACCCGAACGCCACCACACCGCCCAGGAGGGTCCAGAAATGTCCATCCCACCCCCAGAAGAGGCCCCCAGTGATGACAGCAGCTCTGTCTCCCTGGACCCAGATGACCAGCCCGGCCCATCGGGGACCTCGGGACAGTCGGTTCCCCTCAGACAGCCACAGGCTACAGCAGACCCAACCCCCTCTGGGAACACCAGCACAGCTCCCACCCAGCGGGCCCATGCCTCTGTCTCCAGGACACGTCAATCAGCGGTGTGTCCACCACTACAGGGCACCCAGGTTGACCCACCACCCCAACAACAACAGGGACCTGGGCGCAGTGGTAGTGGGCACACGGTCCAGGGGACAGAGGCCCAGGGAAACAGGGGAACTGGGAGGGCTACTGTGCGACAGGGGGGGGACAGACCCAGGGAACCCACTCTCCACGAGGCCCTCTCCAACATCATGGGAGCATACCACCACTCCCAGGAGACGATGGCTACGGTACTGGCCCGGTTCCAGGAGATCCAGGTACTGCAGGAGGAACAGTACATGGGGTTCAGGGAAGAACTGAGAAACATTAGTTCCGCAATGGGGACCATCGTAGTGGCTCTTAACCAGATTGTCACCACATTGCGGGACCATGTGAGACCACAAAGGGCCCCTGTCACTAGCATGGACCAAGACCAGGCTACCACCTCCGCCGGCGCTAGTGGACAGGAGGCCCCCACACAACGACAGGCCACCAGAACCCCACCTCCTGCAGAAGAAGAACCACCCCGCAAGCGGGGCCGGAGATCTCAGAAGAAGATAGAGTAGGATGCCAAGACCCCCGCCAGCAAAGGATACCCCCTGATGTCATCCCACTGTCCCACATTGTCACCCTGTCCAACCTTAAACTGCCCCTGCTCCATCCTTCCACAGGCATATGGACAATGCACCTGTGAGACTGAAAACTGGACTCTGCCATGGACACAACTCCACCATCACCCATCACCGTTTTTCAACCATGTCCCTAAATTTAGCACTTTAATAAAATCACTTATTGCACTAAAAATATCTGGAGTCTGCTTGTATTTTGAACAAATGTATTAGACATAACGGTGCCAAAATGTTCTGTTACATTGTGATGACAACATACCACTGTCACACAGCTGTAGTCCATGGGCAAACAAAGCAGAGGTCACGCAGTGGGGCCCACATCTCTGAAAACGGAAGGGAAAGTCACAACTCAGTTAACATAAACTGGGGGGAAACACAGACAGTAGAGAGGCAGGAGACTGTAAGTACATGTAAAATGGCGGTGTTGATTCGTACCTGTGTGCTATAGAAAATACTGTTGTATCACTGTGTCCCTGTTGTCTGTGTCGTCCCTGTCGTCTTCCTCCTCTTCACTCTCCACAGGCTCCACAGCTGCCACAACACCACCCTCTGGACCATCCTCCTGCAGGAAAGGCACCTGGCGTCGCAAAGCCAGGTTGTGAAGCATACAGCAGGCCACGATGATCTGGCACACCTTCTTCGGTGAGTACATTAGGGATCCACCTGTCATATGCATGCACCTAAACCTGGCCTTCAGGAGGCCGAAGGTCCGCTCGATCACGCTCCTAGTCCGCTCATGGGCCTCATTGTACCGTTCCTCTGCCCTGGTCCGGGGATTCCTCACTGGGGTCATTAGCCACGACAGGTTGGGGTAACCAGAGTCACCAATTAGCCACACACGGTGTCTCTGTAGCTGTTCCATCACATAAGGGATGCTGCTATTTTGCATGATGTATGCGTCATGCACTGACCCAGGGAACTTGGCATTTACATGGGAGATGTACTGGTCAGCCAAACAGACCACCTCGACATTTATCGAATGATAACTTTTTCTGTTCCTGTACACCTGCTCACTTTCACTGGGGGGAACCAAAGCCACATGGGTCCCATCAATGGCACCAATGATGTTGGGAATATGTCCAAAGGCATAGAAATCACCCTTCACTGTAGCCAAATCGCCCACCTCAGGGAAAACAATGTAGCTCTGCATGTATTTCATCAGGGCAGACAACACTCTGGACAAAACCTTAGAAAACATAGGCTGAGACATCCCTGATGAAATGGCCACTGTTGTTTGGAATGATCCACTTGCCAAAAAATGGAGTACTGACAGCACCTGCACCAGAGGGGGAATCCCTGTGGGTTGGCGAATGGGTGACATCAGGTCTGGCTCCAGCTGGGCACACAGTTCCTGTATAGTGGCTCGGTCAAGTCTGTATGTCAGTATGACATGTCTTTCTTCCATTGTCGACAGGTCCACCAGAGGTCTGTACACAGGAACATTCCTCCATCTCCTCGCAAGTCCCAGCGGACGGTGCCTAGGAAGGACAACATGGCGCACAGAGTCAAGCAACCCACAGTTACGTAACCACAGCTTGCACAGAACACGATTCGCTATGCATTGAATGGCTTGTATGAGTGGCAATGCAAGGCCTAGGCCTGTGTGACGCAGTAGAAATTAAGCCATGTGGGCCCTTGAAATGGCGGCTGCCTGACCTG
Source organism: Pleurodeles waltl (assembly GCF_031143425.1). NCBI lineage: Eukaryota > Metazoa > Chordata > Amphibia > Caudata > Salamandridae > Pleurodeles > Pleurodeles waltl. Next base: position 1,033,014,400 of record NC_090448.1, on the reverse strand, counting down.
TGAAGTGTGACAATGGGATGTGAGGTCAATGCGCTGGCGTGGCACACCGCGGCGGTAGGCGGTCGAAGACCGGGGTGCAAAGCCGCATTCTTTAACATAGAACCCTATGGGTTTCAGGAGCCAATGACGAAGTGCGCCGGCAGTCGCAGTACGCACCGCCGCGGTACGCACCGCCGCGGGTGTGACCGCCATTTTCTATCTGCTTAATCACTCGAGGAGTGATCATCCACATGAGAGGACCTATACTGCAAGTGCTGCTGTGACCTCGATCTGGAAGAGACAATGGCTGCTGCGACTGGGGAAAGGGCCCCTGCCTTCACTTCTGAGGAATTGGAGAAACTTGTGGATGGGGTCCTCCCCCAGTATGCGCTACTCTACGGTCCTCCAGACCAACAGGTTAGTACACTGGGACCATGCTTTGTGGCCAATGCCTGGGTTGAGTGGGGTGAATGAACGATGGTGCGGAGGGGAGCGTATGAGGCATGCATCAAACGACAGATGAGAGAATGTGCCACATGGCAAGGGTGGGGATGGGGGGCCACTCACATCGAGCATGCAGAAAATGATGATATTGTATTTTCTCTCCCTGTACGTGTCACATAGGTCAGCGCCCATCAGAAAGTCGACATTTGGTGTGCCATCGCCAAGGACGTCCGGACCCTGGGGGTCCACAACAGACGGGGCACCCACTGCCGCAAGAGGTGGGAGGACATCCGCCGCGGGAGCAGAAAGACAGCGGAGGCTCTGCTGGGGATGGCCTCCCAACGTAGGAGGGGTGCCACGCGTCAATTGACCCCCCTGATGTCTCGGATCCTGGCAGTGGCCTACCCAGATTTGGATGGGCGCGTGAGGACATCACAGCAGACACAAGGGGGTGAGTACACTCTCATTCTGCTGACTATGTGCGCAGTGGAGGTGTCTGGGTGGGGGAGGAGGGCTGTGGGTATCCCTAGGCCAGGGCGATTTCTGTAGGCTAGGCCCCTCCGTAAGGCATGACCCTGTGCCCCCGCCCCCACCTCTGTAGGGTGCCAAGTACAGCTATCCATGGCACTGTGTCACCTATGTTTGCAGTTGTCGTCCTTAGGCTTGTAGTCCAAGTCCCAATGATTGAGTAGTGTACCCCAAGTGCGCGACGTAGTGCAGGGGGCTTCTGTGTCTGTCCTCTCCGCCAACTGTGTTGCCAATGCATGCACTCAACATGTCTTTATTTCCCCCCCCTTTTTTGGTCTGCTCTTCCTGTTCATGTGTGCATTAGCATCATCTGGTGGAGGAGAAGTGGCATTGGAGCACGAGGGAGCTGCATCTCACATGGCCCCGGAGGGCCATGCAACGGACTCTGATTTCACCAGTGAGACGGAGGGCGAGGGGGACTCAACAACGAGGACACGTGGAGACATCAGCGACACCGACACGTCCTCGGAAGGGAGCTCCCTTGTGGTGGCGGCAACATCCGTGCCCACCGCAACAACAGGTACAACCGCCACCCAGCGCACCAGCTCCGCCCTCCAAGCAGCCCCTCAGCGTTCGCCCCGTGCCCGCTCGCACACCAAGGCGGGCATCTCCTTCGCCCCAGGCACCTCAGGCCCTGCCCCAGTTACCCCTGCTGCCCTCAGTGAGGAGGTCATTGACCTCCTCCGGACGCTCATTGTTGGGCAGTCTACTCTTTTGAATGCCATCCAGGGGGTGGAAAGGGAGGTGCATCGGAGCAATGCATACCTGGAGGGCATTCATTCGGGTCAGGCTGCCCATCAGCGATCGTTCAACGATCTGGCCTCAGCACTGACGGCAGCTATTGTCCCTGTCTCCTGCCTCCCTCCTCCAACTCCCTCCACCCAGTCCCACTCCCCTGTTCCTCTGCCTATCCCAGACACACCTACAGACCAGCCTGCCCACACCTCAACACCCAAGGTCAGCTCATCCAAACATAAGCACCACACATCACAGAAGCATTCACACAAGCAACATCCACATGCAGACATGCCAACAGCCACTGCCTCCTCTGTGTCCCCCTCCTCCTCGTCTCCCTCCTCCCTCCCTGTGACGTCCCAACTCACACTTGCATGCACCACTTCATCAGCCACTACGTCCATCACCCGCACACCCTCCAGAACACTCCGCACACGTGCAGTCACCACCCCCACTGCCATTTACACGACCCCTGTGTCCTCTCCCACTGTGTCTGTCACCCCCTCTTCCAAACCACACAAACGCAGGCAGCCACCCACCCAACAGCCATCCATCTCACGACAGCCTCCGTCACAAGCTCCTGCACCCAAAGACAGCACACTTGACTCTCCTACAACCACATCCTCTTCCTCCACTCCCATACCCACTGCACCTACCCTTCCCATTGCTCCTAAAAAGTTTTTCCTCTCCAAAATTAACCTCTTTCCATCACCTGATCCACCCCCTCCATCTCCTAAATGTCCAATCTGCACCTCAGCCACCACAACCCCTGGACCTACAAGGACCATAGTCCAGGGATATTGGAGTCCACCACCTTCGAGGGCAGCTACATCGGCCAGCAGCAAAGGGACAGCCAGCCCACCCCCTGGGAAAAAATCCAAAAAAGGCAAGGGCCGGCGCGAGAGGACAGAGACGGCAGCCTCCACAGGCACCACCCTGGCACCGTCAGGGAGTGGGGTGCCACCTGGCACATCTCCAAAGGGAGGCAAGGGCCACAGAGGATCAGGCAAGGATGGCAAGGACAGCACGGCCGACAGGTCCGGCAGCAGGCGAGCTGCCCAGGAGGGCCCCACCAGCCCCATTCCGGGGGTGAAGGAGGACACCCACGGGCACGGGACACCAGCACAGGAGGGCCCCGCAAGCGAGAAGTCGGATGGCGAGTGAACACCATATATTGGCCGGATCTGGTGCCCTGGAGACACATGTGAAGAACCGCAGAACAGGGCCCCGCCGTCTCAAGAACCGCTGAACAGGGCCCTTCAAGACATGCACCGCTGAACAGGGCACCGCCGTCTCAAGAACCGCTGAACAGGGCCCTTCAAGACAAGCACCGCTGAACAGGGCCCCGCCGTCTCAAGAACCGCTGAACAGGGCCCTTCAAGACATCCACCGCTGAACAGGGCACCGCCGTCTCAAGAACCGCTGAACAGGGCCCTTCAAGACATGCACCGCTGAACAGGGCACCGCCGTCTCAAGAACCGCTGAACAGGGCCCTTCAAGACAAGCACCGCTGAACAGGGCCCTTCAAGACAAGCACCGCTGAACAGGGCACCGCCGTCTCAAGAACCGCTGAACAGGGCCCTTCAAGACAAGCACCGCTGAACAGGGCCCCGCCGTCTCAAGAACCGCTGAACAGGGCCCTTCAAGACATGCACCGGTGAACAGGGCACCGCCGTCTCAAGAACCGCTGAACAGGGCCCTTCAAGACATGCACCGCTAAACAGGGCACCGCCGTCTCAAGAACCGCTGAACAGGGCCCTTCAAGACAAGCACCGCTCCGCTGGGCCCTTCATCTCAAGCACCGCTCCGCTGGGCTCTTCATCTCAAGCACCGCTCCGCTGGGCCCTTCAACTCAAGCACCGCTCCGCTGGGCACCGCCGTCTCTGCACCGCTCCGCTGGGCCCTTCATCTCAAGCACGGCTCCGCTGGGCCCTTCATCTCAAGCACCGCTCCGCTGGGCCCTTCAACTCAAGCACCGCTCCGCAGGGCACCGCCGTCTCTGCACCGCTCCGCTGGGCCCTTCATCTCAAGCACCGCTCCGCTGGGCCCTTCATCTCAAGCACCGCTCCGCTGGGCCCTTCAACTCAAGCACCGCTCCGCTGGGCCCTTCAACTCAAGCACCGCTCCGCTGGGCACCGCCGTCTCTGCACCGCTCCGCTGGGCCCTTCATCTCAAGCACCGCTCCGCTGGGCCCTTCAACTCAAGCACCGCTCCGCTGGGCCCTTAAACTCAAGCACCGCTCTGCTGGGCACCGCCGTCTCTGCACCGCTCTGCTGGGCCCTTCATCTCAAGCACCGCTCCGCTGGGCACCGCCGTCTCTGCACCGCTCCGCTGGGCCCTTCATCTCAAGCACCGCTCCGCTGGGACCTTCATCTGAAGCACCGCTCCGCTGGGCCCTTCAAATCAAGCACCGCTCCGCTGGGCACCGCCGTCTCTGCACCGCTCCGCTGGGCCCTTCAACTCAAGCACCGCTGACACATTGGCAGAAGGGGCAGGCCCGGATCAGTGTCGGACATGGCTGCACAATACACTCTGGGCACCAAGAGTCCTCCAGTACCGCTGGAGCCTGTCATCCACTTGAGAGACTGTGGCTTTGCACTCCCCAGGATGGCACAGTGGGCAATCCACCCACTGTAGAGACTTGAGAGACTGTGGCTTTGCACTCCCCAGGATGGCACAGTGGGCAATCCACCCACTGTAGAGACTTGAGAGACTGTGGCTTTGCACTTCCCAGGATGGCACAGTGGGCAAGCCACCCACTGTAGAGACTTGAGAGACTGTGGCTTTGCACTCCCCAGGATGGCACAGTGGGCAATCCACCCACTGTAGAGACTTGAGAGACTGTGGCTTTGCACACCCCAGGATGGCACAGTGGGCAAGCCACCCACTGTAGAGACTTGAGAGACTGTGGCTTTGCACTCCCCAGGATGGCACAGTGGGCAAGCCACCCACTGTAGAGACTTGAGAGACTGTGGCTTTGCACTCCCCAGGATTGAACAGTGGCCGTGGAGGCCCCTCGTGGATCTGGCGTCGTGGACTCATGTGGCTGAGGTGCCACCCCTTCCCTTCCCCCTGAGGTGCCTGTAGTTTTTCTATCTGATGCCCCTGCAGTGTTCTCTCCAATGGATTCGGGTCTCATGTGTGGGCTTTACCCATGTGTTGAGGACCATTGGCCCACGTACAATGACAGAAAGCCAATTCTGACGGGACAATATACATATGTGTATATAGTTATGGGATGTTCGACTTACTTATGTACTTAGCCTTACAATATATTTGTATTCCAATAACATATTATTTTGTCTTTGCATTCTTCCGGGGAGTTTGGGGGGTGTCACTCTGAGTTGTTGCTCTGCATTGGTGTGTAGGTAGTTGGGGGGGAGGGTGTCGCGTATGTGTGTGCCCGTATTCTTTTCTCCTCCCCCCTCCCCTGTGTCGTAGGTGCAGTACTCACGTTGTCTTCTGCGCCGGCGTTCGTGCTCCTGGTAGAGGAGCAGGTAGAAAATTGCTGGTAGGATGTGTAGTTCTGGTTCCATGCTGTCCAGATTCCTCGTGGAGTGTGTAGAGGTGAGCGTTTTCCCATTCGTAGTCTGTTTCCGCCGTGTTTTTATCGGCGGGGCTCCCGCCCCGGAAAAGGTGGCAGATTGGTGAGTTGTGATAGGGTGGGCGGTACATTGTCTGCCGCCTGTCTGTTGGCGGTGACCGCCGCGCTGCTTGTCTGTACCGCCGTGGCGGTCGGAGTGTTAAAGTGGCTGCCTGTGTTGGCGGTTCCCGCCAGGGTCGGGATTCCATTTTTTTGGCCGCCTGCCTGTTTGCGGGTTGCCCGCTGCTTTAACACCGACCGCCAGGGTTGGAATGACCTCCATTATGTGGTTGCACACAGCCAATGTGACGTTGGCAGCCCAACCACCATATCTCAGCAGATAGAAATGGGGATGCTGGACCTGGCCCTTTTTACAGGGTCATCCACATGCTTTTGGCCTTCCTCCTGCTATTTGTTCTGACCTCTTTTTGTTGGCTCTAGGACTCTGGGCACTTTATCACTACTGATCAGGGCTAAAGTGCATGTGCTCTCCCTTCTAAATTTGGTATGATTGGCATACACCTAATTACCACATTTAATTTACCTGTATGTCCCTTGTACAGTGTAATCCCTGTACCCAGGGCCTGTAAATTAAATGCTAGTAGTGTGCCTGCAGCGCTGCTTGCGCCACCCACAGAAGTAGCCTTTCAAACCTGTCTCAGGCCTGCTACCACATGAAGTTCTGGGTTTTTCAGAACCCAGTGGTGCCAGGGAACACACACTAAGACTTCGAGTCCATCCTGTTTCAGACTACAGAAACACAGAGTCTTCTTGGTGAAGTCAAAGATCTTGTTTATTGGCTGCAGCCAGTAACAGGTATCCTAGAAGTACAACACGGTGTATATTCTCAGGAGACTGCTCCCTTTGCAAAGCTAACCTTCTCTTTTATACAAAATATTATGCTTTAGGCAAACATTCCTTATTTTACAGTTGATCATTCACATATTTTCACTACAAAGAAATAGCAGGTTTATGATGACAAGCCCATATTCCAGTTTATCCAGCCCTCAATCAATTACCCGGCAAGGCTCAGTACTTTCATCAGATATCGACGGACCCCCAATATAAACGGGCACCTCCTCCTTGTAAAGCAAGTCATAAAGAAAGAAACAGGGACAGGTGTGTGTAAGATTAGGCATGGTTTGTGTGTGATGAAAGGTTTTATGATGTGTTGTGCCTTGATACTAATCTCATTCGGCCACTGGGAAAGAAACTGGCCGAACAGGTTTGGCTTCAGGCAGTGGAGTCAGCTTGCCCAGGTCACAGAGGAGTCAGCAAAGATGTACGTGTCCTTCAGACTCGTTTTCAGCATTAGACATTGGCCTATGTGAGGGCAATCATAAAATGGCTGTCGTTTAAATGGAACACGAGGGTTCAGGACGGAAACTCTGATATTCGGGTGATTTCGTTACCCTAATATGAATACAATGCTTGTGCATACTATTCTAATCATTCTCGGTCTGCTGATACCAAAATCGTTGTGATACGACGACGCTTATAACACGGGTCCAGAATTTTCAGTACCACACACAGGACCTGCATGTGCATTTTACTGCCCAGGGACCTGGCATCTAAATTTACTTGCCAGGCCTGGGACTCCCCTTTTGCTACATGTAAGTCACCCCTAAGTAAGGCCCTAGCTACCCCTACGAGCAGGGTGCTATTTGTATAAAAGGCAGGACATGTGCCTGGTTGTGTGGCCTGTCCCGGTTGTGATAAACAGCCTATTTGGTTTCCCACTGCTGTGAGTACAGCCTTGCTCATAGGACTGCATTGGAAATGCCCTACCTTATGTCTAGGTGGTATTGTTTCATCAACAGGGGGTAGCATAGGCATGTTTGTTATAATGGTAGTGAGAAATGCTGCTTACTGGTGTAGATGGAACTTTTATTATTAATATAGAAATGCCACTTTTAGAAAGTGAGCAGTTCTCACTGCGCATGGCTTTCGTGTTCTGCAGCTTGGCTCCAACCCACATCTGGGGCAGAGTGACAGCTGGGCTTTGTGCTTACTTTTCAGACAGCCTGTACACAGGGAGGGTGACGTTGTCACAGAGGTGCATCTGCATATTGAATGGTCTTCCAAGACTGAGCAAGGGAGATGCGGGGCACACCTGCATTTGTGGAGGCTGCGCCTTGACCACACACAAAGGGCTTGTTTACCCCCCACTAAAGTCTGAAGCCTGTGCTGGAGGAGAAAGGGGACACTTCTGGAACCAGTCAGTACTAGTTGGAACCCCTTCTCCCCCTGTTATGGAGAAGGCGCAAAACGAATATAAGTACAGGGGTCTTTCCCCATATTTTGAGACACTAATGGACTACTGAAATGGACAGAGGATGCTGCTGGAGTAATTCGCCAGGAGCCGCCTTTGGACTGCTGCTGTTCTGCTGATCTGTAACCTGCTGGGTCACTAAGAGGAACTGCCACTGCCTGCAAACCTTAGTTCTGGCTTGTTAATTGGGCTCTGCAGCCCTGAGCCCCATCTGTTGTCTCCAGGGGCTGGGTGGTTAATATTCCCTGCATTTTAATTCTGTCCTCAAGCACTGGAAGGGACCTTTGCCTTCTGGTGCCCTAGAGCGATAGGAGTGCTTAATTCTATGAGTAAGTGCCTGGAGAGCTGTACTCTCCACTGTTCTTTTTCTCAGCGCAGAAAGAGCACCGTCTTGGTCTCCCTCAGAGCAGGGAAAAGCCATATCCCCTGGTGTGAGTTCACCACCACAACCCGGCTGGATCTGGAGGGATGCTGCACTTTTGAGAGGAGGTGCCGGGTCCAGAGAGGAAGTATCATTGCCTGCTTCCCAGGCAGGACAGAGGACCTTCTCATTGCTGGAGCAGGAGGACTGATCTGCACGCACCCGAGCTGGGAGCCTTACTCGGTTGAGGCATTGGGTCCAGGGAATCAACAAAGTTGGCTGGAGCCACCCAGCTCCTTACGAAGGTCAGCAGTGACCCAGGAAGCCCTGGGGGGGTTCCAGGTGTGCTCCCCATTGGAGGCAGCTAAGTGGGTAGCTAGTCTAACTTGGTAGCCACTCCGTGTGGATGCAGGCAGCTGCCTGAGGTTTGTGACGGGCACTTTGCTCTACACGGGAGACCCCGAGAGGTCTCCCTGCAGCTAGTAGAGCCATGCGTGCCTTTATTTTTACCTCTTTTCCTATGGATGCTTTCACCTTGATTACAGGGGATGCTGTGAGACATGCCATGATGTCTATCCCTTGATGTAGAGCCAGATGGAGTCATCCTTGGGTATAGGCCTCCATGATGATGTCTTGGCCTCCATAATATAATGGTTTTCATGATATGTGCATTTTCTGTGTGCCTGACAGATTTCAATTGGGGAATGTGTTTCATGATGAGGTTGTAGCCTCCATGCTATTGTGTTTACTCTGCCATGAGCATTTTTGGTGATGCTTCATCATATGTGCAGTCATGATGATGTTTTGGCAGTCCTGGAGGTCTTTTGCCCGCCATATTAGGAGTATTCATAATTGAGCCAGCCGCATTGTTGTAGTGCGTTGGGTGCAATAACACCCCTCGCGCATTTCACTGCCCATAATTCGGACAGTGAAATGCATGATGAGGCTGTGCATGGGGGCCCTGGCACTGCCCATACCAAGTGCATGGGCAGTACAGGGGCCCATCGGGCCCCCGACACCCCCATTCTGCCAGCCTTTCCATGGCGGTTATTACCGCCATGGAAAGACTGGCGGTTGGGGACTCGTGCCCTGGAGGACTACAACCTCTGGGACCGGCAGGCTGCAGGCTGGCTGCTGCCTGGTGGTGTCGGCGGTTTGACCGTGGGGGCTCCGCCATGATCATAATGGGGCGGTCGGAGTTTCCGGTCTTGAGGCTGCCACACCATTAACGAGGGCCTAAGTGTTGTGTTTCCTTTATGGTGCATTTATTGTGTCATAAGTGTTGTGTGTGTTGTGCAATTACTTTATACATTGCCTCTGGGAGAAGCCTGACACCTGGTGCCAAGCTACCTAGGGGATGAGCAGGGATTATATTGGGTGTGGAACTCCCTCGCCCAGGCGAGAGTGGGTGGGTTCTGCTTGGCTTAGATACATACCCTAGCCAACAAGAAACCCCATTTTAACACTGGTGAACAGTGGTGAGGATACACCTTTAACATAGAGGACCTGTTGTGTAATAGTCAGGAAGAATTAAAGGGGTTCTGTAGGGAGAGAGGGCTACTAGAGAGCGGGGACCTTGTGAGATCTCTAAATGTAAGAAAACTGGACTTATTTCAGAAGCCCTCTAAATTTTTGCCCCGATTTTTCACTTTTTGCTAGTGATTTCCTAGGGCCTATGTTCTGATTCAAATGACTTTGCAAAGTAGGCTAAATATGATTGGCAGTATCAACCTACCTATAAGTCTGTAGTATATGGTAGGACATGTAGGTTTAGGGACCCCAGCATAAGTAGTGCACCCTTTGGTGCATTGATGAGGTGCTGAGTGTCTTTTTAAAGGTAGGCCTGCCCTGCTGGCTGCTTTTAAATTAAAGTTACATGCAAATTTGACTTTGGAATTAAAAGTACTCCCAAAGCAGGGACCCTATAAAAGATGTTTTATAAGCCCTGGTGAGGTAAAATAGCCAAATCATTTTTTCCCTCATTGTAGTGAATAGGTTCCATAGGCTGAAAAGGGGATAATTTATTGTTTTTAATAAAGTTTCAAAAGGAGCAAGATAGATCAAGTTTGATAGCAAACCTATTGCCATAAATCCAACAATTTGCCACTGCTGAATTTAATATAACTAGTTCAGGGAAAGAGTTTTAGAACTCTACCTGAAATCTCCAAACTTGAACTCTGTTGTGCCCTTCTCTGATTAGCTAGCCTTTGGCAGCTTGGCAAGTGCCCTGGGGAGGAGATTTGCCTCAGCAGATGGTGAAAGAGGATGGGGGAGAGCAGCCAAACTAGTCTTCAAAGGAGGGAATGATATTGGAGTAGCTCAGGACCTCCTCCATTTCCTGCAAGCCTGTCCCCCCACCGTTTTCAACCCCATGAGCAACAATAAATATGGCAGAGCTGCACCCACACCTCCGATCCCTACCAGAAACAAGACAAGGAGAAGAAAAAGGACTGCCCTGCTGGACCCCTGCCCTGCACTTTGACACTGCACTCTGAAGGACTGCACCAGCTGCACACTTGGGCTTCACCACTAAAAGGACATTGCCTGTTTTCAACTACTTCAAGAAGGGACTCCCTGTAAGCTACAGGTACGAAGGAGCTGCCCAGAGTCCCCTGCATCAAGTACTACAAGAAGAGCCCACCTAACCAGCATCCAGTGTCCATTTGAGATTTCAGAACAGGTGTATTCTGGAAATTGTAGTCCCACCTCCCAATGAGCAACTCAGAGCTTCTTGAAGCTTCAATCAAGTTGTGGATACTTCAAGGACCAAAAAAAAGACCTCTGAATCTCAGACGTTTGGAGACCATTTGGAGCAACTGTTGTAAACAGCTCCTTTAGTTGGAGAGCTGCATTGTGGGAGTTGTAGTCCCAGTCCCCAAGAAGCAAACCAGAGCCTCTGAACTCTTGGCTGGAGCTGTGGACCACTTTCCTGTATCAAGAAACACTCTGAAAGTAAGTGTAACAGTGTTACAGCATGTGTAGCCTGAACTCTGGACTTTGTCCCTGCCCAGTGTGACCTTTTTTAACACTTTGAGTGCTATTTTCTTCTAAGCACTAGAATTACTTTTAATCATTAAAAATTCATAGCTCCAGTTCTCTACATTGTATTTTTGTTGTGTTTTGTGTTTTACTTATTTATTGTTTTGTGGTTTTTAAATGCATTACACACCTGACCAAAGTTAAGCCTTGTTGCTTGTTTCCAAGCTACCAAGGGTTGAGTGGTAATTAATTTATTGAGACCTGACTGGACCTAATGGGGGTTAGTGGCCTATTGCTAGGTGTAGGTACTTATCTACCCTTACCAATGATCCACTTTCCAACACTATGGCCCTCATTATGACCCTTGCGGTCTTCTAACCACCAGGGCCACGGTGGCGGTTTCACCGCAGACAGGCTGGTGTTGAAGACCGCCACATAATGATTCTGGTGGGCTGGCCTCTGCCAACCCATCACATCCCCGACTGTACCACCAGGGCGGTTTAACCCGGCAGTCCAATGAAGACCGCCGGCGGTATTTGGAGCTGGCTTTCCACCAGGGTTTCTGCGCCAGTAGCAACGCATAAAAACACTGGCGGAAAGGCTACCGATGACAGAAAATTTATTTTCTGTCACTGGCAGATGACTCTCCCCCCCCTGCAAACCCAATACACCCCCACCCCCTCCATACTAGAATCCCCATCCCCCCTACCATAACCGCACCCCTCCCCAAACCCACCCCCCTTCCAGTACAGTGCCTCCTCCCCCCTTCTAGTACAATGCCCACACCCCCTGCATACATGCACACAGACACCAGCACGTACCCTGCATATACTCATTTACGCACCTGCATACACTCACTCACACACCCTGCACACACACAGTTACCAACACTAACATACACGCATTCACTCACAAATATCCATAAACGCATACACTCACAAGCATCCATACCCGCACTCACCTCAACATTCATACATGCACTCACTTCAACATTCATACACGCTCTCACTTCAACGTTCATACATGCACTAACTAAAACATTCATACACGCATTCAACCACGCATACACACATACATTCACACAGGCATACACACACCCATACACACACGCATATACACATACATGGACACACACAGACAACACCCACTCACACACAACACACCCCAACCTCCCGCCCCCTCCCATGTGGGATGATCGACATACCTTGTCTGGCGAAGAGGTTGTCTGGCAGGGAATGGGAACAGGAGCTTTCACCACTGGCAGCACCCCACCAGGCCATATTACTGCTCGTAATACGGCTGGTGGAGTCCTTTTGGCAAGGTTGACCAGTAGTGGAACCACCCATGCACGTCCGACCGCCAGCACAACTAGTGGAGGATTTCCGCCTAAAATGTGGGAGAAATCTTTAATTTAATGCTCATAATCTGATGAGCAGAAGATTGCCATCACTGGTTCCCATGGCTTTGGCGGTCTTGGAAAAAGACCTCCAAAGTCAAAATGAGGGCCTATTTGTTTTGAAAGGTTTGTGACATATGCCCAGAGGGTGAATGTTCTTAAGGGATACCCAGAGGGTACTGACTATAGTGAGGTTTCCTAATGAGAGGGCTCTCATACCTTATCCCTAGTGAGCGAAGAGCCTGACCAGGAAGGTGGGAATGACCGGGCAGGCACGGCAGTTGACAGGAAAGGCCCCATTGATAGGGAAATCCTTCAATGTCACCTCCCATTCCTTGTGGCCTGATGCGCTCAGAGAGAGGCAGGAAGAGAGGCACCTGAAGCTGCAGATGCGGCAGCTGGCTATGGAGGAGCGAAGGGCTGAGGTAGAGAAGACCTTAGTCCAGGAGAGGATGGCAGAGGCAGAGAGGGCCTTGGCCAGAGAGAGTCTCGCTGTTGAGTGCAGTGTGAAATGTCTGGACTCACCAGCGCTGCACGTGGAGTCGATTGGTGGCAGCAATGTTGAGTGCAGTGGCAGAGACAATCTCCACATGCCCACAATCTTGGTACCTGGGTTTCAAAAAGGGGAAGACATATGTCAGTGGTTGAGGGAATATGAGGAGGATCTGGTAGTGCTTAGGATCCCTGAGAAGGAGTGGGGCCTGGCCTGAGGAACTATATTCCTAAGGAGGGGAGGGATGCCCTACTGACCCTGGAAGGAGTGACAGGAAGCAGTATCCCACTATGAAAGAGGCACTGTTAATGAAGTTTGACATTACCCCTGAGGAGTACAGATTGAGGTTCCAGGCCAGTAAGAAACTGTCCCACCAGTCTTGAGGGAAGTTTGTGGAGGACTGCTGCACAGCACTGGATGGATGGGAGAAGGGTATCATAGCAGACAATTTTGAAAGGCTGTTTAATCTGCTTGTCAGAAAACACCTATTTGTTTCTGTTTTTCAGGGCTAGGCCAACACTTGTCAGAGTGTGAGCTCTCTGACCCCAAGGAGCTTGCAAAGGAGTCAGACCTCGGGTGAGTGCCAGACGGTCTGGTAAGGCATTTGTGGGTGTTCCTGAAGGGAGTGGTCATAGTGTTTCCCAACCAAGTGAGGTGGGGAAGGTTTGCAGTGTCCCAGGTAGGTACCAGTGTAGTGGGATTGGTAAGGGATCCCTTGTTCGGTCTCAGAGGAGAAGGAATGGGGGTGGTCTGAGTCCCAGGATGCCTGAGATGGAGTCCAAGAGCCTGGAGGGTTCCATGAGTGAACACCAGGAGGAGAGCCTAGCCTGTACAGTATGCCATCTACTGAGAGGGACCCCATAATGTCAGGAGGACTTGGGTGGGTGGCTTATGTCAGTGTTTGGCCAGTCCTGGAGTCTGGTAGTACCACTATAGAGTGGAGGATGTTGGAGGCCAGACAGAGGGTTTTGAGGTGGTTGTGGGGCCCAATGAAGAACCTGGAGGGTCAGGGTCAACTCTGAGATCCAAGCCCCACAGGACTGACTTTGGTGATACCATTTCTGGTCTCGGGGGTTCAGGCTCTGCCAGATGGGCAGGGGTTGGGAGACCTGTGCCAGCCAGACTCTAGTGCAGCCCTTAGGGAAGGTGGTTCACTTGTGAGAGGAAGGCATACTCCCCAGGAAGTTCTGGCTTGCCAGGCAGTTTTCCAGTTTAAGGGGGCAGACCCTGGGCTGGATGGTTAGGTTCAGGGATAAACTCTGACCTGATGGGGGCAGCGGTTGACAAAATCACCCCTTGCATGGCTTCTAGGGGTGCTGTCCATGGTTGGGGGTATTGAACTGGGGGCTGGGGAGGGATAGACTCACCCCAGACCCCGGTTCAATCCAAGGGTGCAGGCCCTGGGTTTGGAGGCCAGTTGCATGGTGATGACCCTGGGCTGGTGGGAGGATTGTGCAGGACGGCTGTTCCCAGTGCCCTGACAGTTCTTGATTCTGGTGGTACCACTCCTAGGAGAAGGTGGCAGGACCCTAAAAGGAGGGGTAGGAGGAGGAGATCCTGACCTCTAGCCTCTGAGTAGCTTTTGGGTATGGACCCTAGACTGGAGGACCAGTGGCAGGATAAAACCCCTGAACTTGTGGGAAGTGGAGCGGAGAGAGGATGCTATGAACCAGTGGTTATCACCCCCACTCAGAGAGGTTTCAGAGACCAGATGCTCCTGGATGGCCTGGGGCCTGGCTCAGGCCACGGGCACCTAGGGAGCCCCCATGTTTTAGCCTGGGGTGTCTGGGAAGCATTGACTGAGGGATTCAACTATGATCAGATTGACATAGAACTGGAACGTACCCCTGCAGTTGTGGGCCAGGGTCCATGTTCTATCTCCCCAACCAGGGAAGCCCATCAATATATTGATTGGGCTCCCCCGGTTTTAGTCTGGTGGGGGGTTGTATTAGACCTCTCCCTTTTAACAGGGTAATCCCCAAACCTTTTGCCTTCCTCCTGCTATTTTTCTCACTTCTTTTGGTTGGTACTAGGACTCTAAGCAATTTATCACTGCTTATTAGTGCTAAAGTGCATGTGCCCTCACTTCTAAATTTGGTATGCTTGGCTTACACCTACTTGCCACATTTAATTGAACTGTCAGTCCTCTGTACAGTGGTATCCCTTTACCCAGGGCCTGTAAATTAAATGCTAATAGTGGGCCTGCTGCACAGTTTGCACCACCTACAGAAGTAGCTTTTCAAACTTGTCTCAGGTCTTCTACCACGGGGCCTGCATGCTCAGTTTACTACCACAGGGACCTGGCATCCAGCTTTATTTGCCAGGCTTGGAACTCTCCTTTTACTACATGTAAGACACCCATGAAGTAGGCCCTAGCTAGCCCTATGGGCAGGGTGCCAAATATGTAAAAAGCAGGACATGTGCGTGGTTGTGTGAACTGCCCAGGTAGTGACAAACAGCCTATTTGATTTCTCACTGCTGTGAGTTCTGCCTTGCTCATAGAATTGCATTGGAAATGCCCAAACCTATGTCTAGGTGGTTTTATCTAATCTATGAGGGGTAGCATAGGCATGTTTGGTATGGTTGTAATGGTAGTGAGAAATGTTGCTTACTGGTTTAGGTAGATTTTTTTATTACCAAGTTTGAAAAGCCACTTTTAGAATGTAGGCATTTCTCTGTGCTTATTACTCTGGTGTTTTGCAGCTTGGCTCCAATCAATGTCTGGGGCAGAGTGACAGCTGGGCTTTGTGCATACTTTTCAGACAGTGTGTACACAAGGAGAGTGGAGGTGTCACAGAGGTGCGTCTGCATATTGAATGGTCTTCCTGGGCTGAGAGAGGGAGAGACGGGGCACATCTGCATTTGTAAAAGTTGTTTCCTGGCTTCACACAAAGGGCTTGTTCACCCCCTACTGATGTCTGGAGCCTGTGCTGGAGGAGAAAGGGGGCACTCCTGGAACCAATCAGTACTGGTTGGAACCGCTTCTCCCCCTGTTGTGGAGACTGTGCAAAATGAGACAAGTACAGGGGTTCTTCCCAATTATTTTGAGACACTAATGGACTACTGAAATGGACACAGGATGCTGCTGGAAGGATTCACCAGTTTACCGCCTTTGGACTACTGATGTTGTGCTGATCTGTGACCTGCTGGGTCACTAAGAGGAACTGCCATTGCCTGCAAACCTTAGTGCTAGCCTGCTTGCTTGGGCCCTGCAGCCCTGTACCTCATCTGTTGTCTCCAGGGGCTGGGTGGTGTTCCTCTGTTCCCCTGCATCTTTATTCTGCCCTCAAGCACTGGAAGGGTGCTTTGCCTTCTGGTGTCCTAGCGTGAGAGGAACGGTTGACTCTATAAGAAAGCACCTGGAGAGCGTTATATTCCACTGTTCTTTTTCTCAGCATGAAATGAGCACTCTTGTGGACTACCTTGGCGCACGGACAGGCCCTATCCCCTGTTGTCGGGTTACCACCACAACCCAGGCAGGTCTTGTTGAGCTGCCGGGCAAGAGTAATCAACGGTG
Source organism: Pleurodeles waltl (assembly GCF_031143425.1). Lineage (NCBI taxonomy): Eukaryota > Metazoa > Chordata > Amphibia > Caudata > Salamandridae > Pleurodeles > Pleurodeles waltl. Next base: position 1,032,998,113 of record NC_090448.1, on the reverse strand, counting down.
GCCGAGGCACGCTCGCACAAGTGCCCCCGGGGCACAGGAACTCTTGGAGCAGTGCCCCCGGGGCACAAGCATGAACTGCTTTTAGGGAAAGACAGAGCCACGACTCGGGTGGGTCTTGAAGGGCTTCTGCGCTTTTGTGAGGAGATGCCGGGCTCGGAGAGGAAGTATCACACCTGCTGCCTGAGAAGGACAGAGGACATTCCCTCCTGTGGAGCAGGAGGGCTGATCCATGTCCCCCCAAGCTGGGACCCTCGCTCAGTTGAGGCACAGGGTCCGGGGATCAACAAAGTTGTCTGGATCCACTCTACTCCTTGCGAAGGTCAGCAGCAACCCGGGAAGCCCTGGGGGGGGACTTTGGGTGTGCTCCCCATTGGAGTTGGCTGACCACAAGGCTAGTGTAGCTTGGTAACCACTCCTCATGGATGCATGCGGCTGCTGGAAGTTTGTGCTGGGTACTTGGCTCTTAGCAGGGGACCCCGTGAGGTCTCCCTGCTTCTAGTAAAGCCACTTGTGCCTTTGTTTAACCCCCTTTTCGTACAGATATGCTCACCCTGATTACAGGGGAAGCTGTGAGACATGTCATGATGTCTATCCCACGATTTGGAGCCAGATGGAGTTGTTCCCGGGTATAGGCTTCCATGATGATGTCTTGGCATTCATTATACAATGTTTTTCATGATATGTGCATTTTCTGTGTGCCTTTGGGGAATGTGTTTCATGATGAGGTCGTGGCCTCCATGCTACTGTGTTTACTCTGCCATGAGCATTTTTGGTGATATTTCATCATATGTGCAATACAGTTTATTTTTATCTAACTGGGTGTTGTGTTTCCTTTGTGGTGTATTTATTGCATCACGTGTGTTGTGTGTGTTGTGCAGTCGCTTTACACATTGTCTCTGGTATAAGCCTGACTGCTACTACGAAGGGGTGAGCAGGTTTTATCTTGGGTGTGTAACTTCCTCTCCTGACTAGAGTGGGTTGGTTCTGCCTGGCTTAGGTGCATACCCTAGCCAACCAGAAACCCAATTTCTAACAGGGAGTGTAAAGGGAGACACTCACCTGCAGGCGGCCTTACATGTCAGGTGCTGACATGGAGCCCACCATGCAGGTCCTGACGCTGCTGTTTGTCATCTAAGGAGCCTAAAATCCATGCCTTAGTGGGTACTACCAACCGTAAGTAAACACACCTACCTGTGTTATGAACCATAACAGCAGATTGTCAGCCACATCATACGGGGATCATGCTTTGAGCACCAAGTACCCTTGTCATTGTGTCCCATGTCGTAAGCAGACACGTGAGAAGGATATATGCAGAGTCTCAAAAGGTCCTATTTGAGCACATCACTCACACTGCACTGCAACACTACACAAAACACATATCTACTCATCCATTATTTCCTCCACCATGACCCTGAGCTCCTCCTCCGAGAACCTGGGGTGTCTTTGCCGTGCCATGGGGTGGTGTAGGTGATGTGTGGGGTGGTGTGTGGGGTGATAAGTGTGCTGATATGTAGTGGGGTGTTGTGTGAGGTGCTTGGAAGTTATGTGGGTGATGGTGTTGTGTGCCTGTGGATGCTAGTGTTGTTGATGGTGGTGTCTCTCTATGGCTTTCGTTTCATGATTTGTGGTCGTAAGGGTTTGTGGGTGATGTGGGTGTGTGTTTTATATTGTATTGGGTTTGTGGGAGTGGTGTGTGTATGTGTATCAGGTGTGTGTATTTCGAATTGTCCAATGTGGTAGTGTTTTGTAGAAGTGTGTGTATTTTGAGCGCAGCGGTGTGTACCGCCAATGGAATACTGCGGTTGAAAAACCGCTGCGTGGATTCGTGGGTTGTGATAGTGTGGGTGTATTTCTGTTGGCGTGACGGTGGAGGGTTTGTTTTTGCCAGTTTATCAATGACCTTTGGTGTAGCGGACTTGTGTGGGTGTCTGAATTTTGGCGGATTCCGAGCTGTGGGTCATAATAGCTGTGGCGGAATTCCGCGGCCGTGGTCTGTTGGCGGTCTTCTGCACGGCGGTACGCGGCTTTTACCGCCAATGTTGTAATGACCCCCATAGTCTTTGTTAGGTCCTGAAGAGAGTCATTACACCTCTCTTGACGGTGCAAGGTGAAAACATGTAATCCTTTTCTTTTTAAATGAGACCAGGCAGGGACATTGATCCCGTTCTGTTATGGTTTTAATCCTGAGTAGAGATGCACACATACATCTGCTAGCATACTCTGGAGTTTGTTTTAAAGCATTTAACTGTTTTTTCTCTTTTCCTCTATATTTGGATGTTGGACCTGGCCCTTTTTGCAGGGTCATACCCAAACTTTTTGCCTCCTTCCTCCTATTTTTTCTGACCAGTGTTTGTTGGTTTTAGGACTCTGAGCACTTTACAACTGCTAACCAGTGCAAAAGAGCATATGCTATCTGTGTAAATCGTATTGGAGTCTGGCCATGATTGGCATATTTGGTTTACTAGTAAGTCCCTAGTAAAGTGCACTAGATGTGCCCAGGGCTTGCAAATTAAATGCTACTAGTGGGCCTGCAGCACCGATTGTGCCACCCACATGAGTAGCCTTGTAAACATGGCTCATACCAGCTACTGAAGTGTCTGTGTGTGCAGTTTTAAACTGCCAATTCGACCTGACAAGTGTACACACATGCCAGACCCAAGCCATCTCTTTCTGTACATGTAAGGCACCCCTAAGGTAGGCCATAGGTAGCCCACTGAGCGAGATGCAGTGTAGGTTAAAGATAGGACATGTACTGATGTGTTTTACATGCCCTTACAGTGAAATACTACCAAATTCGGTTTTCGCTGTTGCAAGGCCTATCTCTCTTAGGTTAAAATGGGTACTGCATTTGAATATCTTTTAAGTGCAGTTTGCCATTGGGAGCAGATAGAGTGGTAGAGTTTGGGCTCTCTGAACTCACAATTTAAAAATACACCTTTTGGTAAAGTTGGTTTATAGATTGTGTGTTTGAAAATGCCACTTTTAGAAAGAGGGCAGGTTCTTATTTAACTATTCTGTGCCTCTGCCTGTGAAATCCACGTCTAGGTCCGACTGACAGTTGGACTGTTTGTAAACTCCCTCTAGACAGTGACACAAAGGGACTGGGGTATAGCCTGCATATCCTGATTAGTCTCCTGGGCTAGAGTGGGGAGGAAGGAGCTGACACTTACACCAGAAAGGGCTCTGTCTGTCCTCACACAATGCATTCTCCAACTCCCTCATGTGTGTCTTGGTCCAGGTCTGGGTCAGGCAGGACCTTGTGAACAACAGGGTAGTGGACCCCAAACCCCAGATTCTTAGAACATTTCTGGATCAAGAGGACCTATGCCAAGGAGAAGAGCTGGAGGAAGAGTACTGCCCCTTTGCTGTGTGCACTTTGCTGGGTTGGCCTGCAGTTGCTGCTTCTGCTTTAGAGAAGGCAAAGACTGGACTTTGCTGTTTATCCTGCTTGTGAAATTTCTACAAGGGCTTGGACTGAGCTTGCCTCCTTTTCTGAAGTCTCAGGGCCATCAAAGACTTCACCTGCCAGCACCTGGATTCTCTTGCTGAGTCTCCTACCCTGCCAAATAGTGCTTAATCCAGTCCTGTCCCCTTCAAAGGAGAAGCTGGTAGAAAACCAAGACAAAACAAGTGTACCGACCTCCGACAATGCCCAGACTGATGCTACTGCCGGATCCTGCACTGCTGCCTGCAACTGAAGCCGTGGTCGCCGGTGAAGTGAGATGAGCCCGATCGACCCTGCAGGGCCACCATGGCCTTGCTGAAGAATCACTCTGTTGACTGACATCCAACGACCTTCATTTCCAATGGGAGGAATATCACCTTCCATTCCAATGGGAGGCGTACGCTGAACTTTAGACTGCCAATGGTGTGGCATCTACTTCAGTGATTTAATTCACCATGACTAAACCTGTGACTCTTCTTTTCCATCATGCCCAGATTTTGTTTTAAGCACACAATTTCAATAAAGCCACCTATCACAAAGTCATTGTCCGCTTGCTTCTGTTCACCATTTTGCCATGTAGAAATGTAAGACAATGTGAAGCAAATGAAGAAGACACAAGATACTAATGCAAGGAGGGATATGTCACAGGTACAGTGTCCTGCTAAGGATTACTACCAACGCACACAAGCACATTGCTACACATGTCTGTTTGCACCAACCATTTTATTCTAGTGCACAGCAAATCGGCTGTTGAAATGTCTGGACTGTCATAGCCAAGAATGGCAGAATCATATTGTGTCAAGGTACACATACCAAGGTACAGCCCCCCAAACCACAGAAGGGAGGGCCTTGTCAGACATTGTCCTGTACAATAGGCAAACAGTAAAGTAGATGGTGTCACCAGCTTGAGCCTTATCACATACCATACCAAAGAAATCCAACATAACATAAACCAAGTTAAAGACAGAGGGTGGTACCACGGTCACTGATCACACGCCCGTCATAATCCAATGACCACGCATCTGGTGGTATGACACAAACATATGTCATTGTTGTGCACAGGCATTGTGGCCTGCAATAATGAAACACATCTACAGCAACATACAGGTCATGCAAGAATACTGATTAGTCTATATGAAGGGTGAATGCCTTGCTTTCAATTGATGAATACACAATTCATGCCCACATGATTACACACATGATGCAATTGCCCCAACACAGCACACTAAACAAGTACAATGTGCACTTATGACCTTCCAACCAAACAATGTGCAAGCTGCCTTGGCACAGGTCTCATACATCCCAAATCTGTGACCTACATTACCTGTAACAATCCATGTCCACTTCATATCTAAGAACTGCATCAGATATCCACCAATGTCACAACTCTGAAATGCCCACATGAGGATGTCATGGTGAGAATACCTGTACAAAGACAAAATAAGGGGTATAGGCTTGAAAACATATCTATTACACAAATCACATAGCAAGCATATGGAAAGGAAAGTACATTTCAATGAGACCGACACAAAGTAGTAGCATCAAGGTGGGGAAATGGCAAATGCTAACTCTTCAAGCACACTTTTGCTGAATATTGCAGAGTATCTGCTCCCTAGTTGTTTCCAAAACACTCAACTCCACACATTCTGACAACTATATTTCTTTGCCACAGTCACCTCATCACATGAGATACTTACACTCATGAAAAGTAGTTAATGATGAGATCTACCCAGAAGTCAACTCCTTCCTCTTCACCGCTGTCATCCTCACATGGCATTTCATAAGTCTCAGCTTGTCACACTGCAGGATCCCCCTCCTCCGGGATGTACTTGGTATTCCTCCGCAGGGTGATGGTGTGGAGCATGTGGCATGCCACAGTGATCTGATACACTTTCCTGGGTGAGTAGAGGAGGGTTCCACCTGTCCAGTCCAGATACCTAAATCTGCCCTTCAGGAGCCCAAAATCCAAAACTACTACCTGCTGTGTTCTTCCGTGGGCCTCACGGAAGCAGACTTTCCCTGGTGCAGTTGAATTCCTTAGTGATGTCAACAACGAGGGACGGTTTGGATATGTGGAATCTCCTGATGAAAAATGGGGCATATGTGCAACAATGAATCTCACTTCATGACTGTAACACCTGACATTTCACAGCACCAAACATGAGAGATGTGACTTACCAACCAGCCAGAACCTCTCTGGATACAGTTGTGACACCAGCTGGGGTACTGTTTTGCATTATCAAGGAGTCATGGACAGAACCCGGATAACAGGGTCAGGCATGTAAAATGTATAGATCTGCCAAACAGACAACTTGCAGGTGAATGGATTTGAAGTCCTTTCTGCTGCGGTATACTTGTTCATTGGCCTGTGGTGGGACCAAACCAACATGTGTGCCATCAATGGCCCCTACCACATGTGTGATGCGTGAAAAACCATAACAGTCAAGGTTCACATGGACTAAATCCTAATGGTGGCAAAACTGGATGTAGCTGTCAAGATGTTTCAACAACACCAGACTGAACATAGGTTGGGACATTCCAGCTGACAGGGTTACTGTATGTTAGAAGGACCCTGTGGCTAGGAAGTGCAATACTGACATGACTTGCACAATGGGTGGTATGCTGGTTGGATAACTAATAGCTGACATCAGATCTGGCTCCAACTGATGACATAACTCCACTACTGCTTGCCAAATCAAATGGTAAAGAAAGATTATGTGACTTTTTTCTATGGTATGAAGGTCTGGCGGTGGACGGTAGACAGGAGGTATTGACATCCTCCTTCTCCCTGGATACCCATGCATAACAAGACATGATTTCTAACATTAGTCATTGTCTCCACAGCAACAAACATGATGCATGTCAATGATATCATGAGACAAGGCATTTCAGATGGATAGGCATGGCAACCAGTACACATCACAGTTGCAAATAATACAAGGGTCACATGAAAACACCATGCTTTTCCACACATGTGCACACAACATGTACAGAGGGCTTTTGCCAAAAAGGTGTGGGCCCTGGGGGGCCACAGACAACAGAGTTTCAAATGCAGGAAAATGTGGGCCCCAGGATCATTGAGGTCAAGCTGGGGATGTCCTCCCAACATGGGCAGGGTGCCCCTCAGACCATGACTCCCTAATTGGTCTGCATTCTGACGGTGGCCTACCCAGACCTTGATGGTCGTTTGGGGGTAGCACAGCAGCCACAAGGGTGTAGGACAGGGCATACTCCTGTCTGTCACATTGCCAAGTGAATGAGTTAGGCTCTGAATGCTCCCCTGACAAATAGGGAGAAGCATTGTGTCACACAGTAGATAAGTCATTGTTTGTGTAGACGTGATGTGATGCTTACCGATGTGCCTTGCATATTAGCCCAGGGACCTAGGACTCAACTGGGTAGAATCCACTAACCACTCTCCCTGCAGGGACTACATCTGGCTGGGTACATTGTTCAAACAAACACTGTTTGTTGTTGCAGTATGTGCAATTTCTATGCAACAGACCCCCACTCCTAATGTTTCATGCCAAAGGTAAGTAGGTGATGGACCAATGTCCTCAGTCATGTGTCTGGGTAAAAGTGTATATAGGCATCTGCCACCCTGGGGCTAGTTGTCTTCAGCATATGATGGATGCTGCTGCCTCACTGCAGTCTGTAATGTGAAGATATCCAACATATATGTGACAGACCTTACATTGTTCTTTGGATGCAACTATAGGTCAATACTATCCCTTGGTAAATGTGGAATGTCCATTGACATGACATATATGCCATCCCTGTAGCCAACATTCCTGGTCAGCATGTGTCCCTTTCTCTTTAGAAACATTTGTAAGCTGCTGTTTTATGCCTGGTCTACCTATGTTGATGAGATGACAGGAGTGTGTAACCATTGTTTATTGGCTGACTTATTACCCTCACCTGTAATAGCATGTCATTTGGTATGTACAACTGCAGTCTAAATGAGAGACAAGACAGCTAACCTACAGTTTAGAGCCACAATGTGGATATCTATGCTCTTCACATCATGTGGAAAAGTGCATTGCACATGTTTAATGGGTAAGGTGTGTGACCTGACTGTTGGCCAGCTTCATGGAGATACTTGCAGGTATGTTGAAATCACATGTGTTTGGGTACAAGCATTCATCCACAGACAGACATATGGGTTTGCATGATCATAATGTAGACAATGTAGACAATGATGCAGCTTCGAATTGGGCAACCTTCAACAAGTACTTGCAAATCTCAGGGTCTCTCCAACATTCAAAGGACTAATGGCGTCTACTGGTGCACACAGAGTAGGTAATTGTAACGGATGGCAGCATTAGTGGTGATTAGCCTGGGGATTGCTGATTCATTGAGTTGTGGATTTTGGGGACATTGCTCCCTTACATATTGCACATGATTTCTACAGTGTCTATTTCCATGCCACATGTGAGTCCTATCTGAGCAAATGTATACTACCTCCATGACTCTATTGGGACAAATATCACTTGATGAAGTGTGCATTGTTGATATGTTTCCAGTGTGATATAGGTATTTCCATGTCACCTTCTCCAGTCTATTGTACTGTTGTCATAAACATGGCAGGAGTTTGGAGCATTATTTCTTATTTTTTGGTCGTTATGTATGTGACAGATAGATGTGTGCATTACATTTTGTGGGATCTGAGGAAATGCATTTGGCATTGGCCTACTATTGTATGCCAGCAGGTAACTGAGGTCTGCTCCATGGGTCAACTTCAGCCATGCCATTGTAATTGTGTGAGATCCTGACTTTCCTGTGAGCAACTGTTGACAGTTCATATGGCATGGTACATGTAGGGACCATTTAGGTGGAGTTTGTTGCTGGTGCCTACTTAATATCCTAGTAATGTTTGCCGTTGTTCAAGTGTGATCATGGACATGTGATGACTCTATTTCTCATCGTATTTGGAGCATCTGCACCGGCAAGCAAAGGAGACGGGGCACAGCTAAATACGGAAGCATCTGGCCATAGGACCTCAGGTCAAAACGACACAAGCACAGAGGGCTCCAGTGGTCTGAAGGGCAAGGAGAATGCCACAGGGGAGACCGGAACATCCTAATCATCATCGGATTTTGTCTCCAGTGGACACTCCTTAGTGGCGGTGGACCAATCCGGGCACCCCTGTACCATCTTTGTCTGCCATCCCCAGCCTGTTGCCACCATCCCTGTTTCTCCACACCCACTTGGCCATGCCCTCTCATGCCATGCCATCTCAACCAAGAGGGTGGATGTCTCCTTTGCAGGAGGCACCTCCGTCCCAGCCCCTGTTATCTCTGGTGCCCTCAATGAGGAAGCTATTGACCTCCTGAGAAGTATCTCTGTGGGTCATCCAGCCATTGTGAATACCATCCAGGGATTGGCAACTCAGCTACAACAGACAAATGCATTACTGGAAGGCATTCACGGTGCAATGGCTGGTCTACAGAGATCTTTTCAGGTCAGGCCACCTCCTGATGGCAGCCAGTCACCCCACACCTTCCATCTCCCGTCAAACTTCCTCTTCCCAATCTAAATTCCCCCTGACCCAACCTACCCAAAGCACACAGACAGATCCGCAAACATCCACATCAACACACAAGAGTAGCACACAAAAATACAAGCACCACAAAATGCACTGGCATGCAAGCAAACAACAGCCACCCACAGGCACAGCAAAGGTCACCACTTCCCCAGATAACCCCACCACCCCCAACATTACACACACAACATCCAGCATACTCACAGGTACCACCACAATAGTCAGTGACACACCCAGCATACCCACAGTCACCACCCCAACAGACATCCAGACATCCACTCCAAACACCATGTTCACTTGAACCCCCTTCCTGTAGAGGTTCAATTGCAATTAGGAGTCAGGTGTTTGCACAATATTTTTCTATTATGAACAAATACATGGACTGGCGAATGACCTTGGACTATTTGAAATTAAATGTTTAAATAAACCCAAATATTGTCTTTTTTTGGGTACGCATCTGTAACTTGTTGTCTCTGCCTACTGTTGTGTTTGTTTCAGCATGCTTGCTGGTGGTTCCTTTTGCTGTTCCTTTTTTTGTAGTATCTGACTTTGAGTGCAGTGATGATGTCAACCAAGACATGGGTATAAGTTGAGTGTATGGATATGTGAGGGTAAATGCAATGGTGGTGTCATGTCATTGTATACTCTTTGGTATGGTAAGTATTTCAACTTGTGTTGTCCAATGTGCAGATGTACGGTGTTAGACTTGTTCCCCTGATATGGATCATGTGTTCATCTGATGTGTCAGCTGGAGTTTTGTTTGTGCAGACATGGAGTATGTTCAGTTGTGCTACCTTTGTGTGCATGTGTCCATTTAGCTATGTGTACCTTGTAGCTAGTTCCTGTAGATGTATGTTCCATGCAGTTGGATTTCTATGTCCTTTGTTGATTTGCGCTTTCAGATTCTGCAGATAGACATTCAATTTGGGTCTAGCATTGTTTGTTCTTGAGATACACGTAGGGCCATTTCCTGTGCAAATTTTGTTTACGAAGCATGTGCAAAGTAATGTATGCCCCAGTGCAAGCTTCTTCCCTGAGTTCCCCTGATGGCCCTATCCCAATTGTGTAGGTATTACTTGCATAGAGAGGTTTGTCTATTTGTCTCTTTGTCTATTGTGCTTCCACTGTCCTTCCATTGTGCTGTAATATCTGCAATGTTTGTATCTATTTCAGGGTTGGCTACTGGGAGTGTTGTTTGTGTTCCATGCCACATCCACACATATGTATGTTGATTGCGGTAACAGTCATGGTCTGTGAGGAATGTGAATGTATGAGTTGTATTTGTAAATGTGATGTTGGTGTGTTGTTGGTGTTGTGTGAGACAATGTTGTGTACCCTTCACTGTCCCTGTGCCTGAGATGGTTAGACATGTGTTTTTGTGTAGTTTTGAGGTGCACTGTGAATGACCTGCCTGAAGGAGGGCGTACTGTGAGTGTGAATGTGTCTATCTTTCTGTATGAATATGACAGTGTACACAATGATGCATGTACTTTGTGCACATAGGGGGAACCCCGTTACAAGTGGACAATGGTGCAATGTTTTGTTGTAACAGTTGATGACACAGGTAGGTGTGTGTACTTATGATCAGTTGCGCCCACCATGACTTGGATCTTGTGCATCATTGATGAGTAGGGGCAGGACGTGTGAAATGGGCTCATTGTTGGCACTGGAGGTGTAAGGCTGCCTGCAGGTGAGTGTTTCCATTTATAGCCCCCATTTCTGCCTGCTGGCATGTGCAACCTCATAATGTGTCTGGTGGCAGGAGCAAGGTGGCATGGCACACAAAGAACACTTGCAAGACTATGACAAGGACACACTGATTGGATGCAGACAATGGTCACCAGCCACATGGCCAAACAACAACTGCAAACAAAGAGAGAACAAAGAACACATGCAAGCCTATGGACATAGAATACACAAAATGGCCCCTGGCCACATGTCATGAGAACAAAGACATGGTGGATGATGACAAACACACAGACACACACACACACACACACACACACACAAACACACAAACACACACACACACATACAGTGTCCATAAGGAGAAACGTTGGTAACACTGAATAAAACAGTAACATTAATTCAGCAATGTAAAACACTGAAATTAACTGAGCTATAAATATTTCCCAACAACAGCACACACATCCTCCTATGCAATCAAATATTGTTTATCAGACAACATATACACTTTTTGCAAAAAAGAATGAAATCCAAAAAACTGCCAACATTTTTAACTTAATCCAATGCTATACCTGCCATACGTAAAGTTTTAAAAACATACAACACAGAAATATTTATTTCATCCACTGATGACTAATAGTATTGGGCCTATTAGCTAGCTGGCTCTTTGGAAATGTAGGCCACATAGTAAAATAATATTGCAAATGTTTCACAAACATGTCGAGAAGGACAGGCACTGAGCTCTACAACAATTTGGCTTTACAAAAGATGAAAAATCTATGAAATGCTAAATAAATAGTAACAAGGTCGATACTTAAACTCAGGACCATCTATCACTTCAAAATGTAAATCAAATTAAAGCACAAATAAAAAACAAACAACACCCTTATTCAATAGTTTTTTTAATTACTTTTGTGATTTAACTAAAACATAGGCCCATATTTATACTTTTTTAGCGCTGCATTTGCGCCGCTTTTTGACGCAAAAACGGCGCAAACTAACAAAATACAATTGGATTTTGTAAGTATGCGCCACTTTTGCATCAAAAAGCAGCACAAATGCACGCTAAAAAAGTATAAATATGGGCCTTAGGTTTTTCCTATGAATTTGGCAGTCCCACCGCAGGACGGCCAAAGTGGCAGTTAAAACGCTGCCATCATGCCGGCTGCATCCCTCTGTCATATTACAATGTTTCCACTGTGCTGATTGGTGGGAACATTGATGCTGAGTCAGCAGCGGTGTGCTCATAGCGCGTTGGGGATTCAGCTGCATGGGTTGACCGGCAGCACCATTACCTGAGGGACTCCATTTCCCAGCAGGCCCCAAGTGAGGGCAGAACCAGCAGCGGAGCGTTCATAGCATGTTGGGGATCGCGCTGCATGAGTTGACCGGCAGCACCATCATCTGAGGGGCTCCCTGTCCAGCAGGCCCCAAGGTGGGGGCAGAGCCAGCAGCGGAGTGCTCATAGCACATTGGGGATCCTGCTGTGCGAGATGCGCCTGGGCAACGCCCGTGCCAAGCGTGGGCCTGTCCGTGCCCGTCAGTAACCGGAAGAGGCCGGGCCGGGCCACACATCTTGATTTTAAGGTAGAGGCCTTTTGGTTTGACATTCGATTCGCTCTTGGTTATACCCACTGGGTTACACGACATTAACTAAATAATGGGGAAGCATAAAGAACAAGGGAGTCTAGTGGGGGCAGCCACATCATCCAAAATCCTCATATCCCATAAAACTTTGAAGAGATTTTCCAATTGTGCTACTAATGAAATTGATACCTTAATTGAAGAGGTTGAGTCTATGTTAAAAGAGGAGAGTCGAGCTACAAAAAGGACAACTAGCATCTCTCTTTTATCCTTTTTCGGGGCTAGAATACCAAAAAGGGACAATCCAGCTTGTTGCACAGATCCTGCTCCAAATCTGTTAACATCAGAAGGGTCTGATGATACAGTTGACCTAGAGGCCAAAAGACAAACTTCAATGCAAACGGTAGATGTGGGTGTCGCTAACAGAACCAATATAGTGCGTGACATACATTGTTCTAATTGATTTTCCTCATTAGGAGATTTCCACCATAACCCAGAAGAAGGTTGCTTGAATCCTAACTTGGAAGTATCCAGCAGACAGGCTAGAAGTGGAAACTTTCAGATATAAGTGGTCAACTTAATTATGGATCTAAAACAAGCAGTAAAGGACCTAAAACCAATGTTGAAAGAGGCTCTTTCCCTACTTCATCTGGAGGTAAAGAAGAGGGCCGGGGAGAATCCCCTCAAGAAAAGTCTTAAATTCACCCTGCCTACTGCTAAAGAGTGGAGGAAGGGACATGTTGTAGGACCCAATAAGTTACTGACCAGACTAGGACCTTCACTGGGAAGCATAAATGCCCCAGAGTGTCTAGCCATAGCACCCATTTTTCTCAGTCTAGTTCCTGCATAGGAGAGCTATGGAATGCTCCCGCTAGGCAACCTACAGAAATTAATTATAAAAGTGACCACTCAATTCATACGTGTAAGGTCCCGAAATTACTTGTAAGTCTTCAGGAAGACATTTTGTCGCCAAAAAATAAGGCTACCCATTGGATAAGGCATGTCAGGAAATGTGGCTCCATTATTCAGTAAGATATTATTTTTGCCAAGCGCCATGTAGGGAAGCGAGGCCACTGGGATACTGTCGAGCTAGTCCTAGCCACTCCTGACTATGTCAAAGGCCTGATATCCACGGAGGCCCATTACACACTACATAATGGATTGAATATTGTCCTTCAAACCAAGGGACCGGATTGGGGTACCGTAGCTAAGGAACTATCTGCTCCCCCTGAGAGTGGGGGCTCCACCACGGGCTCTGTTGAGCCACTTTCTTCTATTTCAATGGTCCCTTCTACGGTTACTGTCTGGAGGGAGTGTGAGATCCGGGGCAAGCAGCTGAAATTGCCAAAGAAAACCCAAAGCGCTGATCTATCAGACATCGATTGACTAAAAGAATCAGCAGCCCCCTTAAACACTACTCTATTGTACAAGGGTGGAAATCCACATAGGGATTTGAATGGGTGCTCCCACGAGAAAACTATGGGGGATGACACTCAGGACGAGAGGCTAAGGATAGTAGAAGATCCAGTAACCCTATATTTAGCACCTCGCCATAAGGTTGTTAATAATATTAATCTAAGACCTAGGCCTTTTTATCCCTCATTAATCTCCTGGAATATAGCAGGATTATGGAACAAGATTGGCAATCCTGACCTGCTTCCTTATTGATTCCTGTAGCATTTGTCTTTTCAAGGAAACATAGGCTACTTTAAAAGGAGGCCATCCTATCACCTGCAGGGAGGGCAGGAAGGGGTCTTATTACATTGTTAAAGAATTCCCAGGCAGGAGAAGCAAAGGAAATTAATGTGAACTCACCAGACATCTTGGCAGTTTCAATTAAACCAGAATTGGGTCCCTTGCATCTGTGTGTTAATCTCCGCAATAGACCAGGCCCCCTTAGTAAAAGCTCAGAAAATATCTCCTTGCTAAATGTACTTGTGGCTGAATTACTTCCCTCACATATTGTCATCATAGCTGGTGACTTCAATGATTTTTTTAGAGTCCAATTACCTTTTTTGCAGAGTTAACTCAGGAAGAGGATGCAATATGGGGAATTCCATCTTTTTCCAAGTTGAGGAATCAGCCCAAGCATAGCTCAAGGGTCTTGCAGGTTATTGACTTAATGCTGTCATATGGCCTAGTGCCAGGAAATGGGCACTTCCCCTCAGATATTCCAGCATGTCCCACCTTCTCCAGAGGGGCCTGTAGTAGCTTGATTGACTACCTGCTTATTGATGTTAGGATTTGGCACAAAATTAAGGACCTTAAAGTGGGAGATCAATGTTACAGCAAACATTTTCCTCTTATCCTAGAGAGGGATAGGTGGTTTCCTGTTCCTGGGACAAATCAACAAGACCAGGGAGTTATGCCCCCCTTGGAGGTGGCAAGTAATCAGCGTGTATTAAGATGGGAAGCTTTTACGAACATAGGTGCTTCAGTAGCTCGGATGGCTGATTTAGTTTCTAGTTAAACAGTAGCCCTTGTATCCAATCCTCATTCTCCTGCCCAGATTATGGTAAAACACATTGAGCTCTTTGCTTCCCTGAAGTCCCTTTTTATCAGGGAGAATAGGGGAAGCAGGAAGCCTAGATTGCACAAACAAAATTCATGGTTTAAAAACGCCTGTAGGAGGGCCAAGTGAGGCCTTCTGGAAGAGGTCAGACAACAGGCTAGACCAGATATAATGATAGCAAGGCGCGACTATGCCGCTGTAATCAAGTTTAGCAAGGCACAGTGGGCGGAGGATATATGGCAAGGTTTGCTGGTAGCAGCAAAGGATTCCAGTGTGAAGCGGTTTTGGTCTTTGGTTTCCCAAGTTGGATGAAATCTGAGCTCTACAGTCAGGATTTTGCTCCTTTAGTGGGTATAGAGAGTGTACACATGGATAAGATCGATGGTGCATGTGTTTTCATACCGTTCACTAGAAAAGAAACAGAGACAGTTATTATGGCCCAAGAATCAGGAAAGGCTCCTGGGCTAGATGGGATTCCATCTAAACTGTATAAGTCTAATTTAAAACAATTGGGCCCTTATATAACTCAAGTCTCAAACGCTATTTTGGAGAGTAACATTTTCCCCAATCGTGGAAGGGCGCAATAATTGTTCCTATTTACAAAAAAGGGGGCAAATCGGCTCCGGGTGATTATAGACCAATCAGCCTTTTAGATAATCTCCATAAGATTCAGGTTTTGGGTAGGCTCAGAGCCTGGATAGAAGAAAATGGGGCCCTAAGCCATTTGCAGGTGGGCTTAAGGTAGAAGACGGCCATAGTGGATCAGGTCTTCCGCTTTCTTACAATTAAATGGAAGGTGGTGGACCTGGACGGTTGTAGGTCGTCACCTTTGTTTATCGTGATTAGGAAGTAGAGAAGTGTGGTACAATGGTGAGAGTGGCAGACCCTGCTGCAGAGATTTGGCCTGGGACCAGGGTTCAATTCCTCCTCCTTGGTCTTGGGCTCAATTCCCTTGGACCAGATAATTCTTTCCTCTGTGCCTAATTTAATTAATGGGTCCCACTCTGTAGCTCTGGGCAATAGCTTGCTTAATCTCCACAACAGCCCTGACAGTGCTTGGATGCCTGGGGGTTGCCCAGGAGTGGGCACCTCACAGAAAAAGCCAGGAGGGGTTCCACAGCGGTATGCGTACAGTGCCTTGAGACCCTAATGGGTGAGTAGCACTATACAAGTACAAAGTTTACAGTTTTATCTTAGATCCACCTTTGACTTGGTCCCCATTTCAAATTATGGGAGACCTTGTCCAAAATTGGAGTCCCTGGCCCTTTGCTGAACTTGATCAAATTGCCAAAGAAAACCCAAAGCGCTGATCTATCAGACATCGATTGACTAAAAGAATCAGCAGCCCTCTTATACACTACTCTATTGTACAAGGGTGGAAATCCACATAGGGATTTGAATGGGTGCTCCCACGAGAAAACTATGGGGGATGACACTCAGGACGAGAGGCCAAGGATAGTAGAAGATCCAGTAACCCTATATTTATCCCTCATTAATCTCCTGGAATATACCGGACTTATGGAACAAGATTGGTGATCCTGACCTGGTGCTTCCTTATTGATTCCTGTAGCATTTGTCTTTTCAAGGAAACATAGGCTACTTTGAAAGGAGGCCATCCCATCACCTGCAGGGAGGGCAGGAAGGGGTCTTATTACGTTGTTAAAGAATTCCCAGGCAGGAGAAGCAAAGGAAATTCATGTGAACTCACCAGACATCTTGGCAGTTTCAATTAAACCAGAATTGGGTCCCTTGCATCTGTGTGTTAATCTCTACAATAGACCAGGCCCCCTTAGTAAAAGCTCAGAAAATATCTCCTTGCTAAATATACTTGTGGCTGAATTACTTCCCTCACATATTGTCATCATAGCTGGTGACTTCAATGATTTTTTTAGAGCCCAATTCCCTTTTTGCAGAGTTAACTCAGAAAGAGGATGCAATATGGGGAATTCCATCTTTTTCCAAGTTGAGGAATCAGCCTAAGCATAGCTCAAGGGTCTTGCAGGTTATTGACTTAATGCTGTCATATGGCCTAGAGCCAGGAAATGGGCACTTCCCCTCAGATATTCCAGCATGTCCCACCTTCTCCAGAGGGGCCTATAGTAGCTTGATTGACTACCTGCTTTTTGATGTTAGGATTTGGCACAAAATTAAGGACCTTAAAGTGGGAGATCAATGTTACAGCAAACATTTTCCTCTTATGCTAGAGAGGGATAGGTGGTTTCCTGTTCCTGGGACAAATCAACAAGACCAGGGAGTTATGCCCCCCTTGGAGGTGGCAAGTAATCAGCATGTATTAAGATGGGAAGCTTTTACGAACATAGGTGCTTCAGTAGCTCGGATGGCTGATTTAGTTTCTAGTTAAACAGTAGCCCTTGTATCCAATCCTCATTCTCCTGCCCAGATTATGGTAAAACACATTGAGCTCTTTGCTTCCCTGAAGTCCCTTTTTATCAGGGAGAATAGGGGAAGCAGGAAGCCTAGATTGCACAAACAAAATTCATGGTTTAAAAACGCCTGTAGGAGGGCCAAGTGAGGCCTTCTGGAAGAGGTCAGACAACAGGCTAGACCAGATATAATGATAGCAAGGCGCGACTATGCCGCTGTAATCAAGTTTAGCAAGGCACAGTGGGCGGAGGATATATGGCAAGGTTTGCTGGTAGCAGCAAAGGATTCCAGTGTGAAGCGGTTTTGGTCTTTGGTTTCCCAAGTTGGATGAAATCTGAGCTCTACAGTCAGGATTTTGCTCCTTTAGTGGGTATAGAGAGTGTACACATGGATAAGATCGATGGTGCATGTGTTTTCATACCGTTCACTAGAAAAGAAACAGAGACAGTTATTATGGCCCAAGAATCAGGAAAGGCTCCTGGGCTAGATGGGATTCCATCTAAACTGTATAAGTCTAATTTGAAACTATTGGGCCCTTATATAACTCAAGTCTCAAACGCTATTTTGTAGAGTAACATTTTCCCCAATCGTGGAAGGGTGCAATAATTGTTCCTATTTACAAAAAAGGGGGCAAATCGGCTCCGGGTGATTATAGACCAATCAGCCTTTTAGATAATCTCCATAAGATTCAGGTTTTTTGTAGGCTCAAAGCCCGGATAGAAGAAAATGGGACCCTAAGCCTTTTGCAGGTGGGCTTGAGGCAGAAGACGGCCATAGTGGATCAGGTCTTCCGCTTTCTTACAATTAAATGGAAGGTGGTGGACCTGGACGGTGGTAGGTCGTCACCTTTGTTTATCTTGATTAGTAAGTAGAGAAGTGGAGAAGTGTGGTACAATGGTTAGAGTGTCAGACCCTGCTGCAGAGATTTGGTCTGGGACCACGGTTCAATTCCTTCCTCGGTGGGTCTTGGGCTCAATTCCCTTGGACCAGATAATTCTTGCCTCTGTGCCTAATTTAATTAATGGGTCCCATTCTGTAACTCTCGGCAATAGCTTGCTTAATCTCCACAACAGCCCTGACAGTGCTTGGATGCCTGGCTTCACCCTGGGGGTTGCCCAGGAGTGGGCACCTCACAGAAAAAGCCAGGAGAGGTTCCACAGCGGTATGCGTACAGCACCACCTAGGGAAACCTACCAAACCTGTGCATTTTTAAAAACTAGAGACCTAGGGAAATCCAAAACGGGGTGACTTGTGGGGCTCTCACCAGGTGAATGGTACCTCCCTTGTGTGAGTAGGCCTTGTGCCCGCAACAGAAAATGCCCCAAAACACTATCTGGACACATCAAAATTATCAAATAGAAAACTACCCGTTTTTGCGGGGGGCATCTGCGTTTTGGTCCTGGGCTCAGCAGCCATCTAGGGAAACCTACCAAACCCAGACATTTCTGAAAACTAGACACCCAAGGGATTCAAGAGAGGTATGACTTGCGTGGATCCCCCTATGTTTTCTTACCCAGAATCCTCAGCAAAACTCAAATTTAGTTACAAAATCACATTTTTCCCACATTTCTGTGTGGGATCACTGCACCGGGACAAATTTCCTACCACCCAACGTTCCCCTTAGACTCCCGGTAAAATTGATAACTCACTTGTGTAGGTGGGCCAAGTTTTTGTGTCAAAATTGAGGGGGAACCACAGTGGGTCCAAAAGGGCAGTTTGAAACAAAACATTTTTAGGCTGATAAGTGCAGCAGAAAGGTTATCGGTCTGTAAGAGACAATGCTGGGTGGCAGGAATTTTGTGGATTCCTGCAGATTCTGGAAGGTTCCATCACAAAAATGTGGGAAAATGTGTGCTTTTCAGCAAAGTTGCAGGTTTGCAGGGCATTGTGGGTAAGGAAATGGTGCCGGCTCCATGTGAAGCACACCACACTGGAATCAACTAGAAGTTTAGTTTTCAGATGTGTCTAGGTCTTGTAGATTTTTCTACATGGCGGCGTCTCAAAGTAAAAAAAAATGCAGCCCTCACCATTCCAAGTGGGGCGATTTTGAGAGTTACCAAGCTCTCATGGTCCAAATGTAAAACAAAAAACAAACAAAAAAAAATGTCTTCTTGCTTGCCATGGGATAAGATGTTTTAGTGTGCAGGGGAGAGCTGAATGACTGTTAGCCCCTTCAGTTCGGGTGAGGGCATAACCAGGCTCATACTGGTTGGTAGTCACCACCCCACATTTTTTTTATTTTAATTTCATGGTGTCAAGTAGACTTTCTGCACCCCGGGGTGTGGATCGGGGTAATTGCCCCATCTGCCCACTGGGGGGCGAACAACTTTGGCCCCATTTATATGGGGTGGGTGTATGGCCATAACCCCACCCTCTCATTTTGAAAAATAAATCTTTCCCAGTCTCTGGTGAGCTTTCTGCCCCCCTTGGGGGCAGATGGGCCTTCCAAAAATAGGCCAATCTGCCCCCAACAGGGGCAGATATGGCCAACAGTAATGTGTCCCCATGGGGAGCAACCCCTGCCCAAGGGGCTGCCCCCCAAACAAAACACACACATACACACACACATCCCTGGTGTCTAATCTGCCCCCAAGGGGGGCAGAAATGGCCTAAATACAATTTGCCCCCCAGGGGAGAGACCCTTGCCTAAAGGGTCGCTCCCCGTACATAAAAACATAAAGTAAATACAAATATAAATATATCCCTGGTGACTAGAGGTTTCTGCCCCCCTGGAGGCAGATCGGCCTAATTATATTAGGCTGATCTGCCTCCGGGGGGACAGAAATGGACTATAAATAATATGGCCCCCCTAGGGAGCGACCCTTGCCCAGGGGTCGCTCCTTTTATCACTAAACACAAAGAAACAAAAATTCCTGGTGTCTAGTGGGCATTTGTGCCCCCCCTGGGGGCAGATCGGCCTAATTATATTATGCAGAAATGGCCTAAGCACAATTTGGCCCCTCAGGGAGCGACCTTTGCCTAAGGGGTCGCTCCCTGCACTTAAAAGAAAAAAAAGAAAAACAAAATTCTCTGGTGTCTAGTGGGCATTTCTGTCTAATTATTTTAGGCCGATCTGCCCCCAGGGGGGCAGAAATGACCTAAAAATTATTTGCCCCCCTAGGGAGCAACCCTTGCCCAAGGGGCTGTTCCTCTCATGTAATTTCTTTTTTAAAAATACGAAATTCCCTGGTGACTAGTGGGCATTTCTGCTACAGAAATGAAAACCCTTTCTTCTCTCCCGCCCCCCTCCCCCCGAGCGGAAGAGAAATGCTAAGCATTTCTGTTCCGCATCACACGGGAGGCGACCTCTGATGAGGTCAGCACGCGATTGCGTGCTGATGTCATCAGACGTCATGGGGGGATCAGAGGGGGTCGGGGTGAAAAAGGATGCGATTCCTCTTTCATCCCTGATGGGGGTGTTCGGGTGGGGGGCCCACAGGGGGAGCGCTAGCGCTTCCCCTGTGGGCCCGGTGCATGACGAGGTGGTCTCGTCCCAGGCACACAGCAACCGTGTGCTGGGACGAGACCACCTTGTCCGAGGCACCCGAGGGGTTAATGTATTTAAAAATATAAAAATGTTTAAAAATATAAAAAATTTAAAACATGAATGTGAAGATATGTAAAGTATGAATTAAATAATAGTATTAAAATATACAATTATGTATTATATATTAAACATGTTATGTTACAGTGATGTGTAGAAATGTACTTGAAAGAAGTGTCTTAATTTGAAAAAATTGAAACAATGGAAAACATTACCGACAAATGTATAAAATACAAGCTTGCTTGAATATAATTTACACAGTTTATTTAATACTAAAATTGTACTACATATAGGTTTAAATTCAATATTAAAAAAAAAATTGTGAATACAATTATATATCTTTAAAAAAGTAAATTTATACACTAAATAAAAATTTGAAAAAAATAAATATATGAGAAAATGTCTTATGTACCTTTATTATAAAAAAAGAAGTCTAAATACAATTATGTTATATAACAAGTGCACAACCAACTCCTATTTAAGTAGGTTTTCTGAAAATCTAGGATTCTAATTTAGTTACATGAACTACTCTTACTGCATACTAAACCATTTAAACAGACGAGTTGGACACTAAAAGGGTCACATTAACTAACCCCGCTCCAATGTAAACCATTTTGTGCAAGTGGTTGGACACTAAAGGGGTAACATGTACTATTCCCACTTCAATCTAAAATATTTGGGGAAAGGTATTGGGCACTAAAGAGGTCACATTTACTCTTCCCTGTCCAATCTAAACAATTTTGAGGGAAGGTTAAAATGTGAGCCTAACTATAATGTCTAAGTAGCCTTTACTTTGTTCAGTGGATTTCTATGTTTTTTGTAATTCTATTTCCTAACTATAATCTTCCTGTAACCTTTATTTTTTTCAATGAATATATATATCAAATCCAAAAGGTCCAGAAAAGGAACGCTCACTCTGTGTCGGTGCCTACGCCAGGGAAGGATCTATTCCCTTCAATAATCTTCACACCAGTTTGACAATTATGTCATCTCTGTTAGATTGCTTGGGGTCATTTCATGTACTAAAACAAGATTGATGCAATCCTGTGAGTGCTGCGTCCTTGACATAATTGTCAAACTGGTGTGAATATATATATATATATATATATATATATATATACACCTTGCCACTGTGGTTTGATCTATGTAGGGAATACTATTTGTCCAGTTACAAAAACATTCTTAGAACACATGAGAACCATCAAGAATGTTGATAGAAGTTACCCTGTGGGATGACATTGGTCTCAGGTACATGATAAAAAAAAAATTACATGCTATTTTTTGTGGAATTGACAGGGTTATTCTGAATAAGAGAGGTGGTGACAGAGAGAAGAAGCCTAGCATCATGGAGTCTGAATAGATCATCTGTCTGAATAGCCATGTGCCGTGAGGTTTAAACTCAGATACAGAGCTTCTTGTGCATATCTAAAGATTGGTGTGATCTGTCATCCTTTCAGTTTGACCCATACACAGAAGAATTGAGAATTATAAAAGGGTTTATGATAATTGTTAAAGTATAATTTCTCCATTTGCGTTTTTTCCTTCTTTTATTTTGTTTTGTGCACCGGTCTTGTGATTTAGAGACAACAGGGGCAAGGGTCTGAATGAGAGAGGAGTGACATGAGATGGGACTATAAAAAGGCTAATTGACTTTTATGTGGTTCATGAGTTAGGAATATGTCATGAGGTAGGACTATGCAATGGCCACTTGGCCTTTATGTGAAGTTTATTGTATATGTTAAATGACTGTATTCAGAAATCAGTGGTCCATACAATGAATTTCTGTTACATTACATGAGTGTAGATTCTTATGTGAAAGAAACAAAAGCATTTTTTGATTGACACTTTGGCCCTCATTATGACATTGGCGGTAAATCCCACTTACTGCCATGCTGAATGTTGCCAATATACAGCCGCAGCCACGGATTACTGCCACCCATATTATGACCCACACGTAGCAATCTGTCACTATACAGCCACACACAGAAGTCCGCCACCCAAAGTTCAGTGATAAAGTGCAAAAGCCACACCGTTATGCCAACAGAACCACACCCACAGCATTATGACCCATGAATCACCACAGTGATTGAATGGCACTAAACCATTGGTGGTACATACCGCCCCACTCAAAATACACACACACATCCAAAACAACATCACATTGGACAATTCAAACTACACACACCTAACACACATACACACATCACACCCACACACCACTATAAAACAAACACATTACCCACAACCCTTAAACATTCCAAACAAGTGCGACAAAAGAGATAGCAAAACCACAGACAAGACCACAGACACACACCACCATCACCTATACACTATCCACACACCCCTCATCACACACCCCAACACAGCACCCCACACACCCTCACCCACACCACTCACAATACACCCATGGCACCGCAACGATACCCCAGGTTCTCAGAGAAGGAGTTAAGGGTCATGGTGGAGGAAATCATCCGGGTAGAGCCACAGCTATTCGGATCACAGGTGCAGCAGATGTCCATTGCAAGGAAGATGGAGCTATGGTGGAGAATCGTGGACAGGGTCAACACTGTGGGACAGCACCCCAGAACAAAGGATGACATTAGGAAGAGTTGGAACGACCTACGGGGGAACATATGTTCCATATCAGCAACACACCAAATAGCTGTACAGCGGACTGGCAGTGGACTCCCACCTCCTCCCCCACAACTAACAACATGGGAGGAGCAAGTCTTGGCAATCAAGCATCCTGAGGGCCTGGCAGGAGTAGGAGGAGGACTGGACTCTGGTAAGTCAAATCTCTATTACTATTACCCCCCCACCTGCAATCCATCACAAACCCCCACCCTTACCCTCACTCCCATCACTCCACCACCTCACACAAACCCCACCATCACATCCCACTCATCCAAATACCAAGCCCTGCATGCAACACCAATGCATGGACACCCCTCACAGACCTGCATGGACACCCATCACTAAAGCATGCACATTAGAGAGAAGTACCTAGCCCACAAAATCACTACAAGGCAAAGCTGCCAGGGCAATAACAACCATACAGGGCAACACACCCATGCTCAAGATGACACACACAGAAACAATAACACTACATTTACATCCCCACAGGTCCCCCACCCAACGCCACTGAAGAGGAGGTGCCAGCAACTTCTAGTCCACCCCCACAGTGATGACAGCAACTCTGGACTCCTGGATCTGGATGACCAACCTGGCCCATCAGGGATCTCTGGACAGTCGATAACCCAGGCACAGTCCCATACCACCACAGAGCCTCCCCCCTCAGGAAACACCACCACAGCACCCACACAGCGGGCCCATACCTCTGTCCCCAGGACATGTCAATCAGCAGTGTGTCCAGGACTACATGGAACCCAGGCCACCCCACAAACACAGGACGATTAGGGACCTGGGTTCAGTGGCAGTGGGCACACAGTTCAGGGGACAGAGGCACAGGACAACAGGGAAGCTGGGAGGACTGCTGTGCGACAGGGGGAGGACAGACCCAGGAAACTGACTCTCCGGGAGGCACTCATCAACATCCTGGGAGCATACCACTATTCCCAGGAGACGATGGGCCAGATCATGGCCAGGTTGCAGGAGACCCAGCAGCTGCAGGAGGGACAGTACCTGGGGATCAGGGAGGACTTGAAGTCCATTAACACCACCCTGGTTACCATTGCATGGGTGCTGGCAGACATGGCCAACACCTTGAGGGAGGTAGTAGCACACCACCGGGCCCCTGACACTAGCCAAACTGATGAACAGCCTTCCACCTCTGCTGCTGCTAGTGGACAGGAGGCCCCACCACAGGAACAACAGGCCACCAGCACCCCACCCCCTGCAGAAGGAGAACTACCTCGCAAACGGCCCCTGCGATGCAGGCAGAAGCCAGAGAACATTGCCAAGACTCCCACCAGGAAATAAGACTCTCCTGAATGTCACCCTTGGGTCCCACACTGTCACCCTGTCCACCTTGAACTGCCATTGCTCCCCTTCCTATGCCCCCTTGGACAATGCACCTGTGATACAAATAGACTGGACTCTATCCTGGACTTTCCTCCAGCATCACCCCAGCCCATTGCACATCCCCCTCTAATCATTAGCACTTAAATAAACACCATTTGAATAAATACAAGTATGGAGTCTGTCAAATCATTTAACCATGTACTTGTTTAACAAGCTTTAAACACTGCAGTATAACTGTACAGTATTGTATACATAGGAATAACCTGTAGTTGTCTGCAGTCAACACACCAGGACCAATAGTGGGTCACAAGTATCTGAAAATAGAGATGCCAAAGGGTGCAGTAAGTGGCCATAGAAGTGGGAAAATTAGCCTGCCAGTGACAATGTCAAATACAAAACTGTCAATGTAAAGTGTAATTATAGTGTCTTACTTGTGTGTCATTGGAAGTACTGCCCTATAAATAGCACTTCTGTTGTCCTCATCCTCAGCCTCCTCATCTTCACTGTCCCTAGAGTCCACTGCTGCCACACACCCATCCCCAGCCTCATCCTCCTGCAGAAGAGGCACCTGGTGACGTAAGGCAAGGTTGTGCAACATACAGCATGCCACAATGATCTGGCACACCTACTTGGGTGAGTAGTAATGCACCTGTTAGATGGAAGCAACAAAACCTGGCCTTCAGGGGGCCAAATGTCCTTTCTATTATTCTTCTTGTTCAACCATGTGCCTCATTGTAAATAAAGTTCCTCAGCCCTTGTCCTAGGATTCCTCACAGGGGTCAGTAGCCATGAGAGTTTGGGGTAACCAGAACCACAAGCAAATATCGAGGGACAACTGTTAGCCACACATTAACCCTTAGGGCCCATACCCATACCCATACACCAACATCCACTGAGTGGGAATCAGGGTTCACCTATTAGCCACCCTGTTGCCTCTGGAGTTGAGCCATCACATATGGGATGCTGCTATTCCTCAGGATAAAGGCCTCATGCACAGACCCAGGATACTTTGCATTGGCATGGGAGATGTACTGGTCCGCTAGGCACACTATCTGCACATTAATGGAGTGAAAGCTCTTTTGATTTCTGAACACCTGTTCATTTCTCGGGGGAGGAACAAATGTAATGTGTGTACCATCAATCGCCCCAATAATGTTGGAGATATGTCCCATAGCATAGAAATCAGCTTTCACTGTGGCCAAATCCTACAACTGTGGGAAAACGATGTAGCTGCGCATGTGTTTAATCAGGGAAGATAATACTCTGGTCAGCACTATTAAGAACATTGGCTGAGACATTCCTGCTGCCAAGCCCACTGTCACTTGGAAGGAGCCACTTGCCAGGAAATGGAGCACAGATAGGACTTGCACAAGAGGGGGGATTCCAGAGGGCTGACGGATGGCAGATATCAGGTCAGGTTCCAATAGGGCACACAGCTCCTTGAGTGTGGCCCTGTCCACAATGGTGAGGATAATGTGCCTGTCCTCCATTGTTGCCAAGTCCACCAGGGGCCTGTACACAGGCAGATGTCTCCATCTCCTATTCATCCGCAGCGGTTGCAATCTAGGGGGCAAACGGTGAGTAGCTGGTCAGTATTCAATATTTCCAAACATTACACTGCATTGCATGTTGTGACTGTAACACGATATTGCTGAATAGGCCCAAATGGTGCCTATGTGTACTGTGACACAGTTAAGTGCCATGGCCTGCCCCCACCATGAAATGGCGTCCGCCTCTCCTGTATGACGGGACAGTTAGAAATTAGGTAATTCCGCTGACGTTGTGTGGTGTTGCAGGAGGCGGTCAAAAAACGCTGTGCAATTCCTCTTTGGGTCGCATTGGGCCCTATGGGTTACAGTAGCCAATGGTGACGTGACCGCCATTTTCTATTTGTTCACCCACTTGCTACCTGACCTTCAACAGGAGAGGACCTACACTGCAAGTGCTGCTGTGACCTCTGTCTGGGACCGACCATGGCTCATGTCACTGGGGAAAGGGCCCTTGCCTTCACCGCTGCGGAGTTGGAGTGACTGGTGGATGGGGTCCTACCGCAGTACTGAATGCTGTATGGGCCTCCAGACCAACAGGTGAATTCACTGTGAGCACGATGCATGGGGCATGAATGCATGGAGTGCTGTGTGTGAGGGCCTCGTATAAGGGGGGGGGTTGGTGGAAGGGTCCTGGACAGCGTGCTGCATGTATGGTGGGCAATGTCTGTGCGTAAGGGAATGGGGGGCTATGGTAGGACATGAGTGTAACAGGTTGGATGGTCTGACTATTACCTGAAAAGGGTATATGGCGTGCCATCGCCAAGGACGTGTGGACCCTCTGGGTCTATGGCAGGTGGAGCACCCACTGTCGCAAACGGTGGGAGGACTTGAGATGCTGGGCAAGGAAGACGGCGGAGGCCCTGCTGGGCATGGCCTCCCAACGAGGAAGGGGTGCACGTTGAACCCTGACCTCCCATGATGGCCCCCATACTGGCAGTGGCCTATCCGGATCTGGATGGGCACTTGAGGGCATGACAGCAGCCACAAGGGGGTGAGTACAGTTTCCCAATATACTACTTGCGCGTGGCGGGGTGGTCTCCGGGTGGGGCATGTGGGCCTGTGGGTGCCCCTAGGCCATGTTGGGCAGGTATGATGTGAACAAACTCCAACCAAGCTAGTAGGCATCCACTACTAGGCAGAGCTCTGTGGGTCTCAGGTATGCTGTTATTGGCATTAGGTATTACTGTCCATGGCCTGGTGACTAGCATTGTGACTGGTAGTGCATTGCCTAATGCATAGAGCTGTTCTCTGTATTGTGTGTGTCGTGTATTCCAACGATGGTGTTGGAGCAGCCATTGACCAAGTGTATCCTTAGTCTCTTCCCCGCCCTTTTTGTTTCGTCACTCTGTCCTTCTGTGCTTTAGCATCATCTGGTGGAGGAGCAGAGACACCGGTGACTGAGGGAGCTGCATTCCACATGGCCAAAGAGGCCGAATCTATCAACCGTGAGGGCACCAGTGGAACAGAGGGTGAGGGGAGCACGACGGCGGAGACAGGAGGGGACAGCTCAGACAGTGATACGTCCTCCGACTGAAGCTCCCTTGTGGTGGCAGACACCTCTGTGGCCACCCCAACTACAGGTACAACCACCACACCGTACCAGCACCACCCTCCCAGCAGCCCCTCATTGTGTTTCCCGTGCCCACTCACCCAGGAGGGTGGGCATCTCCTTCGCCCCAGGCACCTCTGACCCTGCTCCAGTTAGCCCTGCTGCCCTGAGTGAGGAGGCTACTGACCTCCTGCGATCCATCTCTGTTGGGCAGTTAACCATTGTGAATGCCATCCAGGGGCTGGCAGCCCATTTGCAACAAACAAATGCATTCCTGGAGGGCATTCACTCTGGCATGGCAGCCCAATAGAGATCGATCCAGGCTCTGGCCTCCTCTCTGATGGCAGCCATTGTCCCTGGTTCTAGCCTCCTCCCTCCAACCTCCTCTACCCAATCCCATTCCCCTCAACCCCAATCTGTCCCAACACCCAGGCAGACCAGCATGCACCCAGAACAACACACAGGAGTGGTTCAGGCAAACACAAACACCACACATCATCCCACAGGCACTCACAAAAAGACCATCCAGATGCAGACATACCAACATCCGCTGCCTCAACTGTGTCCCCCTCCTCCTCCACCTACCTCCCAGTAGTGTCTCCACTCACACCTGCATGCACTACATCCTTATCCACTACCTCCATCACCATTACGCCTATCACTACACACCCCTCACTGGCAGTCACCACCCCTACATCTATGCACACGTCCCCTGTGTCCTCTCCCACTGTGTCTGTGCCGACTCCTCCCAAAGTACACAAACACAAGCACTCAGACACCCAACAGCCATCCACCTCACAACAGCATCAGCCCATGCATCTGCACCCAAACACAGCAGACACCTCCTACAACCACTTCCTCTTCCTCTTCCTCCACTCCCAAACCTTCACCCTCTTCCTGCTCCAATGTCCCTAAGAAGCTTTTCCTCTCCACTGTTGACCTCTTCCCTAACCTTCCCCCGTCCTTCACGTAGGGCCAGGGTGGTCAGAACCCAGGTGAGCACCTCAGCCACCAATTCCACGGCCACAGTAGTGTCGACAGCTACTGCAGGTGGTAAAAAGTTCCCGGGAACCAGCCAGCAGCACTGAAAGTGTGCCTGCACCAGGTGCATCAAGGAAGGGCAAGGAGGCACCACCAGCTGTGAAAGGGAAGGGCAAGGAGGCACCACCAGCTGCGAAAGGGAAGGGCAAGGAGGCACCACCGGTTGCGAAAGAGAAGGACAAGGAGGCACCACCAGCTGTCAAATGGAAGGGCAAGGAGGCACCACAAGCTGCGAAAGGGAAGTGCAAGAGGCCTGCACCTGGAGGCAGGAAGAACAGGAAGCCTGGTGGTGGGACTTATTCGGCACCCCCACCACTAACCATGGCGGATCAGCCATCCGAGGCTGCAGGGGAAGGGCTGGAGCCTCCCCCCACCACTGCCAGCACCGCCAGCAGCACCGCCACCAGCACTGCCACCAGCACCGCCACCAGCACCACTGCCAGCAGCAGCACCCCAGTGGAGAAGGGCCAAAGCTGCAGGGGAAGGGCCGGAGCCTACCCCAACCACTGCCAGCACCACTGCCAGCAGCAGCCCAAGTGGGCAGCTGTCCAAGGCTCTAGGGGAAGGGCTGGAGCCTACCCGCACCACTGCCAGCCCCGACACCAGCCCTGCCACTGCCACCACTGAGCAGCCGTCACCATCGGCGGGCAGTGTGTAGTCCTGCCTCCATGGGCTGTAGTGCGTCCAGGACCCTGCAAATGCTGTAGGTGTGACACCCAGGTGAGAGACTGTGACCTTGCACTCCCCAAGATCTGCATCACAGGGTACAATGCCCCCTCCAGAACCTGTGGAAGAAGCCACCCACTCACCCCATCCTTCCCAGGATGAAGCACACTGGGCACAATGCCCCCTCCAGAACCAGTAGAAGAAGCCATCCACTCACCTCATCCTTCCCAGGATGAAGCACACTGGGCGCAATGCCCCATCCAGAACCAGTGGAAGAAGCCATCCACTCACCCCATCCATCCCAGGATGTAGCACACTGGGCACAATGCCCGCTCCAGAACCAGTGGGCAAACCACCCACTTGAGAGACTGTGGCCTTGGACTCCCCAGGACAACGCACAGGGTATGTAGGCCCCTCCAGGACCAGTGGGGTTGTAACATCTTCTGGCTGAGGTGGTCCCCCCTTCCCCGTCCCCCTGAGGTGTGTGTGTATTTGTGACCTGATTCCCCTGCAGTGTTCTCTCCGTGTTGTTGCAGAAGTGAGGTGGGGCCTTGGCCTATGTGATGTGGCCCTGTGGCCCACGGACATTGAGACTTGGCAGTGTCCTTCTATTTGTAAATATGTATATACATTTGTATTTTGATTCACTTATTCATGTTATTTTATCGTATTACACTGACTTTCTTCCAATCTTTTTGTCCTTGCATTATTCCTGAGGGGTACGGGATGTATATGTAATGTTACTGCATATGGTTGTGTGTATGGTGTTGGGGGTGGGGATGTTGCATGTTGCGTGTGTGTGTCACTCTCTTCCCCTCCCTTGTGTGCTAGGCGGCAGTACTCACTGTGGTCGTTTTCGCCGGCGTTGATGTTCATAATGCAGGAAAAGGTAGACGAGGATTGGAAAAATTTGCAACTCGGGCTCCATGGCGTCGTTCCCTGAGTCTCCAGAGGTGAGTCCTTTGACTTCTGTGTTCTGTTTCTGCCGTGGTTTTGATGTCATTGGTACCACCCCAGAAAAGGTGGTGGATGGGCCTGTCGTAATACAGTGGGCAGTACATTGTCTTCCACCTGGCTGTTGGCGGTTACCGCCGTGGTGCTTGTTGATAGCGCAATGGCGGTCGGTGTGTTAAAGGGGCTGTCTGTCTGAAGGGTTTCCGCTGTGGTCATAATTCCTTTTTCTTTTACAGCTGGAATGTTGGCGGTATTGCCGCCGCTTTATCACCGACGTCCAGGGTTATAATGAGGGCCTTTGTAATGAACTGCAAATTAATTAATTTATGTTGAAATAATAGGGAGTGGTATTTACTACTGTTAAAATATTAATTCTATTTGTCTAAAAGTGTTTTTTGTTGACAGAAATCATGAATACAAATGTATATCATGTTTATCTTTAAACGCACAATATGTAAAGAGTCTGCTTTTCACACCATGTAACTTGTTAGTCTGTTGCCTCTTTCCCTCCCCAATGCGAGGAAATGATTTTTAAGGGAAGTTGGGCACGGGTTCCATAATGGCTTGTGAAGAAGATCTTTTGGATCGAAAAGCGTTGCCTATAAAAAGATTCACTTGAACCCCAGTGGTGGAATGCAATCTTTTAGTGTTTGTGCACATTAACGTGGCACCAATTTTTGTGTATATAAATGTATATATATATATATATATATATATATATATATATATATATATATATATATATATACATGCAAATAAAGGTAACTCCAGCAACAGGCCCGCTACCTGAGGGGGGTGGAGCGTAAGCCGGCAGAGTCCACCAGCAAATAATATCCTCAGCGCAGTCAATAAACTACTCTCAACCAGGAAGAAAGTGACAACAGGGATTTTACTTCGAAAATGGTACGTTTCGGCCGACTCCGTGGCCTTCATCACATGACCTGTGCACAATATTCACTATGTGATATACTAATGCTAAACATAAACAACAGACAAAAAGTGAGAAATAGAAATCATCGCCATATTTAAATTGTGAAATATAATGATGGATGACACAAGTCCTACATTATGAAAGAGCATATAGAATGTATCATCATAGTTTCCTTTACATATTCATGATCATATGTAGAACATATAGGAACAAACCAAACAAAATATAATAGGAGAAAAAGTACACAATAATCATAGGCAAAGTAAATGTACACATTGATAGCATCCTAATTACAGATAAGTGTCCATTCAAATGAAACGCACTGCTACTGTTGCAAATGAATACTCAGTTCCTCATCTAAGTTCAGTCTGCCAGGTTTAAGGGTCTCATGAACGATGATCAATTCAGACTCCCTTTGCCTTAACCTGAAAGTCCAATTCCCCCCTTTCGGATTATATTCAATTTGCTCCACAGCACAGAAAGATAGTGTGTTGCAATCACTGTTGCATATTTCTTGAAAATGTTTAGCCACTGGATATTTCACATCCCCATGATCAATGGCTCTCACATATTCCTGTACTCTCTTCCTTACTGTACATACAGTGCTGCCTACATATCTGAGTGAGCAGGAACATGTTAATATGTAAATCACATATTGGGAGCTACATGTACGGAATTGCCTGATCTTTTGTTTCCTGTCATCAGCTACCATGTACTTGCTAGTATTAGAGCTGTTCCTACAAGCCTTACAGCGACCACAAGGAAAGACGCCCCTGAGATCATGTTCACTGATACCCTTGGTAAGTGTGATGTCATTGCATATTAAGGAGTCTCTCAGGGATTTTGCCTTCTGAAATCTGTTCAAAGGTCTTTCACCCGCTTCACTCCCAATTATAGTGTCACTCTTAAGAACATCTCAGTGCCTGGCTAGTGTATGCCTAATCTCCCTGGAGTTCCTATTATAAGTAAGGATGACTCTCTTGGTGGTAGATTGTGGAGTAGGTAACATTCTCAAAAATGTAGCTTCCCTGCTGACCTGAGAGACACGTTTGATGGCCTTATTAGGAATCCACATGGGATAACCTCGTTCCTTGAATCTCACTAGCATGATCTTTTGTTCCTCATAGAAAGCTGCATATGTATTGCAGTTCATTTTAGCCCTGAGAAGTTCGACATAGGGGCTGCTCCATTTAAACTTTCAGGGTGTCCTCTTTTAACATGTAAAAAACTGTTCCCAGCAGTGGGTTTTCTAAAGAGGCGAGTCTGGACCTCATCCGCTGTCACCTCAACCAAGACATCTAAGTGTTCAATCTTTGGTTTTTGCTAAGGGTATGTTTAAATACCAGATTCAATGGATTTCCATTCAAATTGCCAACGACTTCTCTTGCACTGTTCTCTGAACCATTTAAAATAATAAAAAGGTCATCAATATACTTTAGCCAGAGGACAAACTGTTCCAAAAAGGGTCCCGTTGGTGGACACCTGTTCCTCCCACCGGCCTAGAAAAAGGTTTGCAAACCTGGGGGTGAAACAACTGTCCTTCGCGGTCCCCTGAATGTGTTGACACAGAACACCATCAAAGAGAAAGATGTTATTTTCTAAATTGTGCGTCATCATTTCTATGATCATAATAGTGTGGTTCAGGAATCTGATAGGTCTTGTTCTCAAAACGTTCTCACACGCAGCTATGCTTAACTCATGGTCTATGATGATATATAGAGTGCTGATATCTAAAGGCATGAGACAAAATTTAGGTTTCCAAGGAATGCCATTGATTTTACCAAGAAAGTCTATATTGTCCTTCACATATGAAGGTAGATTCTGTACAAAAACTCTCAGCATCTCGTCAACATATTTAGATACATTTCCAGTAGCACTCTCTGCAGACCGCCGAAGTTGCGGGCGCCAGAATACCGCCATTGCTGGCGGTATGGCTGGCTCCCTATTTTGACATTTCCGCTGGGCCAGCGGACGGTAACAGAGTTACCGTCTGCTGGCCCAGCGGAAATGTCACATCAACATTGCCGCCGGCTCGTAATTGAGCCGGCGGCAATGCAGATGTGCAGCAGGGGCCAGTAGCACCCGTCGTGCATTTCACTGCCTGAAATTCGGGCAATGAAATGCGCAACAGGGCTCTGCCAGGGGGCCCCTGCACGGCCCATGCCAAGTGCATGGGCCCCCAGGGGCCCCCTGAGTCCCCTTACCACCAGCCTCTTCCTGGCGGTGCAAACCGACAGAAACAGGCTGGTGGTAGGGGAGTCATAATCCCCAGGGCAGCGCTGCTTGCAGCGCTGCCCTGGCGGATTAGCACCGCTGGGGCTAAAATGGCGGGATACCGCCGGCCCCGGCGGTGTGACCGCGGCTCTACCGCCGCATTCCAAATACACAGGGAGGCACCGCCAGCCTGTTGGCGGTGCTCCCGTCGGTTTGGCCCTGGCAGTCATAATACCGCCAGGGTCATAATGACCCCCTATATGTCTCCCCGGGTTCTTGGAGTACTTTTGTACCTTTGGGAGTATTTATAAAACAGGCAATTTTCAATGTTCTTTCCTCAAACAACAATACTCTTCCCAACTTACTACCCCTCTATCTCTCCACAATGTAAGGTAATCCCAGAGAGAAACAATGCCGTTCACATAAGTGGATCTATTTACTACTTGGTAAAAGGTGCTATAATTCAACTGCCTCATCCCCTCTTTGATTTACATCTCTCTATTCAAAACCACTATAAAGCCCCCTTGTCTGTGGGACGAATAATAATCCTCTCATCTTGGTAGAAAGACTCAATGACATTGAACTGTACCGGTGTCACATTGGTATGGCTCTGTGTATGTGGTATTTCTCCTCAACTTTTTGAGATCCTGAATCACAACTTCCTGAAATGTATCAATGTTGTCATGTGAAATGCTTTGGCAAAAAGTTGAGGAAGGTTTAAATTTGCTAGGAAAAGTTTCATTGTGTGTGATTCCTAAAACGTCCAACAGTTGAACTTCCTAAAATGTATCAATGTTGTCATGTGAAAAGTTTGGCCAAAAAGTTGAGGAAGGTTTAAATTTGCTAGGAAAAGTTTCATTGTGTATGATTCCTAAACTGTCCAACAGCTCACCTCATCTCCTGAAATAGTGTTGGTTCCTTCAATATCAGTTTCTAGCTCATACAATGTAGTAAGTAAATCAGTGTCACACACCACCAAAGTATCTGACACACGGTAAGAGATTGTTGAATTTGATTTGCCCCTAGCAGTGTTCTTTAGAAGATGCCACTTAGATCATTTTAATTTCCTTATATATTTGAAAAGATCAATCCTAGTGTTCACATAGCCAAACCTACAGAAAGAACAAAAAGATAATCCCAGACAAAAAACTTGTTTTTCTGAATTTGTAAGTTCTCTATCTGAGAGATTGATAATCATATTGTTTACCATTTCTGGATCCATTATTTCTCCTCCAAGAGGATTCTGCTTGTATCTCCCACTTGATTTGGTTCCACTGCTTCTGTTTTCTCTGTTGAATCCTCTGTCTCGTTTGTTTGCTCTTCCTCTTCCTCTGCCCCTGTTTTAGGTGGTAGATCTGCTGCCTCTCTCCCTTGAGGTCATGAACTCCTGTGAAAATTGTCAATTCTTCCTCAAGTCTGTATTGGTCTAAAAAACTAGTTGATTTTTGACTAGTCTCACTGCGTGAAGTGACATCCAAAGTCACTGAAGTATCTGTTTCATTGCCTTTGTTGCTATATTTGTACCCTTTGTCAGTATATATATATATCTCTATATATATATATAGATATATATATACTGAAAAAAAACTAAGGTTACAGGGTTGCTATATAACATTTTAACTCGTACAAATGCAGAGAAATTCAGCAGTTATAGTTACCTGAGCTAACCATAACTTAGACGCCCACAATGCACTGCTTATGACATATTAAATCACTCATGACCTGGTCACTGACATCAATGATAATATCACTGATGGCATCACTGAGGACATCACCCAGTGAATGTGAGTGTTTTAAAAAAAAATTATGAGTGTTAAACATATGTACCAAGGTATTATAAACGTCTTTCTGTACTACTAATGAGTGATACTATTTCTAACCGATATTGTGTGAATGGCTGTGTGACTGTGTATATGCATGTGTGAGTGGATGCCTGAGTGCCTGTATTAATGTGTGAGTGGGTGTGTGAGTGCTTGTATGAGTGAGAGAGTTGATGTGTGAGTTGCTCTATATATGAGCAAAACGGTGGGAGGATCTGTGCCTCTGGGCAAGGAAGACGGCGGAGGCCCAGCTGGGGCTGGCCTCCAAATGAGGAAGGGGTGCCCATCGTACCCAGGACCCCCCTGATGTTTCTCATACTGGCAGTGGCCTATCCAGAGTTGGATGGGCACTTGAGGGCATCACAGCTGCCAAAAGGGGGTGAGTACAAATTCTAAATCATTATTAAGGGTTGACCTGGGTGGGGATGTGGGCTGTGGGTGCCCCTGGGCCAGGGCGAACATGGCAGGGTAGGTCCCTTGTTGGGCAGGCTCTGAAGCACTCCAACCCAATAGTGTTAGTGGGCATCTACTACTGGTCAGGGCCCTGTTTGTTGCAGGTGTGCAGCTGATGGCGTTAGGCACTGTACCCCATGGACTGGTGACTAGCATTGTAACTGCAAGTGCATGGCCTAGCGCACAGGGCTGTTCCCAGTGAGTTGTGTACACCAACAGTACTGTTGTTGCTGGAATTGACCAAGTGTATCCTCTGTCTCCCCCCCCCTTTTTTGTTTTGTCATCCTGTCCTTGTGTGCATTAGTATCATCTGGTGGAGTAGCAGAGACACCGGCGAAGGAGGGAGCTGCATCCCACATGGGCCTGGAGGCCGAATCCACCGACGGTGAGGGCACCTGTGGGATGGAAGGCGTGGGGAGCACCATGACGGGGACAGAAGGGGACACTACAGACAGCGACTCCTCTTCCGATGGAAGCTCCATGACGGTGGCGGACACCTCTGTGTCCACCCCAACCACAGGTACAGCTGCCACTGCCCCACCAGCACCGCCCTCCCAGCAGCCCCTCAGCATGTTTCCTGTGCTCGCTCACCCAGGAGGTTGGGCATCTCCTTTGCCCCAGGCACCTCAGGACCTGCCCCAGTCAGCCCTGCTGCCCTCAGTGAGGAGGCTATTGACCTCCTGAGATCCCTCAATGTTGGGCAGTCAACCTTTCTGAATGTCATCCAGGGTGTTGAGAGGAATTTGCAACAAACAAATGCATACCTGGAGGGCATTCACTCTGGTGTGGTGGCCCAACAGAGAGCATTTCAGGCTCTGGCCTCAGCACTGATGGCAGCCATTGTCCCTGTTTCTAGCCTCCGCCCTCCAACTTCCTCTACCCAGACCCAATCCCCTCCACCCCAGCCAATCCCAAGCACATCTTCAGACCAGCATTTACCCAAATCAACACACAAAAGTGTCTCAGGCAAACACAAGCACCACACTTCATCTCACAGACACTCACACAAGCACCATCCCCATGCAGACACACCAACATCCACTGCCTCCACTGTGTCCCCCTCCTCCTCCACCTCCCTCCCAGTAGCGTCTCCGCTCACACCTGCATGCACTACATCCTCATCCACTACCTCCATCACCAGCACGCCTATCAGGACACGCCCCTCACTGGCAGTCACCACCCCCACATCCATGCACACGTCCCCTGTGTCCTCTCCCACTGTGTCTGTGACCCCTCCTCCCAAAGTACACAAACACAAGGACCCACCCACCCACCAGCCATCCACCTCACAACAGCATCCAGCCGATGCTCCTGCACCCAAACTCAGCAGACAGACAACTCCTACAACCACTCCTTCTTCCTCCACTCCCAAACCTTCTCCCTCTTCCCGCCCCAGTGTCCCTAAGAAGCTTTTCCTGGCAAACATTGACCTGTTCTCTACCCCTCCCCACCCCATCCTTCCCCTCGGGCCAGGGTGCCCAAAACCCAGCCCAGCACCTCATCCATCAAGTCCACGTCCGCTGTGGTTCCTCCACCTGTCAGAGGCTCAAAGGGGACACCCGTCAGGCCAGCCAGTGTGCCACCAACCCCTGCCAAGGCCAAAACCATTCCGCCACCTGGCAAGGTGAAGAATGGGACAGAATCCAACAAGAGGAAGGAGCCACAACCACCCAGCAAGGCCACCTCAAAGACTCCAGCTACTTGACCCAAAGTGACACCACCATCTGCCAAGGTGAGGAAGGAGCACAAAACACCAGGCAAGGCACTTCAGCCATCCCAGGCTGCAGGTAAAGGCATGGTGGATACAAGCAGAACTGCCAGCACCACCACCTGCCCAGTGGCCAGTACCTCCACCAGCACCACTGCTATCACCGCCAGCAGCCCCACCGCAAGCACTGCCACCTGCACCGCCGCTAGCACCATTACTGTCAGCAGCAGCAGCCCCAGTGGGCAGCCGTCCGAGGCTGCAGGAGAAGGGCTGGGGCCTCCCACCACCACTGGCAGCACCGGCACCTGCACCGCGGCCAGCACCGCCACCTGTACCACTGCTAGCACCACCACAGGCACCGCTGCATGCACCGCTGCATGCACCGCCACCTGCACCGCTGACAGTAGCATCACTGCCAGCAGCTGCAGCCCCAGTGGACAGCTGTCTGAGGCTGCAGGAGAGGGGCTGGAGCCTCTCTCCACCACTGACAGCACCCCTACCAGCACTGGCACTACCACCAGTTTGCAGCCATAGCCGCCGCTGGATGGGCTCTAGCCCTGCCTCCATGGACTATCATGCATCCTGGTCCATGCAAATATCGTGCCTCCGACACCCAGGTGAGGGACTGTGAACTGCCACACCCCAAGTGCTGCATCACTGGGCACAAAGCCCCCTCCAGATCCAGTGGAGATATGCATCCACTCACCCTATCCTTGGCAGGATGAAGCACATTGGGCACAAAGCCCCCTCCAGAACCAGTGGAGATATGCATCCACTCACCCTATCCTTGGCAGGATGAAACACACTGGGCACAAGGCCCCCTCCAGAACCAGTGGAAGAAGGCATCCACTAGAGAGACTGTGGCTTTGCACTCCCCAGGACCAAGTAGTGGGCAACCCATCCACATGAGGGACTTGAAAGACTGTGGCTTTGCACTCCCCAGGACCAAGCAATGGGCAACCTACCCACTTGAGAGACTTGAATGACTGTGGATGTGCACTCCCCAGGACCAAGCAATGGGCAACCCACCCACTTGAGAGACTGTGGCTTTGCACTCCCCAGGACCAAGCAGTGGACAACTCACCCACTTGAGAGACTTGAAAGACTGTGGCTTTGCACTCTCCAGGACCAAGCAGTGGGCAACCCACCCACTTGAGAGACTTGAAAGACTATGGCTTTGCACTCCCCAGGACCAAGCAGTGGGCAACCCACCCACTTGAGGGACTTGAGAGACTGTGTCCTTGCACTCCCCAGGACATCGCTGTGGGCATGGAGCCCCGTCGAGGAGTGGGGGCGTTGTCCCATCTTCTGGCTGAGGTGCCCCCTCATTCCCCTTCCCCCTGAGGTGCCTGTGTGTTTTCGACCTGATGCCCTTGCAGTGTTCTCTCTGTATTGAGGCAGGAGTCAAGAGTGGGCTTGGCCTATGAGTTTTGGCCCACTGGCCTACGGACATTTTGAGTGGACAATGTACCGCCTTATGCATATATTGTATATTTTTGTAAATACTGTTTGTCAAGTTATTATGTATATCTGACTATTTCTAATATGTCACTAATTTGACTCAATTCCTTTTGTCCTTGCGTTCTTCCAGAGGGTTATGGAGTGTAAATGTAATGTTGATGCATGTGTTTGTGTGTATAGTGTTGTGGGTGAGAGTGGGGGTGGGGGTTGGAGTGTTGCGTGTTGTGTGTGTGTGTCACTCTCTTTTTCTTCCCCCCTCCCCTGTGTGCTAGGAGCAGTACTCACCGTGTTCGTCGCCGCCGCCGTTCGCACTCCTGGTAGATGAGAAGATAGACTGGCATGGGCAGAACCTGCAGCTCGGGCTCCATGAGTGTCCATGTTCTTAGATGAGTGTCGAGAGGTGAGTGGTTTCCCTTCTGTGTACTGTTTCCGCAGTGCTTTGGATGGCGTTGGTATCGCCCCAGAAAAGCTAGCGGATGGGCCTGGTTGTAATGGGGTGGGCAGTACATTGTCTTCCACCTGTCTGTTGGAAGTTACCACCACGGAGTTTGTTGCTACCACCTTGGAGGTCAGAGTGTTAAAGTGGCTGTCTGTGTTGGCGGTTTCCTCTGTGGTCTTCATTCCATTTTTTTTACCGCCGGCCTGTTGACGGTATTACTGCCGCTTTAACACCGACCGCCAGGGTTGTAATGAAAGCCTATGTCATGAGTGATGTAATATGTGAGGTCATAAGCAGTGCATTGCAGGGGCGTAAGTTATAGTTAACTCAGGTAATTAAAACTGCTGAATGTCACTGGTTTTGTAAGAGTGAAATGTGAGCCTCGCTATAACGTTCCTGTAACGTTTGGTTTCTTTTCAGTGAATTGCTAAGGTTTTTTCTTTCTATTTTCTAGCTACAGAATCTCTGTAAACTTTGGGGGTTATTACAACTTTGGAGGAGGTGTTAATCCGTCCTAAAAGTGACGTTAAAGTGACGGATATACCACCAGCTGTATTACGAGTTCCATAGGATATAATGGACTCGCAATACGGCTGGTGGTATATCCGTCACTTTACCATCACTTTTGGGACGGATTAACATCTCTTCCAAAGTTGTAATAACCCCCTTTGGTTTTTTTCAATGAATTTCTATGTTTTTTATGTTGTTTCCTCACTATAATATTCCTGTCACCTCTGTGTTTTAAGAGAATTCCTAATGTGTTTAAAATCTATTTCCTAACTGTAAGCACTAACTGTTGGATTATGGCCCTCTATGAAGAGTCACCCCAAGCTTTTTTGCCTTCATCCTCCTCTTTTATCTGATCTTGTTTTCATTGGCTTTAGGGCTCTGGTACTTTGCCACTGTTAACTGTGAGAAAAGGCCTCTTTTGACATGGTAGCCCCCCAGGTTTTGCTTGGAAAATTATGTGGTTTCAAACTGTAAGTTCCCTGGGCTCGTGCTCAACAGGTTCCCAGGGCCACATCTCTTTCCCCAAAACTGTTATATGATTTGCCACTTCAGCCATTCTTGTAAGTAAGTTCCCTAGTAAATGGTACCCCAGGTACCTAAAGCATATGTTTGCATGAGCAAATATGCCCCCTAGGGTGTCTTTACAAAACCTTAAGACATAGTAAGTGTATGGGGAAGCCTTAGCAAATACATGTGCTGGACATTGGTCATTATGAGTTTCCCAGCTACATGATGGCCTCTCTAAATACTGGGTTGTTTGGTATCAAACAACTCAGAATAATAAACCCACACTGATGCCAGTGGGGGATCTAATATACCATGTATCCAGAGGGCAACGTAGAGGTGTCTCCTGCAAAACCTACCAGCCTTGGCATGGTTGCTGACTGCTTGCCACCACCAGTCAAAAGTCTGGACTCCTGGGGTGAAAGCCTCTGATCTCAGGAGCCAGAACAGAAAGCCCTTCCTTGGTGGAGGTGTCACAAAGGCTTTGCCACCTTTGAAATCTGACCTCTGACTCTGCTGCTAGCAGTAGATTTCTATCCAATTATTCCCCCACTTTGAGTGGGAAAACCAGATGGAAAACTTAGTCAGAGGAGGAGGAGTGCCCCTCCTCAGCCTGCACCTCCCCTCAGGTGTGGCAGGTGAGGTGACCACTACATTTTATTTTCCTCCTTCTTGGATGCAGGAAAATAGCAAATCTGGGTTAGGAATGTGGTCACATATTGGGTGTAGCCACCCCTAGGTAGGTGGCCCATTAGCCATTGCCAGGTACTCCCCTTAACACCCACTTAATGCAGAATTTAGTGGACACCCCTAGACCTGAAGATCAGATACAATGGACACAAGAAGATCAGCAGCAAAGAAGACCCAAGGCTCGAGAACAGAAGTCCTGCTGCAAGACGAAAAAGGTAGCAAACCCTGCCTACTGCATTCAGAACTCGATAATCGTCACTGCAGGATTGATTGGAAATGGACAGGCTCTAAGAAATGCCAGAGGAACTCCAGCCTTCTGAAAATCAACAAAAACCTTCCTCTGAGTGAAGGCATCACTTGCTGCACCCTGCAGAGAAGAAACCAGTGAAGTCCAGTTCACTGACTGGCCGCTGACCAAAGAATGAGACAAAGCAGCCCAACCAAATTCCACTCAATGGACCTAGAGGATGAACTCTGACAGTGTGCCAAGTTTGTGACCTCCAGTGGTTAAGAAGTGTCATAGCCCGGGGTACTTGATCCCCAACATTGGACACACAGAAGAATAGTCAACTCAGGACTCTCTGAGGCCCAGAAGCAAGCACCATTTTTGTAACATCATTTAGCACTAACCAGTGGTAAAGCATGTGTGCTCTCTCTCTTAAAACACGGTAACATTGTCTCATACCAAAATGTCAAATTTAATTTATTTTTAAATCCTTAGAAGATACACTACAGGTGCCCAGGGCCTGTGAATTAAATAATACTAGTGGTCCGGCAGCCCCTTAACCATGTCTTAGGCTTGCCATTTCTATGCCTGTGTGTGCAGTTTCACTGCCACTTTGAGTTGGCATTTAAAACGACTTGCCAAGCCTTAAATTATTATTTTCCTACATATAAAGCACCCCAAAAGTAGGGCCTAAGTAGGTCATGGGGCAATGTGCTATGTAAGTAAAAGGCAGTACTTGTACTTATACGTTTTACATGTCCTGGTAGTAAAAAACCACCCAAAGTTGTTTTTCACTACTGTGAAGCCTGCTCCTCTCAGAGCCCAGCATTAGAGATTCCCTGACAGGCTTTTAAGTGGTAATTTCTGACCTCAGAGAAATAGACTTGTCATATTTGATGTGGTTGGAATGGTAGTAAGAAATCCTACAACTGATGAAGTTGGATTCTACATTACTATTTCAGAAATGCCACTTTTAAAAAGTAGGTGTTTCTCTGCACTTAATGCCATCTGTGCCTTCCATTCTGTCTCCAATCCACATCTGGACTCTGCTGGTTGACAGGTCACCTTGAGCATTCCATCCAGCCAGCCAGAAACACAGGACACTCAGCTGCATCTGCATTAATCTGCATACAGATGGGTTTCGCTGACAGGAAGGGTGGAGGGGCTCTCTCTTACACTTCAAAGGCCAGTGGCCTGTCCTCACACAAAAGGACTGATAATTCCCCCCACAGGACTCCTGGCAGGCAGGGCTGGGTAGAAAAGGGGAACTTGTGCACTTCAAAACCAATCTTTGAAGTTCCCTCCACTTCAAATGCACTTTTGGGTGTATACACTGGGTCTTTGACCCAACCAAATCAGACACTTCTGGACCTACAACTGGACTCTGTCAGAGGGACTGCCTGGCTGCCCAAAGGACTCATCTGGACTGCTTTGCGGGACTTCTGGCCTGCTTGTTGCCCTGCTGCCTACTAACTCCCGACTCGGCTAGAAGAAATATGCTTTCCTCCTTGAGTGCTCTCCAAGGGCCTGTCATTGAGCTTGTCTCCTGTTCTGATGTCTCAGGGCACTAGGAGAGGTGCCCCCACATAGTTCAGGTCCATTTCCACAGACGTTTTGAGTGCGGGACACCACTACACGTGCGTACTACATATAGGTAAATACCTATATGTAGCTTCACAATGGTTACTCCGAATATGGCCATGTAACATGTCTAAGATCATGGAATTGTCCCCCCATTCCAAATATGGTATTGGGGAGCCATTCCCTTGCATCCTGGGGGCTCTCTGAGGCGTGCACTGCAGCTACACCTGCTGCC
The DNA here is from genome assembly GCF_031143425.1 of Pleurodeles waltl. Lineage (NCBI taxonomy): Eukaryota > Metazoa > Chordata > Amphibia > Caudata > Salamandridae > Pleurodeles > Pleurodeles waltl. Next base: position 1,032,954,902 of record NC_090448.1, on the reverse strand, counting down.
ACCTCACAGACAGGGTTCTGCCCTCCTGGGGTCTGGGCATCCCAGTCCCATGAAGGCAAAACAAAGCATTTCCTCTGAAAGCAGGGTGTTACAGGCTGGGGAGGGGTAGCTTCCCCCAGCCTCTGGGAATGCTTTGAAGGGCACAGATGGTGCCCTCCTTGCATAAACCAGTCTACACCGGTTCAGGGACCCCTTCTCCCCTGCTCTGGTGCGAAACTGGACCACCCCAGGGGAGGTGCCCAGAGCTCCTCCAGGGTGTCCCAGACTTCAACCATCTTGATTTGCAAGGTGTGGGGGCACTCTGGAGGGCTCTGAGTGGCCAGTGCCAGCAGGTGACACCAGAGACCCCTCCTGATAGGTCCTTAGCTGATAAGGTAGCCAATCCCCCTCTCAGGGCTATTTAGGGTCTCTCCTGTGGGTTCTCTTCAGATTCTGCTCTCAAGTTTCCTTCAGGAATCCTCTGCAACAACTTCAGACTCTTCTGACCTCTGATCCACCACAGCCTGCTCCAAGAAATGCTGTAACTGCAACAAAGTGTCTACAAGAGACACTTTTCTTCAGCAACCTCAGGTCCAAGTCAGCAACTGCAACAGTTTCCATGGTGTGCATGCTCTCGGGACTCCCTAACTTCATCCTACACCAGAAGAACCGAAGAAATCTCCTGTGGAGTGACGGAGTCACTCCCCTGCTCCAAGCAGTCACCTTCCAATATGACAACTGGTACCCTGGGACTCCTCTCACAGTGACGAGCGTGCTCCTAAGGACACAGAGGGTGGACATCATTGACATAGACTGTCCTGAGGTCCTGCTGATGCAATTTGGAGGAGGTAAGACCTTGTCTTCCCCAAGAGCGGTGGTACCCCTGTGTACTGTGTCTTCTTCACCTCCTGAGGCCTCTCTGCACTCTTTGGAAAATTCCTTCATGCACAGTCTGGCCCAGGTCCCCAGCATTCTATCCTGCGATGCTCAACTTGCTGAGTTGTTCTCCAGTGGCGTGTAACCTTCTTTTGTTGTGCTTCATCAACTGTGTTTTGCAACTCCTCTCAACCCGGGTCCTGCAGCTCCTGGGGGTTCTGGCTGGCATCCCGAGGGCTACCTTAAGTGCTGAGAGCCCCCTCTTCCTCTTCACACAGAATTGAGGCCCCCAGGTCCCTCCTGTGTCCATCCAGCACCATTTTTACACAAAATGACTTTTGTCATAGCCAAGGCTTGTTGGTGACTTCCAACACGAAATCTAATCTGCAACGATCTTCACGCCGTGTGACATCTTTTGCATCACGCAGAAACCCACTGGCATCTTCCTAGGGTGCATTCCTGTAGCCTTCGACTAACCAGGGACCCTTCTTTTGCACCCTCTTCTGGGTTGGCAGGGGCTCCTGTCCTTCCTGGAACTTCTTTCGACTTCTGAACTTGGTCCCCTTCCTTTGCAGGTCTTCTTTGTAGACTTGGTTGGCTGCTGCAAAATCCCAAAAACGTGGTGTACTGTGTCCTAAGGAAACTTGCAGTACTTTACTCCTGCTTTTCTGTGCTCTGGGGTGGGGTAATTTACTTACCTTTACTGTATTCTTACTCTCCCAGGGATTCTGCACACACTACACTTGTCTAAGGGGGAATTTGTGATTCACATTCCACTTTCTTAGTATATGGTTTGTGTTGCCCCTAGACCTATTTTCTCCCATTGCATTCTATAGGATTTCCTAATGTTTGCATTGTTCTATGACTATTTACTTGTCTAATTTTGGTGTCAAGTGTATATATTGTGTATAATACTTACCTCCAGAAGGAGTATTGTCTCTAAGATATTTTTGGTACTGGGTCACACAAATAAATACCTTTGTTTTTTGGTAACACTGAGTATTGTCTTTACTTGTGTATAAGTACTGTGTAACTATAAGTGGTATTGCATGAGCTTTGCATGTCACCTAGTTCAGCCTAGGCTGCTCTGCTATAGCTACCTCTATCAGTCTAAGCTGCTAGAACACTAATACTTCACTAATAAGGGATTACTGGACCTGGTATAAGGTGTAAGTACCCAAGGTACCCAGTACAAATCAGGCCAGCCTCCTACAGTCTTTGAGTCAAAGCATGAGTCATCTGTGAGTGGATGTTGGAGCCTCAGTGAGTTTGGGAGTGGGTGCATAAATATTTGAGTTGGTCTGTGAGTGCATTCGTTTTTCTGCATCTGTGAGTGAGTGCATGAGTCTCTGAGTGGGCCTGTGAGTGGGTGCATGAGCCTGGGTAGATCTGTGAGTGGGTGCATTGATGTCTGAGAGGGTCTGTGAGTGGGTGCCTGAATGTCTGAGTGGATCTGTGAGTGGGTGCTTGAGTGTCTGAGTGAATGTCTGAGTGCCTCCATGAGTGGGTGTGTTAGTAGCTGTGCAAGGGAATCAGCCACAAAGGAACCTTACCTGCCCTTTAATCCAACAAGAGTCCGCTTCTTTTCACAAAAGGTCTATCCAAATAGAGTTCTTTCTGCCTCCTTGGGTGAATGTCTAGTACATATTCCACACTACAGTTGCATAATGGAGCACAAGAAAATGTCACCAGTGACCTTGTGTGAATTTTGTCAATATGTTTTTTCCTTGTGCATCTTTATCTGGAAATATTGGATAACACAAATACTCCTACAGACAAGACAACAAGTGTACAAAGAAGTAAATCTCCACCAACCAAAGGTCCTTCCTCTTCACTATATGAATTAAGGCTCAGATTTAAGAAAGGTGGTGCTAGTGGTGCTTTATTACACTTTTCTAGCTCCCCATTGCACCTCACCCTAACTATATATATATATATATATTACCTAGTGGTAGGTAGTTATAGTTAGGACCTACGTTCCTTAGAAAAATATTTTTTTGACCTGTCTATATCTTTGCCACCGTTTGATGGATCTTCTCGAAATTTGCAAAAAATTGTGTGCCAGTGATTCTTGTTTTGCACAGAAAGTTTCGAGAGGATCCATCAAGTAGGGGCTGGCAAAAAGGGGAGTACAAAATTTGTGTTTCCCATGTTAATTTCCATAGGAGTTTTGAACATGACTACAGCCCGAACCGCTGGATGGAACTACAGCAAATTTCACATAAAGGTAGGTTTCGGTATGCAGATTGCGCTTTTGGATATTTGGTGTAAATCTGTTCAGTAGTTCTTGAGAAATTAAGTGGGAAATACATTTGTATATTTGTGGTTGCAAATTGGTCACAATGTTTTCACAGCAAATTCATGAATGCTTTGATTGGCTCGACGTAACCTGACTAGAAAGTTGTTGCTGCAATTTTATGTTGCAGAAGTGGGTTCACGGGGCTGAAAATAGGAACGATAAGCCATATAAGGGGACAGGGTGGAGGTACCCCCAGCCAGGGGTGTGATATAGGAGTCTTTGAGGGTCAAGTTAATATTTGTAAATGTTTATTTTTTCAAAGTGCGCAGTATTTGCGAATACGTCACAATGCTCAGCATGGCCCCTCGTGTAACGTTTGATGAATTTGCAAATATAGGCTACAAATGAAAAAAAACATTCACAGATTCATTCATGCTCTAAATTATTCCCTCATAGAAGCACACAGACACTCACGCACCCACTCACAGACCCAATCAAGGACTCATGCACCCACTCACAGACTCATGTACTCATTCACAGACCCACTTAGAGACTCACACACTCACTCAAAGATCCAGTCAGACATTCACACACCCACTCACAGACTCATGAGCCCACTCACAGACCACTAAGACATTCACGCACCCATTTACAGAGCCACTCAGACTCTCAAACACCCACTCACAAACTCATTCAGACACTCATACACCCACTTACAGAGACACTCTTACACCCTTTCTCACATCCACAGACACCCTCGCACATCTACTCTCTCATCAAGACAGACACTGTCAAACTCACTCTCACATCCACATAAAACCTCTCACACCCACCCTCAGACCTAAGTGGTCACTGTCATACCTACTATCACACCCATAGACACCCTCTCACACCTATTCTCACACCCAGAGAGACAGACCATGTGGGGTACAGGGTTTGTAGTTATAGGGGGTTGGACGTAGGGCCTGGCTGTAGACCAGGCCCTGCAGCCAGACCCTGCCGTGCACACCCTAAGGCCACGGGTGGTAGTGGTTGGAGTAACGTATAGCAATTAAAATTATTTTACATTAAAAAGACTTATAAATTCACTGAAAAAACAAAGGTTACATGCATGTTATGGATAGAAAATAAAATTTACTAAAAACATAGAAATTCACAAAAAAAAACAAAGGTTACAGGAACACTCTCATTAGGTTCTGAATTTACGCATACAAAACCTTAGGAATTAAGCAGTTATAGTTAAAGTTATTTAAAGTAACTATAACTTCCGCCCTCACCATACACTGCTAATAACCCCATATATTATAGCACTCATGACACCTTCTACAACGTTGATAAAAATATAAATGAAACATTATCTGTGAAGTTAATGAAGAAAGAAACGTGCATGGCGGAGACATGAATTATATTTATCTTAGGGCATGAGTTATGCTTACTTCAAATGACTCTTACTATAACTGCTGAATTTAGGTAGTTATAGTTAGGACAATGTTTCCATTGAAAAAGGATATTTTGACCTGCCTATATCTTTGGTGCCATTTGACCAATGTTCATAAAAGTTTCCAAAAAAAGTGTTCCAGTGAATCGTGTTGAACATGGAAGTATCAGGGTGATCTGTCAAGCGAGAGCCGAGAAAAAGGGGTTGCAAAAATGTGTGTTTCCTGCTATAATTACCATAGGGATTTCAGACACAATTACAATCCGAACTGCTGGATGGAATTACACCAAATTTGACAGAAAGGTAGCTCATGGTCCAGATAGAGTACTGTTTGTGATTTGGCGTAAATCTGTTCAGTACTTTCTGAAATATCAAAAGAAAACTAAGTATAGATAGATAGGGATACAAAAGGTTTGCAAATACTAACAAGATTGTGCAGGGAAATGCAGAGCTCTGATTGGCTGCCAACACATCAACGAGGAAGGTTTGGCAGCCATCTTGGGACTCTGCTTCAGCTGAGGCATACAAAAAAAGATTTAAAAAAAAGAAAAAGGGCCAGGGTAGGGTCACCCTGACCCCTTAGCTTTGGTGCTGGCATCCCATTCACCACCTGCATTGAGGTAAGCACCAACCATGCCAAAGAACTCTTCAGCCTCATCAGAGAATTCTCCTACCCATCCATCCAGCGCCATTTTTACACAAAATGACTTTTGTCATAGCCAAGGCTTGTTGGTGACTTCCAACACGAAGTCTAATCTGCAACGATCTTCACGCTGTGTGACATCTTTTGCATCATGCAGAAATCCACTGGCATTTTCCTAGGGTGCATTCCTGTAGTCTTCGACTAACCAGGACTCTTCTTTTGCACCCTTTTCTGGGTTGGCAGGGGCTTCTGTCCTTCCTGAAACTTCTTTCGACTTCTGGACTTGGTCCCCTTCCTTTGTAGGTCTTCGGGTCCAATAATCCAGCAGTTTTTCTTTGCAGACCTGGTTGGCTGCTGCAAAATCCCAAAAACGTGGTGTACTGTGTCCTAAGGAAACTTGCAGTACTTTACTCCTGCTTTTCTGGGCTCTGGGGTGGGGTAATTTACTTACCTTTACTGTATTCTTACTCACCCAGCGATTCTGCACACAATACACTTGTCTAAGGGGGAATTTGTGATTCACATTCTACTTTCTTAGTATATGGTTTGTGTTGCCCCTAGACCTATTTTCTCCCATTGCATTCTATGAGATTTCCTACTGTTTGCATTATTCTCTGACTATTTACTTGTCTAATTTTGGTGTCTAGTGTATATATTGTGTATAATACTTACCTCCAGAAGGTGTATTGTCTCTAAGATATTTTTGGTACTGGGTCACCCAAATAAATACCTTTGTTTTTTGGTAACACTGAAGCCCATATTTATACTTTTTTAGCGCCGCATTTGCGCCACTTTTTGATGCAAAAACGGCGCAAACTTACAAATTACAATTGTATTTTGAAAGTTTGCGCTGCTTTTGCGTAAAAAAATGACGCAAATGCGGTGCTAAAAGAGTACAATTATGGGCCTGAGTATTGTCTTTACTTGTGTATAAGTACTGTGTAACCATAAGTGGTATTGCATGAGCTTTGCATGTCACCTAGTTCAGCCTAGGCTGCTCTGCTATAGCTACCTCTATCAGTCTAAGCTGCTAGAACACTAATACTTCACTAATAAGGGATAACTGGACCTGGTATAAGGTGTAAGTACCCAAGGTACCCAGTACAAATCAGGCCAGCCTCCTACAGTCTTTGAGTCAAAGCATGAGTCATCTGTGAGTGGATGTTGGAGCCTCAGTGAGTTTGTGAGTGGGTGCATAAATATTTGAGTTGGTCTGTGAGTGCATTCGTTTTTCTGCATCTGTGAGTGAGTGCATGAGTCTCTGAGTGGGCCTGTGAGTGGGTGCATGAGCCTGGGTAGATCTGTGAGTGGGTGCATTGATGTCTGAGAGGGTCTGTGAGTGGGTGCCTGAATGTCTGAGTGGATCTGTGAGTGGGTGCTTGAGTGTCTGAGTGAATGTCTGAGTGCCTCCATGAGTGGGTGTGTTAGTAGCTGTGCAAGGGAATCAGCCACAAAGGAACCTTACCTGCCCTTTAATCCAACAAGAGTCCGCTTCTTTTCACAAAAGGTCTATCCAAATAGAGTTCTTTCTGCCTCCTTGGGTGAATGTCTAGTACGTATTCCACACTACAGTTGCATAATGGAGCACAAGAAAATGTCACCAGTGACCTTGTGTGAATTTTGTCAATATGTTTTTTCCTTGTGCATCTTTATCTGGAAATATTGGATAACACAAATACTCCTACAGACAAGACAACAAGTGTACAAAGAAGTAAATCTCCACCAACCAAAGGTCCTTCCTCTTCACTATATGAATTAAGGCTCAGATTTAAGAAAGGTGGTGCTAGTGGTGCTTTATTACACTTTTCTAGCTCCCCATTGCACCTCACCCTAAATATATATATATATATTACCTAGTGGTAGGTAGTTATAGTTAGGACCTACGTTCCATAGAAAAATAGTTTTTTGACCTGTCTTTATCTTTGCCACCGTTTGATGGATCTTCTCGAAATTTGCCAAAAATAGTGTGCCAGTGATTCTTGTTTTGCACAGAAAGATTCGAGGCGATCCATCAAGTAGGGGTTGGCAAAAAGGGGAGTAAAAAAATGTGTGTTTCCCATGTTAATTTCCATAGGAGTTTTGAACATGACTACAGCCCGAACCGCTGGATGGAACTACAGCAAATTTCGTATAAAGGTAGGTTTCGGTATGCAGATTGTGCTTTTGTATATTTGGTGTAAATCTGTTCAGTAGTTCTTGAGAAATTAAGTGGGAAATAAATTGGTATATTTGTGGTTGCAAATTGGTCACAATGTTTTCACAGCAAATTCATGAATGCTTTGATTGGCTGGACGCAACCTGACTAGAAAGTTGTTGCTGCCATTTTATGTTGCAGTAGTGGGTTCACGGGGCTGAAAATAGGAATGATAAGCCATATAAGGGAACAGGGTGGAGGTACCCTCACCCAGGGGTGTGATATAGGAGTCGTTGAGGGTCAAGTTAATATTTTTTAATGTTTTCTTTTCCAAGTGCACAGTATTTGCGAATATGTCGCAATGCTCAGCATGGCCCCTCGTGTAACGTTTGACGAATTTGCAAATATAGGCTACAAATAAAAAAAAACATTCACAGATTCATTCATGCACTACATTATTCCCTCATCGAAGCACTCAGACACTCACGCACCCACTCACAGACCCAATCAAGGACTCATGCACCCACTCACAGACTCATGTACTCCTTTACAGACCCACATAGAGACTCACACACTCACTCAAAGATCCACTCAGACATTCACACACCCACTCACAGACCCACTCACAGACTCATGAGCCCACTCACATACCACTATGACATTCACGCACCCATTTACAGAGCCACTCAGACTCCCAAACACCCACTCACAGACTCATTCAGACACCCATATACTCACTTACAGAGACACTCTTACACAATTTCTCACATCCACAGACACCCTCGCACATCTACTCTCACATCAAGACAGACACTGTCAAACTCACTCTCACACCCACATAAAACCTCTCACACCCACCCTCAGACCTAAGCGGTCACTGTCATACCTACTATCACACCCACAGACACCCTCTCACACCTATTCTCACACCCAGAGAGACAGACCATGTGGGGTACAGGGTTTGTAGTTATAGGGGGTTGGACGTAGGGCCTGGCTGTAGACCAGGCCCTGCAGCCAGACCCTGCCGTGCACACCATAAGGCCATGGGTGGTAGTGGTTGGAGTAACGTATAGCAATTAAAATTATTTTACATTAAAAAGACTTATAAAATCACTGAAAAAACAAAGGTTACAGGCATGTTATGGATAGAAAATAAAAATTAAAAAAACATAGAAATTCACACAAAAAAACAAAGGTTACAGTAACACTCATTAGGTTCTGAACTTATGCATACGAAACCTTAGGAATTAAGCAGTTATAGTTAAAGTTATTGAAAGTAACTATAACTTGCGCCCTCACCATACACTGCTAATTAACCAAGATATTATAGCACTCATGACAACTTCTATAACATTGCTAAAAATATAAATGAAACATTATCTGTGAAATTAATGAAGAAAAAAACGTGCATGGTGGAGACATTAATTATAGTTCTCTTAGGGCACGAGTTATGCTTACTTCAAATAACTCTTACTATAACTGCTGAATTTAGGTAGTTATAGTTAGGACCATGTTTCCATTGAAAAAGGATCTTCTGACCTGCCTACATCTTTGGTGCCATTTGACCAATGTTCATAAAAGTTTCCAAAAAAAGTGTTGCAGTGAATCGTGTTGAACATGGAAGTATCAGGGTGATCTGTCAAGCGAGGGCCGAGAAAAAGGGGTTCCAAAAATGTGTGTTTCCTGCTATAATTACCATAGGGATTTCAGACACAATTACAACCCGAACTGCTGGATGGAATTACACCAAATTTGACAGAAAGGTAGCGCATGGTCCAGATAGAGTACTTTTTGTGATTTGGTGTAAATCTGTTCAGTACTTTCTGAAATATCAAAAGAAAACTAAGCATAGATAGATAGGGATACAAAGGGTTTGCAATTACTAACAAGCTTGTGCAGGGAAATGCAGAGCTCTGATTTGCTGGCAACACATCAACCAGGAAGTGTTGGCAGCCATCTTGGGACTCTGCTTCAGCTGAGGCATACAAAAAAAGATTTAAAAAAAAGAAAAAGGGCCAGGGTAGGGTCACCCTGACCCCTTAGCTTTGGTGCTGGAATCCCATTCACCACCTGCATTGAGGTAAGCACCAACCATGCCAAAGAACTCTTCAGCCTCATCAGAGAATTCTCCTACCCTTCCACCACAGAGAACACAATCACCCCTCCCAAGGCCTCTGCGACATGCTATCGGACTAACTTCACCACAAGATTTCAGGCATATAAAGCAACATTGACCCCCCAGGCCACTGACCTCAACCACCACTGCACCCTAAAACCAGACCACTGAATAGAAGCCGATCTCTACCAAAGACACCATTCCATCATGACTTCCATCCAGTCCATATCCACCATGGACCCATGCCCAGACCACTTCTATAACCTAGGATGGGAAGTAATCAGAGCCTCCCTCACAGAAATCCTCAACACCAACATGTGCACAGCCACCGTCCACCGCACCTGGAAGCATGCTGAGGTCAAGCACCTCCTGAAAAATCCCTCAACCGCCCCATCTTGCTCCTCCCATTCCCCGCTAAACATCTTGGAAAATACCATAAACCACCAGCTCATGGACCACCTTGAAATCAACAACATGCTCAACCCATCCCAATCTAGCTTCCAACCCAATCACAGCACCAAGACTGCCTTGATTGCAGCAACCAATGACATGAGACGACTCCTCGACCTAGCAGAAACTGCAGCCCTCATCCTCCTTGACTTATCTGCAGCTTTCCACACCATCTCTTACCACACACTCATCACCAGACTCCACAGCATTGACACACAAGACAATGCACTCAATTGGATCTCTGTCTTCCTCTCTGGCTGAACACAGAGGATCCTCCACCCTCCCTTCATCTCCACATCCAAAGACATCATCAATGGCACCCTCCAGAGCACCTCCTTCAGCCCCACCCTCTTCAACAGCTACATGACTACACTGGCAGATACTGCATGTATCCACGGACTCAACCTCATCTCCTATCAACAACACCCACCTTTTCCTACCCCTCACAGAGGATGCGGCCACCACACGAACCAACCTCGAAAACAGTAAGACCGACATCGTCACCTGGATTAGGACTACCTGCCTCAAGCTAAATAAAGACGAAATGGAGATCCTCATCTTCAGGAACAAGCCCTGTCCCTGGGGCGACACGTGGTAGGCAGCTGCACTCAGTCCCCCACCCATCCCCACCAACCATGCATGCACCCTAAGGATTGTCCTGGATACCCAAATGATCATGAAGTGACAGATCAGCGCTGTGCCATCTGCCTGCTTCCACATCCTGAGCATGCTCAACAAGATCTTCCGATGGATCCCCATCACCCCCAGGAAGACAGTCACCCATGCCTTCATCTCCAGCCAACTCAACTACGGCAACGCGCTCTAAAGCGGAACCACAAAACAGCTCATGAACCGCTTCCAGATCACTGAGAACATGGCAGCAAGACTCGACCTCCCCAGAACAACCAGCATCGCTCCAAACCTCAGGGCCCTCCAGTGTCTCTTCATCCAGCCAAGATACCAATTCAAGCTCCTCATGCAAGCATATAAGGCCCGCCACAATGCTGGACCCACCTACATCAACAACCGCCTCATTTTCCACCTACCGACCACAGAACTCCACTCAGCCTCCCTTGCCCAGGCTCACGTCTCCTGCATCTGCCACAAATGCTTTGGAGGTCGCTCCTTCTACCACATCACCACCAGGTCCTCAAAAACCTCCCCTTCCACCTGCACACCTCCCCTTCTCAGAAGGACTTTAGAAAGCAGATCAACACTTGGCTCATCGACTGCCATTGCCAGCAGAATGAGGCCTGCAGCATCCCTCCAGCACCTGGAGACCCCCTGGTGTGACTAGTTCACACTTTACAATACCCCCTTGATTGATTGATTAATTGATTAAGAGAAGATGGAGATTCCATAAAGAGTTAAACCTCACTAAACAAAGATACTTTCTGTTAATAATGTGAATTAAGCGCTTCTTTGGTTGGTGCAGATGTGCTCATATTCCTCTGCATCACAAATGCTCAAAGGGTCATTTGGTAAGCAGTTAATCAAGCTGAAAAAAGGTGGGTAGATAGATACACATTACTTACGTATACAGGGTGGGGCCAAACAAACCGAGCTTCAAGGTAATTTTGCACATTTGCATACTGCTACTAATTCAAGGGATAAAGAATGGACTGTGTTCTTACCAGGAGAGTATGGGAAAGATCATGCTCATCACAGTCACCACAGAAGAGAATGTGCTCCGATAGACCCCTCGTGTCTCATTGCTCCCAACTGCAGGGAGCAGCCAGATATATAAATATAAATATACACCCACACGCAGTGGAAAAAAATCGGAGGTTATAGTTATAGTTAGATGACAATGTCAGTTGCAAAATGACATTTTAACCTAAAGAAACACTGAAATTCACCAGTTATAGTTCATTGAAGTAACCATGATTTGAGCCATGTAGTAACCATAACTAATGCCCACACCAAGCACAGTGTTGATGGATGATGTGGGAGCCCAAATGCCCCCACAACCCCTACAGGCTCCTCTGGATGAAAAGGAAAGCTTTGCTTATGCCCAATAAATGTATTACTGCTGCTGCTGGAGGCAGGATACATAGTTGGATCCCAGCTGGATGAGGTCCCTGTGGGAGTACTATGGGTAGGGGATGGGGGGTCCATGCCTCCTTCTCAAACAAGTGCTATCTTCCCCAGAGGATGGGGACATCAGGGCCTTCATAAAATCAGGGAAGTACACTGCATGCCTCCTACTCACTCAAATTGGCATTGATCACAGAGATGTGGCTTCTGGGGTCTTCTGAATGCTCATGGATGTGGGCCACATGCCCCATCATCATTAAAATGGCATGGGCAGTGAATAATGGGTCCCCAGGGCCTTGAATTGGCTCAGGTACGGGGGCTTCACATGCACTGGAAGTGAACTTCCTTTCTAACTGATTAGTTTCACCTATTTAAACTGGCTTTCTTCCTAGCATCATTGACAAAAATCACCTGTGGAGCACCAACAGTACTCCATATGCTGAAATGGTACCTCTGGCCAATTTCTTTGACAGTTATATGTGTATTAGTATTATAGTATTAATATGTTTACGGGTGATATATATTTATATAAATATATATATATATATATATATATATATATATACATATATATACACACAGTGAAAAACTTGTGAACCATCGACTCAATCAACTCATCATTATCATGGTCTGCCTCATAAATTAGCAAAGCTGGATGCATCAGATCAAAGGACATCCATATAGCTCCAATATTATGTCCTAATGCTAAGTAAAGTGGTCCAAAATCACTCTCATTTGTTTGGGCACCTCCTTGCTGCCTTTTGGCAATATTACAAAATGCTTCTTTGTAAAAATAAAAATGTGGTGTTCTGCCCATTTTATGCTCTAGAGTCTAGACCTCTGGTGTTTTTGACCAATGCATATGGGTAATGCTTGATAATCCAGCCCCAGCCACCTGTGCTTGTCGAGGAACACATATATTTAGTACTAAAACAACAATGTCGCTGGTAAATTGAGGGTATTGGTAATTAGAAAATATTTTTTCTACATTCATAGAAACTGTTAGCTCTAATGAGAATTTACCATAAAAAAACAAAAGACAAGAGGCGTCTGACAAAACAGGAATGTTTTGTTCAATTTAATATTACGGACAGGAGGATAGTTACAGATCTGGGGTCTGAGGACTATCTCCTGTCTTACATTACATTGAAGCAAGTTTTTAGACATTTCTCTGAGTGTCATAAAACCATAATAGATATTCTTTTCTTGGTAAAAATTTGATCAGTTTTCAAGGAGTCGGAAATACAATTCCAGATAGTGAGCACAGGTGGCCCTCGATCTGGCATGGACACAATGTGGGCCAGTGAGTATGTGTCAGATGTCCAGCCTCATGGGTGCATGGTCACCGCATGTGCTGTGTGTGCTGTGTTCTGACTTTGTGTTCCTACCTACATGTGGCATCTAACTTTATTGTTTGTTTGGGAGTGCAAGTGTCCCTCTGGCAATGTGTGTTTTAATGGGGCCAATCTCTGGGGGCTGTTGTGGTATTGCTGCCTATCAGTGGGATCTCATCTGAGTTTTCCTGTTTGGGAGTTTGGCTGCTGGCTAAGTGTTATCCCATCTAGGACCTGTCAGTCATTAACCTGAGGCCTACGTCTGAAGGCCTGCCTGACCACGTACCTACATGCCAGGGATGACAGAGAGTTCACAATGAGGGAATCTAACAATGGTAATTCAACTTTGTTTGTGTATAAATGGATTGCTGTGCATTGACATCAATTAATCCAATATATTAGCACATTGTATCACTAAACATCCCCCACCCTAATGATGGCACCTTGTACCCACTTAATAACAGAGCTGTGTCAGGGGGAAGAAGTGGTTTCAGGAGACTGCAGCAGAATAGAGGAGCAGGATAGAGACTGTGGCCATAGTAGTGGGCAGCAGGCCCCACATCAAGGGGGTCCTTAAACCCTGACATCAAGCAGTATACTACAAGATGCTGACATGCAAGCTTTGCCCTTGACATGATATCACTCTGGTAGGTCCCCATAGTCCCTCTCACACACAGCTTTTGCATCTGACACCAATTAGCAATGAGGTGAAAAGCACAAAAAAGAGGCAGAAGGGAAGTGCCTCAGAATCTTCTCTACTAGAAAGACAACCTGCTGTGCCTAGACCAGCTTTCTGGCTTTTAAAGTTAGTGCCTTGCTCTCTTATCTCCATAGAATGAGTGAGTTCACTTGGTTGTTTCTTCCTGCTTCATACCCCTTTCATGCTCCACCTATTTAAACTCATGAACTCCTGATCCAGTGAAGCCATCCTTGGGAGGGTTCCTCTGAATTGGTCCACACACATGTTCCTTTTAACAGTTCTTATTGCTTTCCAGGGGGCTGTATCCCCCTTCTGTGGAGTATGTGCTAGGGATTCAAATTATCAAGCAGACATGCATTTTGGATCAGAGAGCAAACTTGGAACTGGCTATGGCACAATGGGTGAATTGTTTAGAACACAAACTCACATTGCACCATAAGGATTCCTAACTGATTATTAGACATCTAATTTCAGCTACCTTTGTATCACTTTTATTTGTACCCCCCACTCCCCCCATGAGGAGGACACTTGCTGTCTGTTGTGATATATGGGTGAGCAGTGGTCCCTTAAGGGCTTCAGGGAGGGTCCTGTTTAGATCCACCCAAGGGTACTTCTATTTCCAGCCATCTGAACCAGATATTAACTTATGATTTCAGTTGATATGGTCCCCCTACTGTATTAGGATATATTTCTACTGTGCACAATACATCAAAACCTTAATTTTGTAACTTGTTAACATCCACTTTAAAGTGAATGGGTTTTGTGGGATGAAGACCAGATTTCTGTTATCGATGGCACTTCTACTAACTTTCAAATATAAAATATATTCTGCCTGAGCTCAACTGAAATCTTTCCTAAAGGCATATCCATTTCTGTCCGGGATTCACAGTCCATTTATACTTTTGGGGGTTTGTCCTCCCAGTTGCTACGTAATTTCAATGGCCACATAGTTGCCAGGGAAGAGTGAGGGAGTTCTGATATAGCTGTGAAAGGTGGGGGGAGGTTGAATTAAAATAGACCTATCCTTATATATTCTGAACAGGAACCCCCCAATCTCTCTGGAACACGGCAATACCGGAGGCTTAGTTCATCTGGGTGCTCAAATTAGATTTCCTTTGAAGCTTCATGGGCTGATCTGTAGAGGCCAAGGGTAGATTTAGATTACATATGCACAAACATCTATTCAGCTGAGTCAGAGGTCCACCATGATGGAAGTTGTGTGCATAAATGTCTTGGAAATGAGCGTTCCCACAAAGCATGATCCCTGAATGATAACTCTCCTCTGCATGGTAAATGATAGGTAGTACACATCACAATATAGTGGCATCAGATAATCAGAATTTGCCTAGGAAATAATAGCCCAATCATCAATGCATGGAGGTAAAGTATAGGGCAGTGGAAAAACATGTATACATATGTATATAGAAGTAGAAATGAAGATGCACAAAGATGGAAAATGCTACAAATCCACACATTATGATTCACAAATGTACTCCTCTAGAGAAAAAGCAAGACTCAGCCCCTCAAAAAATGGATGGCATGAAGGACATTGTCATCTGACAGTTTACCAAATAAAACAACTGTTTAGGACATATGTTATACATTGATAATAGCTGCAGTCCTAAGTTGTAATTGCCATTCTGCTTTTTTTGTCCTATATTCATGATGGAGCATACAAAATAACTAGATTTTGTGCCCAGACCAGGGCATCATGGCAAACAAAAGCTTGACAAAACCAAATAATTGGTATCATGTCCTATTGAACAAAATCCTACATTGTTTTCACTTCTGTACCTTCTACAAGGTCTAGTGTACCTATGGAGACCAGGGGTAGATTTTGGTGACATGGACGCAGGCCACAGTGTTAGATTTTGTGTTGTAAGATACCTGAGATATTTATGTTGTCATAGAACATGATCTTTGTCTGTGAATGAGTGGAGGAGCAGAGAGGGAGACCTGCAAAAGACAGCAGACCTACTTCACTGCATTTGCTTTGAGAGACTGACAGTACTGTGACCCCTATCACATCAGGAGACAGGGGCAACAATATCAAGCAAAGCAGCACAAAACAAATGGGATACCTGTGGAGGAGGGCATCCATTGTCTGTCATTCTCCTGTCTGCATTTAACACCCTCACAACTCCCGGGGGGGGGCAGAAATTGTTCCCTTCTCCTCCAGAGAGGTCAGAGCCTCCTGTTTAGTCCTGGACAAAATTGTAATTCCTTCTGCATAATGTTGGCAATTTTGGTAGTTTTTGCACACTGAAATTAAGGCAAAATTGCAGATATTACACCATTACAGCACCCAGCGTAATTCAGGGAGAAATTTTAATATAAGAAGTATGGTTCAAGTTCTAGCACCACTAGAGTAATTTTTCAGAACAAAAGTCCAAATATGAATGTGAGCTGCGGTGTTAAGAATGTGAGCAGCAGTTACTTTGATGTAGGCAGTCAACAAATATTTCAGACAGTTTTTTGACTGAGTGAATCAATTGGATACCTTTGGAGCACAAATATAGAGATTTAAATGTGAGAAGCTTTGTTTTGAACATGATGGACCAGAAATCAACTAAAAATTACATTTCCTGAACAATTGGGTCACTTTTTTCAGTGCAGGATGCATTTTGATAATGCTGTGATAATTTACAAATTATGCGAGTTTTGCACACCCATATTCCCATTATGCCACAACTCACAGCACCCCGAACCCACATAAGCCCCTTGCTGATATCTTCCACTTGTACAGAGCATTTGCTAAATATCAATGGAAGAATACAGATCTGGTAGTTCTTGGTCTGCATGGTTAGCCCTCTTTCTGAGGACAAAATCCCATAATAGTTAGATTTGTATGCAGGGCTGTCGACTAGAATCAGAATGTGGACTACAGGAATCCCTTAACCTAAAATTTCTCAACTTGTAGTGAGAGTCTAGTTACTTAAACAAAGTGTCTTATGACTGCTGATGGTACTACAAAATAAGAGATTTATAAATATGACAAAATGCCTCTTTGCATGATAATGATTTTTAGACTGAAGGTTTTTTATTCTGTGCACTAGAACTCTGCTAACTAGGCCACAGTGTATGTGGCATAAAACATGTACAAATTGTCTATACTCCTAGTTGATAAATTTATTTTACTGTGAGGTCCCTAGTATAAGTTATAAAGAGCACAGAAGTTCTGTATGTTAAATGTCACTAGTGAACTGCAGAACCCATTATGCCACCAACAATGTTCATGTACAAATATGACTGCAGGCCTACCACTGTAGTATGTCTGTGCAGTTCTAAAATTGTAAATTTGACCTGACAAAATAGCCACTTCTTGCAGGCCTAAACCTTCCTTTTAAATATTATTAAGTCACCCAAAATTAAGCTTTATTGCTCACAAGGCAGGGTGCATAATAGTTAGATGTCAATGTTTAATGTTAAACACGTCCTTTAGTGAAAAGGCTGAGGCAGGAGTAGTTGATTCATAGGAAAGCATTGGGATACAATATTAATAATGTTATCTCCAGCTAGGAAAGAGCTACAAATGTAATTCTTGGACTTTTCAAAAATGCTTATTACGCCCCCAATTCAATGATGAAGTCAAATTTGCAATACAAATAGTAAAAAAGGTACTTTTAGAAAGTTACCTTTTTCTGCCCAAGGCATCTGGAGGTGTCCGGTGTGAGCATTAATCTGTGCTTATTCTCCTAAAGGAGCAATTTGCATCCACTGAGTTGCTTGACCTCTCCACCACCCTGGGCCATCCTTACAAAGTAACATGAAGGCCAAATCCAGAGAACCATGGGAACTGTGTTTAGAAGACAAAGAGAAGAAGAGAGATTAGAAGAAATTTACTTCCAATGTTGGGTGGTGGGGAGATGTCCTTGAGTGACTAATCTGGTGTAGTTAAGCTACCCACCTAGAGGTGACCCTTTCTCTGCATGGACTTTGCAGTATGTTTTGTTGGGTAGTACCATGTGCTCTATAGGGAGATAAATAAGAACATGAATAAGGACACTCACACACAGTCTAGTCTCTCTAGTGAAACCTGGCCCATACTCTCCCTAAGGCATGTAATAATTATTACCTGTTCTCCCTTCCAGGGATATTGAAATTTATCTCAGGGTTGACCCATAAATGGGAGAAAAGCTACCCTTATAACTGATTTGAGGTGACAACTGATAGGGGTTGCTCGTTTTCCTGGCCACATTTCTGAGATGGACACACATGCTCTGCACTAGGGGAGAAGGGTTTCACCATCTTTGATTTCAAAGAGAAGGGCACTCCTGGGATTGGTTGCAATAGGGAACAGAGGAACTGCTGCACAGTGGGTAGAGTTATCTCTTGGAACTTTCTATTGATTAGGGAGACACCAGGAGCCATGTCATCCACAGGCTAGCAGCAATTATAAATGTGGCACCCCAGGGCACCCTCTTCAGAACACAATTTGACCTGTGGAAGGAAGATTAGGACTGCACCTGCCATGGAAACCTGTTATGAGACTTGGAAAGCAGGACCTGCTCTCAATTATATCCAGGACAAAGAAGTGAACTCCAAAGATCAGTTGACTGACCTCTGGTTAAGCAACAAGGACACAACAGGCTGTCAGAAGCTCTGTTTTTTTAATAGCTCAGCTGATTAATTCAAACCGGAGCTGCCCAGGACTCTGGTGCAGCTTCTGCTGGAGTGAGTCTTAACACCCCCTGTCCCCAGGGTGCTGTTCTTGAAGTCCTGGGACAGTTTGCTGTGTCAACGTGTACTTCTAATATCCTGAAAAACCTGAAACTTAAAAATCTTTTGGCTCAAAAGTCCTCCAGAGATAAAGTCCTGGCATCCAGGCTCTCACAACTGATGCTCAATATGCTCCTGGACGCAAACAAGTGTACCTTCTTCCACAGGACCAACAACCAGCCACCATTGTAGTCATACCTAAAGAACGCAAACCAACTGATGAGTGTGCCTCTTATAGGCCAATATTGTTCTTGAATGCCGAGGCCAGCATCTTTACCATGGTACCAGAGATATATCATAAAGATGTAATCCTAACACTAGTCCACCTGGACTAAACAGGTGTTATGCTCAATTGGAGGGGAGCAAACACAATCTGCACTGCCTATATGGTGTCCTGGGGCTTAGCAGCAGAGTGGTGGTGCAGACACTATTGGTTTTGTTAGATGCCACAATGGTCTTTGATTTTGGCCCTAAATGTTTGCTGTCTTTGACAAGATAGGATTTAGCCTCTATTTCCTAGATGGGATACAAATCATTTATCAACAAACAATAGCCACAATCAAAGTCAACAGGATCTATACAGACCTGTTTGGTGTGAAAGGGAGCACACGACAGAGGAGCCCATTCTCACCCAGGCTTTCCGCTCTTGTTGTGGACAGCCTTGCGGCATGGATCACCAGGATCCTCTCATCCGAGCACTGAGATGGAACAGTGAATAGGAGAGAATATCCCTCTATGTGGATGATGTGTTGTTATATGCAGCGGACCCACACCAGTCTATGCTGAGAGTCCTCCAATTTGTTTTTAATTTTGGCCAATACTCAGATTACAGGAATAAATTGGCAAAGTCCCCAGTATAACCACTCTTTGTGTACTCAGTATAGCCACTCTCCGACAATGGGCTGTCACTGGCCACTGAGGGTTTTAAGTACCTTTGTATTCACATCACCAGAGATTGTACCGAGTTCCTGGCCCTCAATCTTTATCAACTTCTCAACCACTTCAGAGAGGATGTGTAACACTGGTGGTCTCTCCCACTGTCACTGCTAGATATAGATGTCCTCTTTAAGATGATCATGGTCCACATTCCCCAATGCTTTGCATCACATCCCCTTACCTATACCTGCAGACGTTTTGCGAAAGTTGAGGTGGAAGTGGAAATGGGGGCGCACCATGGAATGCTGTCAAAGTAAAAATTAGGGGGGTTACAGTGGGGGCATAGCCCTCCCCAATCGGACAAAATACTACTGGGTGGCCCAGTTAGGAATTACAAATGACTGGATGTTTGTAGCACAGGGGGAGTCAGCAATCTGAGTGGATACGTATGTGATGGGACCCAGGGTATATCCCAGATTACTGTACAGAAAGGGTTCTAAGCAATTCTTACCACCACACTTAAACAATGAGGGTGGTCTCTAGAGAGACAGTGGATTTCTTGGGCCAGAAAGGCATCCCCACACAACAGACCCTGCTATAGGACAGTGACATAAATGAGGAGGAAGGATGCCTGAAGGGGTTCACATGGTGGGACACAATAGGGATTTCACAACTGGGTGACTTGTGGCGAGTGGGTGACGTTGCCCCCTTTGACATCTTCCGAGGGTCCTACCATATGTCACACACCAAAATATTTCACTACATTCAGGTAAGGCTCGCCTTGCATGTAATTTTGCATGCCAGGGTGTCTGATTCTTGCTAAAACACGCCCCATGGATGACAGAATGCTAGCCAACCACATTCTTAGGGGCACCACCTCCTTAGTATACAATAAAATACTCAAAAACTCCCCAGACATCCTAGGACAGCCAAAGGCAAAATAGGAACATGATATTGGGGCCAAAGAGGAGGAAAAATGGGAGGAGGCCCCACAGGATTCACCATCAGGGCAGGGTTCTTGCTCATCCAACTCCGGATACTGACAGGGCTTACTATTCCTGAGGAATCTTACAGAGGATGGGAAGAGGTACCTCACAACTGTGCATCAGAAAATGTGGGCATGTGCACACCTATGTTCACACAGTTTGGGACTGTCATAAACAGCAGAGCTTTGGGAAGGGAATGACACTGCATGTCACAGGTGAGAGGACTCCCCTTAGTGTAGGTGGCCAAATAGTTTCTGTTTAAAGGAATGGGGGGACGAACAGTACCAGAGTACCCTAAACTGTGGTGGGCATTTGGGATCATAGTGGTGAAAGAAACAGTCCAATGCTGGGAAGCAAAAGTTGCACAAGAACTGATCAAAGGGGAGAGGGACATGGACTTGTATATGATGGCTGAGAAGGTGCTTTATGAGGGTCGGGATGTCTCAACAATTTGGACGAAATCGGGTGTTTCTGGCAGACCACATGAGAGGCAAAAGAGAAATGAAGCTGTCGTGGGTCCACACCTTAGAATAAACTCAGTGAGCTTTCAATTGGTGGTATATTGTTGTAGGGTATTTGGTTTTCATCTATGCAAACCCTGTAAAAAGAGGTAAAAAGACCTTGAGAGAACCATGACAAACTTGACAAGTCAATCCATCATGAAAGGGGTATCTGGCTGTTTGGCTACCGCTTGCAGCCTTATCCCACTGGAGGTATCCAAGCCCCCCCCCAAAAAAGACTAAGGGCCTGATTTAAGAGGCCCTAGTGCCACCTTAGCACTGCCATAGCATCATTTCTTTTACGCTAAGGCGGTGGTAAATTGTTTTTTGTACATGTGCCATATATAAAAAGTGGTACAAAGCATGCATTGCACCTCTTTGTAAACCCTTGCGCGCCATTATGCCTGCACCAGGCATAAGGTATCTAAGGGGGGGTGGGGGTGTTCCCCCTTAAGGGGTCCAAAAACATGGCACAAGGAAATCTACGAGATTTCCTTGCACCATTTTATTTTGGCACTTTAAATGCATGCTCAGAGCAGGTGTTAAAAGGGGGCATGCTATTGAATACAATTGGCCCCTATGTACTCTGCAGGAGTAGTGCCAAAATTTTAGCATTACTCCTGCAGAGTACATCAATAGCTTCTGACACTATCCCCCTACCCTCCAATGTGGTGTGCCGTATTTTAAATACAGTGCACACATGGTGGTGGTAGGGGGGCTTTAAAGGGTGCAAGAAAAGTGGCAATTCACTGACTGCAGTGCCGCTTTTCTGAAATCAGCCCCTAAGAATATTTACCGCATCGTGCTCCCAAATGTATCTGGTTGCCAAGGGAACTCATTTGGAACCAAATTTAGAATTTCCACTACTCAGTGCTTTTCGGCCAAAAGTGAATAGCTTCACCAGGACCTCATTTAATGCACATTCTTCCTTGTGGAGCGTCATTTCGGTCATTGACAGCAGCCTTGCCCTGAGGGGATTTTTGACTTCTATTTCAGAGACAAAATCCGAAGTAAAAACGTCTGACTGGGTTAAACCTGCTTTTTGTATGGGGCTTCATCACTGTGTGAGAAATTGCCTCTTTTTGACATGGTTAGCCCGCACTTTTTGCCTGATGTATGAAGTAGCCTAGAAATTGTAGTGCACATATCCCCTGCTAACCAAGTTCCCTGGGCCAGAGCTCTTTCCTTAAAACTGTTGCGATACATTGGCACAATTAGATACACCATTAGCTACCACTATAAGTCTCTAGTAAGAGTTTTCTTAAGTAGCCAGGGCATGGGGTACTATGGGTAGGACACAGAGGGCAGAAGCACTGATTTTGCCACCCTCTAAGGCCATACATCCAGATACACCTAGCACTGCCATTGCAGGCTGAGTGTCCAGGTGCAAACCTAAAACACAAACTTGACATGGCTTACTACCTGTATGCCCTGTCCACCATACACTGTATTTAATAAGGGTAAGACACCCCTGTGGCAGGCCTTGCAGTTCTAAGGCAGGGTGCACCATATTATATGTGATGGGATAACTGCATGAGCAATATGTCCCCATTGTGTACTTGCCAAACCTGAGATATAGTTCATTAACACAGCAGCCATTTTAATACATGTACTGGACACTGGTCAACACGAGTTTCCCAACTACATGATGGCGTCTCTGAGCCCTGGGTTGTTTGGTATCAAACAACTCAGAATGATAAATTAAAACTGGTACCAGTATTGAATGGATTCCTAAATGTACCCTGGGGCCACCTTAGAGGTGCTCTCTGCAAAACTAATTACCCTAGCATGGTTGCTGCCTGGTTCTATCCAGGTTCTATCTACAGACCTCTGGGGAGAGCCCTTTCTCTCTGGTCTGTAGAACATTGCCCTTCCTGGATAGAGATGCTAACAACCCCTCCCTCAGGAATGTGCACTGCTCTGGTGGCGAGCTTCAAATGGCTTACCACCTTTGAAACGTGACCCTCAGGCCTGCTGCTAGCAGAAGATGGTCAGCACCTTTGCAAACCCGCACTTTTGGTGGGAGCAAAGGCGGGAAACCACACAAAGAGTACAAGGAGTGGACCCACCTGGCATGCACCACCCCTAAGGTGTTGCCTACGAGGTGAACCCTCCACTTCATTTTCCTTCATCTTAGATGGAAGGAAAATAGCCAATCAGAGATAGGGAAGTGACCCTTCCCACAGGAAGTGGTCACTATAGTGGGTGTAGCCACCCAAAGGTAAATGTCCCATTAGACATTACCAGGTTCCCCCTAAAACGCCCACTAAATACAGTATTTAGTGGGCACCCCCAGACCAGATAATCAGATATCAAGGACACAATGAAGACCAGCGCCAAGAAGATGCAATGCATGGCAACTGTGGACCTGCTGCACAAACACAAGATGCCAAATCAGACCCGACAACCGTTGCTAGGAAGCTGCTGGACACTGGATTGACCTCAAAAGCTCCAGAGGTCCTCCAGGCTTTGCCAATCACCCAAAAACTCCCTCCAGAGTGGAGGTACCACTCTGCAACAAAGAAGAAACCGACACACCATTGAGGGTCTCTTCACTGTCCAGCTGCTAACTCCCTAACCGGAAATCACAGCCAAATCTGATGAAGCACCAACAACCACAAGGACAAACTCTGCAAGTGTGCCAAGCTTGGTTGCACCAATACCCTGGGTGCTGGTCAGCAGACATCAGAGACCAGGAAAATCAGCCTGTCTGGGGCTGAAAAAGGACCAGGAGGAAGCCCCACTCAAGGGACTTCAGGAACAACCCAAGCCTCCTGCCAGAGTGCCCCCATTGTCCTGGAAGTAACCTTTGAAGGTACTTACTTCCAGATCCAAAGGGTACCTTTGCACACAGCTCCTGGCTCACAAATTTGCTCTGCACATGGCTGCCCTGTGCCCTGCACAGAAAACCTGCTGTGCCTTAACGGTCCCTCACCCTTTGCAACCTTGACACTCCAAGGGGACACCAGGGAACCACCTGTAAACTTATCTGCACAGACTCTTTTCAAGCAGTCTCCGCAGTGGCCCTGCACCACCTCCAGAGACTTTTCACCGCTGCTCCCGCCGGAACCAAGAGCCACCCAAACTTCTCCAACTGGCATAGTCTGCCCACTGATGACCTTGAGCAACCAGCGAAAGGAGAAATTGGTAAAGCAACTGTGTGATTTTATATGTATTATGTGATTGATTCCTATGGTGCGTAATAGCGCACAAAAGGTTATTTTTCTTAAACTTCAAAAATCCATATCTCAAAAAGTACTTAACCAATTTTGATAATCTTGGTCTTAAACATTCCATAAAAGTCTGAAATATTTGTATAAAGTGGTCTCAAGATATTCCTTTGAATGTGTGAGTTGCATGATTGATACTGTGAGTACAACAAATGCTTTGCACTTCTCCAATACTGGCTACCTTAAAAATTAGAGCATTAGGTGATCTAGTGTTTACCTCTGTAAACCAATGTGTGGTTGCCTGGACCCCTTGCACAGTGCGCCTCGCTTTGCACACTACATAGAGGGCCAGCCTCCTACACATGTTCAACCTTGAATCATGCTTAGGTCATGGTTAAGTGCAGCCAGATGACTGTGAATGGCATTTAACACTTTTCAGCACTATTTTTATTTAAAAATTTCCAAAATCATATCTCCAGTTCCCCATGTTAGATTTTTTCTCACTTTGGTGTCATGTTATTCATTAAATTATTTTCTACTTTTTATAAATTGGAATGTGATTTTTATTGTGCTGTTTTTTGACTTTTTAACTGTTTTGGTATTTCTAAATGCTGCACACATTTTCTTTAGTTAATTCTGTCTTCTTTGTGCTACAGCTACCAGGGGCTAAACATAGGTTTAAAAAAACTGAAACCTTTAATGAACCTAACATTAAAAAGTTACATTATTACCTATGGTGGGCTACCATAAGCTGGAACTCATACTCCACATTCTCACATACTGTATATATTATTCAACTAAAATTACTCTGAACATAAAAATATGGACAAGCCAACCACACAGGCATAAAAAGAAATGAACACAGCAATGTGCTGATGGCTGCCAGAAGGCCAATATAGTATGGTAACAACACAGTGTGTAACAGGGGCATCGCAGCCATCCCCTATATCCCTGGCCTGGTGCCAGAGGGTGGGAAGGGCAAGCTCTAGGGGGTCCCCTCAGCACAGGAGGCCTCATGTTTTGTTACACCACTGTAACAACTGCCTATCAACAAGTCGTCATGATCTAAAAGAAAAGAAGGACCTGGTTGTTAAAAGTCACATAATTCTGATCTCTGTGAAACCCTTGTTTGCAAAGGAGTCAACATAATGAGATGTGTGCCCTTTATCACACTTAGATATTACTGAGTTCGATAAAGATGGCATCCCTGTTAGATTTTACAGCTAGATTTCAATGAAGGAAAAGGCCTCGTAATTACATGTTTTGGCATGGTAAGTGCCAAAAATCATGATATTCCCCATTACTGGAAAAAATATGGAATACGTTTTAGCGATAAATTCTGAACCAATCCCAAGGAGTTGCATTTTATCAGATAAATGATACCAGATTTCACTCTGGCACAGTCGTAATCAGACCCTTACCGATATGAAACTGTTAGCTTCAAGCCTTACAGATTTGATCCCTCCACCTCACCTATTTGCTTTTCACCTCTTAGCAGCCGACAAGCAGCCAACAAGCAGCAAAAGGCATCTAATAAGTCACAAGTGAAAAAGGAAATAAAGAACTCAGGACCACATGTACACAGATTTTTTCTCGTTCCAAATGGTCCCATTTGAAAAATTGGGCCATTTGCGACAAGTTAAAAGCATTTTGCGAAGCACAAACCAAATTTTGTAATCTCTTTACCAAATTACAGAAAGAGTTTGAAAGTCACTTTAGGAAGGGGCGTCCCCTTCCTAATTGCGAGTTGCAGTGTGATGCATGACTGTTTTGTGACAGTAAATCCGATCACAATACAATCGCAGTTAGCACCTGTTAGTTCAAATTGGTGCTAACTCATGCGCAAACGAGAAGAGGTCCCCATGGGACCCCTTTCCCTTTGTGAATGGATGCGAAAATATTTTTTCAGAGTAGGCAGTGGTCTGAAAAAGTGAAAAGAAAATATTACTGTTTTTTAAAAATATATCCCATTTTCCTTTAAGGAAAACAGGCAGCATTAAAAAAAAAATGTTTTACACCATCCCTTTGAGTGCTGCCATTCCCAATGTGGTGGTAAATTGCGACCTGCCTCATAGATATTCATGAGGTAGGTCATTTTCGACCCCATTGGGAATCGCAAACAGTGCGATTGACACTGTTGCACACCAGGTTTTGCGAGTCGCCGTTTGCGAGTAGCAAAACCTGCTATTTGTATAAGTGGACCTCCGTAGTGTACATACCAGTGTAGAACCATTTTCTGGAAACTCAATCATTGAATTGCTTCCTTCCAAATCCAATATCTAGGCTCGTACCTGTTTATAGGTGGCGTCACAATGTTGTGTTCTGTAGATAAAAAAGGCTATTTTTCTCAGGCAATATGTAACTGTTCAGTTGAAAAATATTAGTTTACTGAGTTGGTGTCAAAAATAGCCCAGCAACAATACGTTTTGAGATAAATATGATACACAAAGCAGGGCTCTTTTGTCTAAATAACCACGGTCCAGCACAAACACCAATATTGTGCACTTTTGCCGCTCAAAGAATTGTTGTTTTTTTCCGCAGAAAATACAATTGATTAGTTACTCTCGGGTGTCAACCCTCTGGTCGGTCCGACGTTACTTTAATGGAGAGAAAACGGCAGACTGTCTGCAGATGCATATTGCAAGAAGGTCTTTCACTGTAAAATCCAATTTCCTTTAAAACCCTGGTCATTAAGCAAAATGATCAGCCCCTCTTGGTCTCCTCACCTGCACCAAATAGCTTTACGTGATTTGTTTCTCTATTTCCAGGATCACTTTACTTAAGATTTATAGTGTACATGATATATTATTATCACATGGGTCTGAGTTAAAAGACTCCTCTTCTGTGGAAAGTGGCTTTAATGTTTAATGAAGAGACATAAAATCTAAAGGGTTTCTTTTCTACTTACTCCATGTATATTTATTTGGATTCATTCGACCTAGTCTAGTCCCTAAAGAGACTGATTCTAAGGTCAAGAAAGGGTATATTTGCACCTCTGATGTATACTGCGTCCGAGGGTTAATTTATTTAATGCATTTATCAAAAGAGGTCATTAAAACATTGAATTGTCACCTCTACTCACAATACTTGAAAAGGTTACATATATTTTAGCTGTATAAACCTTGAATAAATGATTTGACCTATATTATTCTTGCATGCTAATGCTCCATCACAATGTAGCCACAAATATTTTTGAGACCTGAACTGGCTTTTTAACACCTGCGTTTTCATATCTCCCATTGGCCGTAGCTCAAAAGTGTGCAGCAATACAGTTGTGGCTTACCTTCTGTAGAAATGGGTTACAGCCCATCTAATCCCCCTGGATTTTTTCTGTTTGACCACCCAATGTTGGAATTTTACTGCGAGCCAGTCTCAGCAACTGAGTCTCACGCACAGTTAATTCTGTATAAATGGATTGAGTGCAGTGTCCAACTTTTAAAATGAGGTTTGCTGCTGGGCACACCGGAGAAGCAGCTAAGGGCTTGTTATATGTGAACACGTGAGCACACGTGTGAACACATAAGGGGTGAGTGTGAGAGACTACTGATTAGCTCACCCGATTTTTGTACACAAGAAGCCTGCCGCCGAAGGAACCCTTCAGGCATTGGTGCTGACCTGGTGCAGGCTTACGATGCGAGTGAGCATTTATAGTACAGGTTTGTAGTGCTAAATGAAAAGAGTAGTTTCTTTGCAGAATTATATATCATGGGAAAAACGTACACCAAAGAGCAGTTTTGCTCTGCTTGTGCCAACAGATACAGATCAGGTAACAATCCAGTCATAGAAGTTTAACCCAAGTGCAGACCCAAAGTGACCTTTTTGATAATTGTACTTCTTTTGGTACGTGAGGATTTGTTATATTCCCTTGGCTCAGATCATAGTTGAATTCCAGGCCCTTGTGCCCCTTAGTGGCCAGTTTAGTTACACTGCTGGACAGCAAGAGGGTCACATGACTCTCCACACAATAGGATAATTTTTATTGGCCTGGCCCTGTTTCATGGAAAGTAAGTGGGGGGTGGATCTGCGTGGCTAATTAGCTCTTCACATTGCACCTGGCTTGGGCAAGGAGACAAACACAGAAGTGCCCCTTTGAAATTTTGGATCAAAAGGATCCAGTAACTGTGACAGTTGGGGAGGGTTGAGGCTCCCAGGGAAGGGCTTTCAATGGACCACTTTAAGCCACCATGTTGAAACGTCCCCAAATGCTGTGTAGGAGGCTGAGGCAGTGGTGGAGTGATGATTGTCATGCAGGGTTTGGGCAGAGGGTCAGTCCTACAGGGCCAGAGAAAACAGCTTGAGGAGTTTTGGCCCCTGGGAGGACCTGGCAGGAATCAAGGCATGCAGTACATTTCCATAAATCCTAAAGATACACCCAGGGTGACCCAGAGCCCAGAGTTTGGTGCAAACATGGAGAGGCAGGAGGGACAATGTATGGGTTTTATCTCAAAGAAGATGCATGACCCTGAGGACCCTATCTTCTGGGCCTGATATAATTGACATTTTCGTGGGGGCCCATATCTCCAGAAAAGTAGAAACTAAAATGATCGCTGCCGCACTCCATTTTTTGCGGTGTTCAACCCCTGTTTCCTGTGGCCATGTCTTGCCGAAGCAGGGCACACACTGTATGACAAATCCCCTTTTGAACTGAGTAGGTGGAAGTAATGGGGAGCTGACTGTTGTGTGGCACTGAGCAGTATCAGCCAGGAACCACGGAAGAGGGCTTCCTGAAATGCCCCTCAAAGGCAGCACATTAGGTGTCTTATTCAAGGGCAGGAGGAGTGGCCTTTAAACAAATTAAAAGTGAGCAGTGACGGTGCTTGAGAAATTAAAAAATAAATAAATTAAGGAGCATGGTCACAGGGCAAGTGATCTCCTGATAAGCCCCTGCAACCTGATTAGCTGGTGCTAGAGCTCCACATAGCAGCCTGTGAGGCACTAAGATTTGGGTACTGTTTTTTCTGCTGCCCTAGGAGTGAGCAGAGAATCCAATAGTGGTTAGAGAAGCCTTTAGGAGGCTGCAATGGAGTGCACCAGATCCTCCCACAGCATTGTTTCGGAATGTTATCCCGGAGTTTGTGCTTTTGCACATGGGCTCTGGAGTGTGGGAAACTCTGTTGGTTGGCCCCAAAGCTGGAGTAACAGCAATTTAAAAGTAAAAGGAAGACACTTGCGCACATCATATTGAAACTGACATTGCTTTATTGACAATGACAATATTGACAATGAAAGGTTATATTCTTTAGTCATGGTCATTATTTGTGTTTTATTGACAATCACAATGATAACATACACGTTTCAATGAAGGTCATTGACATATTTTTTTAACTATTTACAACCCCAAGGTAAACTGTGCTCATAAAAAGCCTTAATGAATGTTGTCATAAGATGATACCATACATAGTGAGTACAGTGGTGTTGCAGTTGTTTATTATAACATATGTCTGCTTTTATACATGTGCAAAATGATGAAAAGTCCACTAGGCCTACTTTCCTAATAACAACACATTGTATTGTATCCAGTATGATTTGAGGTACTGTGGTTATATGGCGCAAAGCTCACTAGGGGTGTAAAGTGTTAAGAGTGAAGCCCCATATGAATTTCCATCTGACTATTTGTACATGCCTGTACATAAATGCGCAGCACTGAGTAGTGTGAGTGTAATAAAGTATTCTTGCTATTAATAAGAAAAATCACCGACTAGACAATGATTTGTTGAGTGTTTTTTCGGGTACCAGCGAGCTGGTGTACTAGCCCACACCACCTCCCCTGAGTAGGCCTTGGACTGCTGTGCTTCACTACCCAAAATGTGTCAAGAGAGTCAAGTGCTGCAATGGGGTACTTGGTTCCCACTAAAGATTGGAGAGTTATTACTTGTAAAGGGCTAACATCGTTCCTAACCCACATTTTAATCATAATTATATAGATGACTAAGGCGCTTATTTAATACTGGTAGATGGGACACTTCTCTAAAAATATGGGGGGTATACCACTGTCAAACACATGGTTCCTCAGCTTTATTTATAGTTGAGGGTATTGCCATGGTGCTCCACGTGCGGAAGCCTTTGTCTGATAACCCATCGACATTCGGCCAGTCATCAAACTTCCTTAGATTTTCCACTTTATTTAAACCAGATGTTCCTGTGAACTTTTTTGGTTCCAGACCGACTGGGAAAACTAGTGGCCCCAAGAAGGTAAACAATAATTTAGCCTAAGTGCTGAGACACAACCTTCAGATTGTCCCAGCTGTTTGTTTTTCAACAACAAACTCCCTTTTTTGGAGTGTTTCTTGAAAAATAAAAAATAAAACGTGGTAAGCTGTCCTTTAAACATGGCCTCAGCAAAGGTTCATTGGCGCCAAGATGGCATCAGCTTATCTGAAGGCACAGAGATTGTCCTACTACATGGCATAAATATGATGGGCAATTGTCTGACAGGTGAGTAGAGGACATCTCTCCACTGATCTGGTGAACTTGCAGGCTACCCACCAAACCCTACATCCCCATATCTTGAAAACAGAAGACTCCCCCTTTTAACTTCACCAAGTACCCCATGTGTTTGTAAACTATTAAAATGCTCACCTGGGCCCTTTTCAGTTTGCTGTTGACCACCAGGCATGAGAAATTGTGTGAAGTCTGAACAAGTCTTCTATAAGTTGCACCATATCACACACGGACCTGCAATTTAGTGGTTGTTGGCTAGTTGTGAGGTATCTACTTCTAGTGACATTAAAGCAATAACATAACCTATTCCGCTGAAGTATTATTTCCTGCTTATCACTTCCAGAGTGCCGTGCTAAACCCCAAGCCTTTTTGTCCATTGCTCTACTATGAAGAAGAAAGCACGAAACAGACTCACAACTATTGGAATTGCATAGTACAATCCAAGGTGCCTCTTAGAACTTAAGTCTTGTTTCTTCTGATGCTGGTTGTAATGTGGCCTAGCATTTCCAGATTCTAGGCCTTTCTTACATGTGGCGATATCCCACCTTGAGTGACAAGTCCACGTGGAATTCATCTGAAAGTCCAATAATCCTAAATCAGCAAATTCTAGACCCAATATTTCCAGGATCAGGGACACAAGGCCTTTTTTCACTACGAAGTATTTTCACCAGTTGAAATCCTTCAATCGCTGAGAACAAGTGCAGGGCCAAACCCCTTCCTGATCTCTGCAACACAACTGGAAGAGCAGACTAAGGGGCATATTTAAGTGCCTCTAGCACTATTACAATGCCACATAAGTGTCATTTTTTTTACCCTAATGTGGCGTTAGAAGGCCAAAAACGTTGCACCATATTTACAAATTGGCACAATGCATGCATTGCACCACCTTTTAACTGTTTATGCTACATTATGCCTATGCTGTTTGGTGGGGCCAAGAAAATGGCCATTTTTATTTGCACTTTCAACGCCTGCTCAGAGCAGGCGTTAAAAGGAGGCTTCCATTGCTTACAATGGGCCTCTGGGTGCTTTGCAGAATTAGCAGCTACATTTTTGACACTAATCCTGCAAAGCGCTGGAGTAGCGTAAATGTTTTTGACACCAGTCCCCTAACTACCACCATGGTGCACCGTATTTTAGATATGGTGCACATATAGTGGCACTAGGGGGGGCGCTAAGGGGGCGCAAGGAAAATGGTGCTGAACTATGTGCAGCACCACTTTTCTTAAAAATGCCTCTTGTCACTAGATTTTAGAACTGTTTGGAGTTGCTAGGTTCGACAGTGTCTGGTCATTCCTGGCCTGAATTCACCAGCTACCCACATCCCACACCCCAAAACATCTACTTTATTGAAATCAACTTTCACTTCTTTAATATGGTTGTGTTTTTGGACTCTTGCTGTTGTGGATGATAGACCTGCTCACAAATGTAGGGGTACTGGTTTTATCACAAAAAGTCCTTCAGAAACGGTAGCTGAATTATCTCTTCCAAATAAGTACAAATTCCAGAGCCCTCTACCTCAGAAATGTGAGTAAATTATGTTTTAGCCCAATATTGACATTTGGAGATTCTGGGTAAGAATACATTTTGGGATTAATGTGTTCAGTGGATGAGCCACCTTGAGCTCTCTATTTAAAAGATGTGTTTCATACCTTTCCTCCTCCTGGAAGAGATGTTTCAATACCACTGATCAAACGTCTTCACAGAACAATAGCTCCACTTTCAACCCCTGGGGTTTGACAGCTAGCTGCCAGACACTGCACTCTTTTGACTGCAATTGGTCGAAATACTACTACTGCTACACAAGGCTCCTTCAGCTCTTTTGTAGGAGAGAGATTGCAAAGACCAATGTTGAGGAGACTGTGTACCGAATCTCCCATGATCGGCTGAGGTGCAGGTCATCAAGTACAGTTCCAGGACCTCCAACCTGTCATTCAATGCTGCGGGAGGCAATTCTCTCCAATCTCATCTCCGGCAACAATTCAAAAGGCTCAATCACATCCACATCTACAATTCCGTGGACAGACACTCTCTGAGGCGAGACAGCTCTTGCAGACTTCTTTTTGGGAATGTCTAAATCTCAGAAATCATCAGTTCAGGACACTCTACACTACATGCTTTACAGGATAGGGCAGCCAAGACAAATGAAACAAAAAAGCCTGAAGCCTGAGGCATATTTAAGTATTTAAGAGCACCTAGCGCCATTTCAACACCACATTAGCTTCATTTTTGTTACGCTAATGTGATGTTAGAAGGCAAAAAACACTGTGCCATATTTTCAAAGTGGTGCAATGCACACATTTTGCCACTTTTAACCTTTTGAGCTACATTATGTCTGTACCAGGCATAATGTATGCAGAGGGTGCATTCCCCCATTGGGGGGGCCAAAAAACGGTGTAAGGAAATCTTTTAGATTTCCTGGCACTATTTATTTCAGCACTTTTAACGCCTGCTCAGAGCAGGTATTAAAAAGAGGCTTCCATTGGTTACAATGGGCCTCTGGGTGCTTTGCAGGATTAGAGTCAGAATTTTATACGCTAACCCTGCAAAGCACCGGACTAGGGTAAAAAACTCTGATGCTAGTCCACTAACTACCGCCATGGTGCACCGTATTTTAAATATGGAGCATGCATTGTGGCATTCGGAGGCTGCTAAGGGGCGCAAGAAAAGTTGTGCAGCACTGTGTGCAGCAGCATTTTTCTTAAATATGCCCCCAAATGTCCAATCAGATTTTCAACAATGGCAAACATTACAAACAGGGCCTTTTAGGAAATGTACTGGCTTATTGAGAATCAGTAGTCCTTTTTCTGATTTTCAGGTGTGTTAGATCTTTGAGTCCAATGTAAAATTTGAATCAGAATTGTAAAATCCAGATAATGGTGCAGAAGATAGCACCAACTGATACATTTCCTGGGGCAATCTCATGGAAAAATGCAGGACTGGAGGAGAGGGTCCACTTTGTAGTTGGTGACCAAAACGAGTGTTACAATAAAGCAAACAGTCTTCAATGGTGTCTCACAGTGGACCAATTTACTCTCTCAGTATACAAGCCAATTCAGCATGCGTCAACAGCTAACATTAGCCACAAAAAAACACAAATTCATGAGTCATCATCTCCAAACCTCAGTAACAATTCACCTTGGCTTCCATATATGTGCTATTAAGCACTCATCGTACAGCGCAGAAAGTACTACGCTACAATGTTCACTGCTAATTTAAAACTCACATAACTATGTGAAAGGGGTCTCTCAGCACAAGCATATCAGACGTTGAAGCAAGCACCCCTGAATTAGAACACACAACTAGTACAACAACAACTGATGAAAAAGGTTAAAAAAAAATGGCTAGACATTACCTCCAAGCATAAATACTTGGAAAGTTGAATATGCTGTAATAATCTTTGAGCAATAGGCTTTTCAGAAATGAGGAAGGAGATGATTGTTGTGGATTTATTGTTTATTGTTTTATTGCTTCAAAATATTTTCTCAAATTTGAGAGACTGGTATAGGAACTGTCACATACAGTGCGCACACAGCTTAGCTTTCCATTAACCTAAAGACAGCTAAACAGCTCTCACTCTCATGATTCTTGTTATCATCCTCATATTACATAAACTTATCTATGAGTCTGCCTATCCCTCTAATTCTTTCAAGGCTGGGGAAAAAGCTTCTAAGTCGGATTTGACATATAGCATGACACTTTTGAGTGCCACTGTGTCAACAATGAGAAATTTAGAGCAATGAACTGGAGAAAAGGATTGGCGTATGAAGTGATTTGAATACATAAGTGATATAGCATAGGGCAAGTATGGAGAAGGTGGAGAACCATCCTGTGGCAGCTGGGGCTGAGACAAAAAGACTGACAGAGCACAAGAACCTATCATAATCGCTCTCCAAGGCCACAGGTTGGAGCAGATGCTTCCAGGTGACGATAGGTATAGACAACAGTAATGTCCATGCTTTGGTATATGTCTTTCATAATGCCTAGTTTATCCAGTGTTTACATTCCTACACCTTTGTACAGTTGCCCTTACCTTTCTGTTTCCTCTATTTAGATAGTCTAGCTGCTTCTATGTGTTTTCTTTGGCATGAACCCACAGATTGTCATCCCGCTGCATCCATTGCTCCTGAATCAAACAGGGTCTCTTGATACCGCCCTGGTTAATCACGGCCCATATGTTGGAAAACAGGGCAAGTTTGCTGACTTATGAGAACTTATGATTGCTGATTATAATTATTTCATTCTTCACTGGATTTGGTTAAATAGGGATACATAACAAAGGCTGTACAATTTCCGATTGCAAATTAGAAAAAAAAGAACGTCCTTGCAATATGTTAAACTGGGAGACATCTCTAGGGTTGTCCAGTTGATCGGTGGATTATACATCCTCCGCCCCCTAGTGTCAAGGACTATCAGAATCCATACGGCTTTAATGAGATCGATTTGTTTCTCTCCACATGGTTAGGCTGGGTAGCCATTAATAGGAGGAGAGCCTTTTGAGAAACTGCCCTGAAGACAACTCTGTATCATTGACTTGTTGAGTTTCTTCTTTCACTACTATCTCAGTGACAGGAATTATGTGTACAACTGGAAATGATTGTCCATGCAGGTCACGGAATCACCTAAAGTGTGTTATCTAATTGGTCCATGTTAAGTTGTGGCAAAGACTGGTAAACCATACTTTGCTCTTACCCTAATCGACATTTCAGGAATTTGCACGTTCCTCCCAGGTCTGCTCTTCACGCATGAAACACTTTGGTTCCCAATAACTGGGAAACTCTTTATTAAATACCCTTCTTTTCTACAATATGTGAATTTTGGGCCATGTCGTTCTTGCCTATGGACAATTAGCCTCCTGCACTGCAGTGGTTAATTAATAAATTACTGAAGATCCATCATTTCAAATGTATTCAGGATAAATTCTGTGCTAAAAAAATACTCCTTGCATGGTGATAGTGATCCCTTGTATTTTCAGTGTTCCACTCCTGCTGCTAACACTGCCTGCTTATTTATTAATATACAAATTCTCAGACCTATTGGACTCAAATATTTTAGGAGATCAGCAACTGCTTGACATCTCTCTTCACCCTTCTGAAAAACTGAAACTACTGGGCTCTTCACCAGGAATGGCATCTAAGCATGTGGGCATTATATTTGTTCAAGCGCTGATGTCACAATTTTATATTGCAAGATTATGCCCAGAGAGTAATTCCCTTCTTCTGTTAAAATGGTGGAAACAGTTCTTGGATCTCTCTGGACTAGACACAGTAATTAAAAAGAGCAATCCTGAACATCGGCACGTAAAGACATTTTGGGACCTGAATGTTTCACGGATACAAGCATTAAGACCCTAATCATGCTATCTTATGTCATTCTACATTCACTAGCTCGCTCACATTTTGCTCTTCAAACAAATCAACTTTTAAAACATAATTGAAATGGAATATGTAATTTGAGAATTTATGTCACATGTTTAAGATTTCTCTGCTGCTATTTCAAATTACTTAGCTGTTTCCAACATCTTTATGAATTGTTAAATCTTTTCTCCCAAAAACTAAAAAACGTTAAGTATAATCATGCTACACCAAACTAAAATTTAGCACAGGAATGCTGGAACATTTGATTTCTGAGAACACGTATTTATTCTCTTAACATTACTAATATGATTATACTTTTATGTCTCTCCCAAGCCATTCACCATAAGAAAAAACTGGTGTGCTCTTCATGGATTTAAGTCCAATCCATAGCAAATACATCTCTCCTTGTTAGATCAGACATCCTTGGTACAATATACCCCCAAACCTTTTAGCTTCACTCCTTCACTTTGCTGAAATTGTTTTGATGACATTAGAACACTGGAAATTTTAACCCTGCTAACCAGTGCTAAAGTGCTTGTGTTCTCTCCTTAATACCTGGTAAAATCGGCATACATCTAATTGGCAAATTTTATTTACTTGTATGTCACTTCTGCCCTGGTCTTGTAAATTAAATGTTACTAGTGGGTATAGAACTCCTTGTGCCACCCACTAAAGTAGCACTGCAAAATATGTCTCAGGCCTGCCAAAGCCGCATGTAGTGGGGTTTAAATTGCCATTATGACCTGGCAACATAAAACAATTGCCACGCCTAAACATTCATGCTTAATAGTTTTGTCACCCCTATGGTAGGCCCTGAAAAGCTCAAAGGACGGCGTGCATACTATTTAAATGTAGGACATGTATATTTAAGATTTACATGTCCTAACAGTGAAAATCTCTCAAAGTAATGTTTAACTGTCGTAAAGCCTATCCCTCCCATATACTAACACTGGACTATGTTATTTCATTTAACAATTTCAAACTTCAGATTGAGAGCAGATAGAAATATGTTGTTTACACTCAAATGAATTGTAATTTATGATCCTTTTTCGTAAAATTGGATTTCTAAAAATGAAGGCAATTAATAATTAAAATGACACCAAAATAAATAGAATCCCATAAATGTGTTACAAGTATGTCTCTTTTAAAAACCTTAAGTGAAAAAGCACCAAGAAACATAGCAGAGCAACTATGGTTGTGGCAGACCAAGAGCTAAGTTCAAATCGAGGCAGACTCTGATGCACTGGAGGCTGGGTAAATCTGGTGGCTCAAACCCCATCAAAGATTTTACCCTCTGAATTAGTCACTTTTATGGAAGCTGAAAGCCTACTTTCAGGCATGGTTGAAATCTGTATCCAACTAGGTTCACTGAAAGTCGGATATCCGTTGGAAGGGGTTCCATTACTTATGGCGGGAAGACCTCTGAGCATCAAAATTTAAATTTAGCAACTGCCATTTCTCTCACATATCCTGGGACAGTCAATATTTCTTTATTCTTACTTAAGGCCCGAGGCTGCCGGACAGATTACTATTTCAGCAATGTGACGGATGTTCCATTTGCCTTATTAGAAGTGCATTCTATCCTATGGCACTTGTAACAGGGTGGATAGGATATTCATCACATTTGTGACAGAGTAACCCATTTGCCAAACTCTACATCAAACCCTTAGATTCTCTTTTTGAGAGCACATTCACCTGCATCCAGACAAGTCTGAAACCCAAAGCTGGAGAGGTCACACAGAAGTTGGACACTTTAGCAGCATGGGCTGCAGCATGTATTATGCCACCCATGGAAGCACATCCAAACTGTGTGTGCAGGCCTGCCATTGCAGTCTGTATGAAATGGTGCATGCATCTTTCACTCTAGATATAAGGCTTGCCTTATGTCGCAGTAACTGCACTTGGGCACATTGTCACCCCAATGGTAGGCCCTTGAGCCCAAGGGCAGGGGGTATGGTACTGAGCGTGAGGGCACCCCTGCATGACTCCATTCCCTGGGATTTGTAAGCCATTTTAAAGTATGTAGTGGATACTGGTTAATCCTGGTAGTCCCACTACACATGGCTTTTCATACCTAGGCATGTTTGGTGACAAACATGAGGAATCATGCAACTACACCGATTCCAGTGTTAGTTGCATGATAACATGTACTCTGGGGTTTCCTTAGAGGATCCCCAGATCTGCCTGTACTGCCTTGCAGGGTCTGCCTGCCAGCCCGTGCTGTTGCAGACCCTCAGACACTGTTCTGCCCTCCTGCTACTGAGCCTACATTGAGCACGGGAAGGCAGAACAAAAACTTTCTTGAAGGAGGGAGGTACGATCTCCTCTCCTTTAGAACTAGGTGTCTCTGGTCTCGGGTGGAGTGACCTCCCAGCACAGCCAGCTGCTTTGAAGGGCACATTTGGTGCCCTCCTGGCATAAACCAGTTTGTACCAGTCCAGGAACCCAAGGTTCCCGCTCTGATGCGAAACCACACAAAGGGCAGGGGAGTGACTACCCCTTGTCCAGCTCCTCCCCTAGGGAGGTGCACAGAGCTCTGCCAGGTAGCTGGTTGATTCTGCCATCTTGGAAATAGGATGTGCAGAGACTTCTGGGAGCATCTGACTGGATAGGCAAGATAGATGATGTCAATGACCCCCTCTGATAAGTGGGTCACTGCAGATAGTGACCAGTCCCTCTTAAGGGTTACTTAAGGGCTCTCCTGAGGGCTGTCCTCAGATTCATTGAGGAAAACTCTGCAAGGAACTGTCTGCAAGACATCTTCTGCTCCTGGCCTTCAGAATTGCTTCTGGTCTGCTTTTGGAACTGAAACAAGAATGTATCCAGTTGGGAGGGCTCCCATTGCAACATTGTTTCTGCAGCTTCTGCAAGATTTCAGCAACGTCGGTGGCTGTGCATCCTCCAGGGTCACCAGGACTCTGTTTCCACCATGAAGCAAGAAGGAATCTCCCTTGGAGTTAAGGAGTCACTCACCTGCATCAGCAGGTACCTTTAGACAACAATGACTGGCTAGGTGATCCTGCTGTCCCACAGGGATAAAAAGGCTCTGTAACACAGGTGGTAGTTATATGGTCCTCCCTGGGTCCCACTTGTCTTTTGACCAACTTGGGAGATGGTGGCCCTTGCTGCAGCCACTGGAAGAGAACCCCTATGCACTGTGCAACCTTTGCTCTTACCACGGATTGTTGGGTGTTTCTTCAAGCAATCTTCATGCAGCAATAAGCCCAAGCTTCAAGCACTCTGCACCTCCAAGTTAAGCTTCCACTCTGCAGCTCCTGTGGCGTGGGACTCCTGTTTTGTTGTGCTGCTGAGGCCTCCCTGAGACTCACTGTGCCTGTTGCCAGAGGGTCACTCGTGGGGGCTACAACAATTCCTGCTGGCTTTCTTACTGCTGAGGGCCTGCCCTGACTCCCTTCCAAGGGTCAAGTTGTATGGACCTTGCTGTTCCCCAAAAACCTGCAAACTTCAATGTGAGAACTTTTTCATTTGCCAATGCTTGTTGGTGGTCCTGCTGACTATTGACCCTCTTGCAATCTGGTGACCGATGTGGGACAGCTTGTGGGTGACTCCAATGTTCTTCCTGCATCCCCTGGACTCGGCAGCTGAACTTCATCCTTCACCAATCTGAAAGAATTTCAGCTCTAGGATAGAGGCCATTGCCTACATGCACTGCATGGACACCTATGAGTGGTCTGCACACTGTCTCCTCCTTTTTCAGATTCTTCACATCCAGAATTAACCTTTTGGTTCCACCAACACTGTTGGTGGGTCACGACAGCAGCTGAACAACCGAAGCTCCCATTGACCCCCAACTAGGGTTTCCGACATCACTTCACCCTTGTGCACCTGGGTGCCCTGGTATAGGTACTCTGATCTTCTGGGTATCTACGGGTGGGGGTACTATCCAACCTTCTTTTTGCCAGCTGGCTTCCTCTGGGTCCTCTGGAAAGGGCCTTGAATCATGGATAATTCAACTGGGACTGTCCTGTGTTAGTCCATGGTAAACCCGGCTCGATATCAAGTCTGCACCCGAGCCCCTGTGGGATTTATGATACTTACTTCTGGTTATTCCTTACTCCTCCAGTCCCTGGAATTCTAACACTTTTACATTGGTTGGGCACCTCCATTCTTATACCACTTTCTTAGTAAATGGTTTGTCCCCACCATAGGGACAAACCATTATTTCTATGCTTTTCCTGCTAGTTGCTAAGTGTATATTTTGTGCATGGATATCTCCTACTGGAGACATACCGATGTTATAATAGTAGTAGTGGTGCAATAAAGAATACTTTATTTTTGCAACACCTGATGTGTTTTTTCTGGTGTGACAATCACTGACTGTGTATTGTGGTATTACAAGTGCTTTACACTCCTCATGGATACATTTTAGCAGCTCACCACAGCTACCCCTATAGAGCTCTTGCTATCTGGACACCTAAACACTATCACTAAAGGTTGCCTGAGTGCAGTATTGGGTGCCACACCATAGGTGTACACCATACACTGAGCCAGCATCCTGCAGTTGGGGTCTTCAAGGAAAAGGGATGCAGATCGCAGGTGTCTGATCTGTTGGTGGAAAGTAATTTGTTGATGTATGCTGGTCCTTTTCTTTTCAGGGCTTTGTATGAGTGGGTCAGGATCTTGAACAGGCTCCTTGCTGCTAAGTTTTGTATTGTCTGTACTCTCTTCAGGAGGCATGCAGTGATTCCTATGTAAACAGGGTTACTGTAGTCCAGCCTGCTGGTGATGAGGGCTTGAGTAAAGGTCCTTCTGGCGTCGATTGGGAGCCAACCTAAGATCTTACAGAGCATGCATAGGGTGTAGAAGAAAGCAGAAAAGACTGTGTTTACCTATTTCTGCATCAATAACTTGCTGTTCAAGATGATGCTGTGGATTGGGGGGTGGTTTATTGGGGCGGGGAATGGCTTAGCTCAGCAGGCCACCAAGTGTTGTTTGATAGTGAGGTGTTGTTCCCAAAGATGAGGACTTCCCATTTGTTCTTGTTGAGCTTGACACAGTTGTGCTTTATCCAGTTGTAAACATTCACCATTCATCTGTGGAAGTTGCTTCAGGTGGTGAAGGGGTCTTCTGACTGGATGAGCTGGGTGTTATCGGCATAGGAGATGATGTTGAGTCCATGCAATCTGACGGTGTTGGTCAGGGGGGTCATGTACATGTTGGAGAGGGTGGGGCCGAGGGGCGATCCTTGTTGTACACCGCAGATAATCTCCTTGGCTTCCTAGGTGAATGGTAGATTCTTTGGGTTCTTCCGGTGAGGTAGGATGCAATCCATTTTAGGGGATCTCCCAGGATTCTGATTTGGTGGTGTCTATTGATCAAGATGTGATGCGCAAAATTTTCGAATGCAGTTGACAGGCCCTGGAGGAGGAGGGCTGCTGTTTTGCCATGGTCTAGAAGAGCCCTGATGTTGTCGGTTGCTGCGATCAAGGCTGTCTCGTTGCTGTGGTTGGCTCAGAATTTGGATTGAGAGAGGTGCAGAGGTTGTAGTGTTCAAAGTGTTTGGTGAGTTGTTCATTGAATGCCTTTTTGAGAACCTTCACTGGAGAGGGGAGTAGGGAGATGGGATGGTAGTTCTTCAGATCTGCTGGAACAGTGAATAGTTTCTTCAGGAGGGGCCTCACTTCAGTGTGTTTCCAGTCTTCAGGGAAGGAGGCCATGGTGATGGAGGCCTTCAGGACTCTCTTGAGCTCATCACCAATCGTCTTGCTACTGAGGTTGAAGATGTGGT
This sequence comes from Pleurodeles waltl, assembly GCF_031143425.1. Classification (NCBI taxonomy): domain Eukaryota; kingdom Metazoa; phylum Chordata; class Amphibia; order Caudata; family Salamandridae; genus Pleurodeles; species Pleurodeles waltl. Next base: position 1,032,913,161 of record NC_090448.1, on the reverse strand, counting down.
AGGGACATGGATCCATGGGTGCTCCTGAGTGTATGGAGTTCATGATGGAGATTGTGACTTGAAGTACACCGGGGTGTTTTACAGTTCTTGGGAGTGGGTGATGTAATTCCTGGTGGCTTCTGGCTGGAGAACTCATTCACAATGGTGAAGATATTCTTGTTGTGGTTTGTGCCGGCTTATATGCGGTCTACTAGAGCATTGTTCTTTGTTTCTCTCAGGAGGTGGTACTGGTTGAGCGCTGTTTTGAAGGAGGTATGGTTGTCTGTCTTTTCGCTAGTACGCCACTTCCTTTCTAGCTGCCAGCTGTTGTGTTTGGAGGATTTCAGCTCCACTGTAAACCAGCTAGATCACCGGGCCAGTAATTTGGGTTTGGCTAGCTTGGCTGGGGCAATTGCATTGGTACAGTCATTGATCCACTAGGAGTTCTTCGCATCCTATTCTGGGTCGAGTGATGTGCCTGGGAGGTGGAAGTAGAAAGCATTGTTCCACTGGCCTTCGGCTACCTTTTTCAAGTTTCTGCGTGTGGAGCTGATTGGCGTGGTGCCAGTGTAGGTAGATCCTGTGATTGTAAAGTGGACGCAGAAGTAGCCAGTCTAGAGAAGCTGTGACATGTGGCTGTACTTGACTCTGTTATTGGGCATAAAAATGGGGTTGAGCATGTATCCTGTGATGCAGGTGGAGGTAGGTGACAAGTTGCCGGAGGCCAATGTTGCTTATGCTTTTCTTGCAGGTTGGTTGTGTTTGTGTCCTCAGAGTCATCGAGGTGGAAGTTGAAGTCCCCTAGGAAGATGTAATGCTTGGAGTCGATGGTGCTCAGGGCAATGAGGTCAGGGATGGTGTTGCAGAAGCTGAGGTGTGGTCCCGGTGATGTGAATGAGAGTGTGCATCCGATGGTGCTTTTTCATCTATGTGAGGTTGGAAATTGAGACACTTCATTATCAGGGTCGGGTCGTCTGAGGAGTTTGTGCAGTGGATGGTGTCTTTGTAAATGATGGCAATTCCACCTCTGTGTTTGTTTATTCAGTCCCGGTGTGTTATCCTGTAGCCTTTGGGTATGACGACGGCAATGTCCGGCACAGAGATGAGGTTCAGCCAGATCTCTGTGAGGAAGATGACGTCCAGGGTGAGGGATGAGATTGTGTCTCAGATCTCCATGACTTGGTTGCCCAGTCACCTTGCATTAAGTAGAATGCACTGGTGTGCCATGGCAGTCTTGGTTGGTGTGGTGGGCACAGTCGTGTTTGTGGTGTCTCCGACTTTGTTGGTTGCTTCAGTGTTGCAGTTGAAGTGGTAGTGCTGACAGGCGAACAGTGCTCTGGTGGCGCATGGAGATGTGCAGCAGCAGTTGTTGTTGTCGATGCACCAGGGTCCAGCGCATTGCATCATTCCTACAAAAATCCATTGCATCATTCCTAGTGAAATCCAATGTGGCAGAACCTTTCTGCCCTTGGAAGAGACTGGTAACCCATCCAGGGGTGTGTCTAAGGAAATGAAAAGTCCCCACATCCTCATTCACAACAAACCAGCTATAACACAAGCTCCACATCCCTCTGTGATGGAGTCAGGATGGCTACATTGTGATATGAGATCAAAAGCCCTCTCCTCCAGGTCTTACTTCACGCTTGCCTATAAATGGACAGGCGGGTTTCACCCTGGCCCCTTTCAAGGTAATAAAGACTGTGAATCCCTCACTTCACATACCTTATTCTGAGGTTTTCCTGGTAGAAGGCCAAAGCAATTGTCTCTGCTTAGGCTTGTCACTTCGGACAGTTTTTAATGGCCTACCAGTGTTTTTGTATACAGGCATGAACAAAATAGTTGCAACCCTATCTCTGCTCTTGAGCAGTTTTCCCACCTCCCCAAGAGTAAAACACTGCCAGGGAGGCCATCTGTACGCAGGCTAATGCTAATTAACATGGTGGAACTTTAGTCAGTGAAAGTATACATTTTAAAACGCTATATATCCTGTTGATGTATCAAAAATTCTACTTTACAGTTGAACTGGATGTTTTTTATTGAATATTAAAGCCAGTATTTGAATAGGTCTAATAGCTTATTATAAAAAAAGGTAACAGAAATAGCACTTTTAGGTGTTGTTCTTGAGGAGACTACTCAACCCTAAACAGGAAAAACAGCTTTTAGAGGCTAGCCACAATGAGAACATGACAATGTTAAATTCTTACATGCTCAACCTTTAAATACTAGGCACCATAGCTAAAAGTGTTATTTAAGGGTGACATATAATATTTTAAACATGGATTTCCCCCTGTCAGCAAGGGTTATGTTTCCAGGCCTGCCTGCAGTTTTAAAACTACAGCAGTCAGGCTACACATATAGGCTTCAAGCCATGTGCCCTTGTCAGAGTAATTGATATCACAATCTGTACTCCATTCTAGGGGTGACATTTAATTTTCTGTGCCATTGGTGTATTTCCCGTGCAATTTGCAGAGACCTAACAGTAAAGTTAAATATGCCAAAATAATGAGCAGTTAGCCAATTCTGTCATTTTGTTAGGGATCACAACACATACAGTGGTGACTGCTTATCAGTACCTCAGTGTGCAAGTACAAAACCCAACAGTCTAAAAAAAGGGATAGATACTATAAAAAGAGTTACTATCTCATAAGGTTTAATAGCGTCTTGTGCAGTTACTCTATTCACTCTATCCAATCTATAGTTATAACAGGTCTCATTCCACCAACTTCAGTGCAATACATCATGTACGAGTAAAACCTATCACCCAAACCCATGACTAAGTGAACATTAAAGATTTGTAAGGGGATTGCTTGTAAAGGATCACATTAATAGTGGACCATAACATAATTAAAATGTTATGTCCATAAATACAATAAAATATGAAACAATGTTCCTATTTTTATAGAGCAACAATAACAAACATTATTACATGATATTTCCTTTCGAACTGCGGAGAAAAATAATCTACTGTGTATAAAAATAGACTGCATATTATAAGCAGCACAAAATGTACGTTTTAAATCAAATCTGAATAAATATTTGGGTGAACATGCTAATTAAATGTTGTTATTTTTGCAGTTCTACTTTGCATTTCTCTCTGCTTCAAATATGCAATCCTAAAGTGTATCCATTACAGAGGCTCTTGAGTTAAATTCTGGTTGTGTAAAAGGAATAAACCAATGTTATATGTGTGGTTGAAAATCTCACACACGTTAATTACTGATACCAGTTTATCATAACGACTCTTAAAGGAATCAGAAAAAATATACTTTTGTCTCAAAGGTGTAAAACACACTAAGGAAGGTGCGCTAATTATTTAATCAACCCATATTAAGCCTGTGGATCGCAATTCATTCCAATGAAATATTTTGCTACATTTCTAATCTTATCATTATTCCAAACAGTACAATTTGTTAATATTATATTCTCCAAGGGTTTAAAAAAAAAAAAAAAGAAATCCGGTAAATAAATAGTATTGTTAACAATAGGACACGGAATACAGTTAGTATTCCAGTTCATAGGCAATTGTTTTAAAGAGAAAATCTAAAATGGGATTTCTACATGGAGTCTGATATGTTCCTTTTAAATTCTCTGACATCCATAAGCAAACTTGTTATAAGAATAAAAGCAGAAAGATAGGTATAAAAGTCTGAAAGATCAACCCCACTATTAGACTTTACTTCACATGTGTATTCAAAGAGATATTTATCCATTTCTTGGTCTATCAACGTTGACAAATTAAGCTATTCAATTATGAAAAAGAGACCTAGGTATTGTCATTAACAATATTGATAAGAACTAATTAATGAAAAGGAATAACCATTTAAAATGGATCGTGTTTACTTCACCATTATGTATTTTGGAACTGTTCCTGAAAGAGACGATTATGAAGAGTGTCTTTAAATTTTGCTTTTTAAAAAAAGGACTCTGTGGATAAAGAAAACAAAAACGAACAATTTTGTCATGTACCTCTTTTAAGATGAAAATAACAATTAAAATATTTCATAAAAATAGATGTCCTCTGGGAATATTATAACAAGAATGTAATTTGTAAATGGTTAGGAAGTGTATATATGCATTTATGTATGTGTCTGAACCCCATTCAGGGAGCCAGGAGGAAAGTGGTAGGTACTGGGCCTAACCGTGCAGATTGAAACCTTTTGCTCCTGGTGTTCCTTTGCCAGACCTACTATGGATTCTGAACAACTGGGCCAAGTACACTTCAACACTTGATTTTCAGGGCTAGCATGGGTCAAGCCCTCCAAAGTTTCTGTGGGAGAGGTAGACAAGGGGGATCACAGCCTCACAACTCAAATTTCTTTCAATGTCAGCAATAAATGAATGTCCAGTGAAAGACAAGTTTTTATTAAAAAATGAGTATTTATATAGGTGCACAAAGTAAAATGCAACATTCACAAACAATACACACAGTCCCCTTAGTTCAGGGATCTAGTGGTTCAATAGGCACTTCTTGAGTCCCACACCCCTCTTGCTAGTGGTAGTGGTTATTTCCCATTCACTATATAGCAACATTAATTTTAAGCCCCACTAATTTCCAGAGTCTAAGGAGTCCCACTCTGACTCCAATTAAAGCCAAAGGTGTTCCAGCGCCGAAGTGCTATATGGTAGGCAAGTTCCCCCAGGGACCTCTAGCATGTTAATCAGTTTTACCCACATGGGCTGGACCTACGAGTCTGAAGTCTCCAAGCATGCACCCCCTTGAAGGTGCTAAAGCTGCAGCATATATCTCTGGTGAGTACTGCACACGTGGCCTTGCAGTTGCAGAGTTGAGGTGTCCTTGAGTTCTTCATGTGCAGTCCTGTGGGGGCAGTAGCCAGGTGTCCTCACCACTACTCTGATGTTGAAAAGTTTCCTTGGATCCTCCTCACTTGTGGGAGGGAATTCAATGCTTCTGGTGTAGATCCTCATTCTGGGCTTGGGTCCACTCAAGTTACCACAGTGGCCTCTTCCTCTCAGCGATGGTTAAAATCTCGGACATACCATGCTTCCTCCTTTTCCCGATGGCCCCACTTGGCATATAGGGTCACTGTCCTCACTCTGCACATAGGATAACACTGGATCAACACAGCAGTAACAACACAGTGACCCCACCTGGAATGGGGAGGGGTGACCATCCCCAATTCGCAAAGGGCTATGGCTTGATCAGCACAGCAGCAATCTACATGGTGGACAAACCTTGTACCACCAACTTTACTCTGCACATAGGCTATAGCCAGATCGGCACAGCAGTAATCTTCATGTAGCCCCACATGGCATACGGGGTCACTGACTTTACTCTGCACATGGGCTACAGACTGCCTGGCACAGCAGTAATCTTGATGCAGGACCACCAGGCTTATGGGATCACTGACTTCATTCACACAAGGGTTATGGCCCAATTGGAATTGCAGAAATCTTCATGGCACCCCACCTGTGATACGAGGTTGCCGATTTAACTCTGCAGGCAGGCTACAACTTTCACAACTGCCCTGCCTGTCATACAGGGTCACCATTTTCACTTTGTTCATCGGTTAGAGCCTGTTTGCCAAGGCAGCAATCTTCACACCGCCCAAATTGACATACAGGATCTCCAGCTTCCCTCTGCACATGGGCTATCACTCAATCAGTGAAGAAACCATTGCCTTACACCTTGCTTCAGAGATACAATCACCAGAATTTCCAATTGGACTTTGCTCCCTCCAGTGCTCTCCTCTTCCTCAAAGGATAAACTGGTCTTGGGAAGCAGACAGTCAGTGGTGCTCCAGGCTCTGGGGCAGGTGGTCTTACATTCCCTGGGTTATATCCTACCATCCAGTTAGGAGACTAGCAGGCCTTAGCCTCAAATCCAAGCCACGGGTACAAGCCTTGCAGAGCTTCTCCTTCTTCAAAGCCACACTGGCAGCTTGACATTTCACAATTTTGGTGTCTAAAAGCGCCCCTCCTTATAGTCCATTTGCAGGCACCAAACCAGATTAAGAGTCTGCGTCTTTGAAGTTTATGGTGGAGATATACTTTTTTTTAAGTGCCTTCTCCTCAGTCCTTCCACCAGCAGAGTCACAGCAAGAGTGACTCCAGATCTGATAGCCCCACAACACAGGCCATGGGAGTGATTAGGGATTCACACCTGGATGTCAGCCACAGTGATATGTGTATCAAAAGGTTACCTAGGATCTCAGCCCTACTCTTCATGACTCCCTTATAAGCCAAGTCTCCTTCTTTAGATGTGCTCTGGCCCCTTTCTGATAAACTCTCTCTGAATCAAAGAGCACCCTTTGAAGTATAGTAAGAAGTAAGTTCATAGGAATGCAGCAATATAGAAAAATCTGTCTGGTGGAATTCCTCTACCACCTCATGCTCCTCCAATAAGCAAAGAGTGGAACTCAGAGTCTTCCAAGTATTCCAATTACTGTACCATTCACAGGCACATATACAACGAGCACATGCATATAACAAACATACACAGCACTACATTTCCAATGTATTTTGTGATTCACAAGCACACATACACCCAGTACATGCATATAACACCCAGGTGCACTGGTCAGCACTGCATCCTCCACGTATTGTACCATTAACAAACACACATACACCTAGCACATTCATATAACACATACGCACTGCACAGCACTACAAGCTAACCAGATGTAGGCCAAGGGTGAATCAAGTAACACAGCAGTGGAACTTTACTGGGTTAGCCTGTAAGCCTCTCTCCAGTGATACAGGTAAAAAGGTGTGTTCACTTCTGCTAATCAGTACACAGTATGCTGCCACCAAAGGGCTAGTGCTATATCCTTTCATCACTACAATGGTAGCTGTTTGGACAAACCCTCTCAGTCCAATAAGCAAACCTATAGGAATAAGACTATAATTCTTGAGACAGGCATATGTCTTGCATATGTCTTGGCGCACATGCATGATCCATGATTGCCCATGAGAAAAAAGTCAGCACTAGGGTTCCAGACATCATTGCAACTGGGGGCACTCAGGGCAGGGGTACCATCACCATGCAAGGGACATTTCCATCTCTACAGTATAAACACATAAGTATCCTTTTTGGTCTTGTTGCAGATGGAATGTTTTGGGATAACCCATCAAGTGGGGCCCAAGAAAAAGGGGGGTCAACAAAAGTGCATTTCCCATGTTACAGAATTACACTAAATTTGGCAGAAAGCTAGATCTTGGTGTACAGATTGTGATTTCTGTGATTTGATGTAAATCTATTTAGTAGCTTTAGAGAAATTGAAGGTGAAGAATATAGATATTTAGGAACGTGGAGTAACGGCGGATCCTGGAGATCTAATGCTGAGATCTGATTGACTGCCAGCACTTCAACAAAGAAGGGTTGGCAGCCATTTTGGAAATTGGCTTAAGCCAAACACCAAAGAAAACACACCAAAACAGAAAAGGGGGCAAGGTATGAATACCCTGAGCCCCTAGCCTTGGTCCAGGGGTCCTCCTGGGACCCCGCTTGGGCTAAAAAGTTATTTTTTTTTAATTCTCTGAAAAATCTGCAGATGGATCCACAGATTTTTCTGAGGTTAAAAATGTTAAAGTGCGGTCTCCTGCACTTGTACTAGAGAAATTAGGGCCTAAAGAATAGGAGGGGAGTAAATTGGGTACCTTCCTAGGACATTTATAAGCCCTGGGGACCACTACTTACCTGGGGCTGTGCGTATTAACTATAACAAAGTCCTGGGCATGCTCCGCTGGTGGTGGATACCAAGCCAAAGTGGACCCGAGGTGCCATATGAAACAAAATACACCTTGTACTTGAAGGACAATGTTTACAGCCACCTGCACCCCATTCAGCACTGAAGACAACACATTTGTAACCCAGGTCAGCAACACCTGAGAAGTCTTTGAAAGTGGTATCAATGTGCACAAATCTTGTGGTACCAAACTGTGTACTGAATACATCCAATCTGCATCCCTCCCTAGAGCACCCATGACCATCTTTCACCCCAAGCCGTAGTCACATAGGAGCAAGATCTGGCATTGAGTACTCTGTGCACCACTGAGTATGTAAACATCTTGTGCACATTCTAGCTCACCTCACAATGTGTGTGCACAACGCAGAGCTGCAAGTCTCTGGTAGACTCTGATGGATAGTAGGTGTGCACTGCTGGGATCTGCTAATAGTGTACTTCATAAAATACAGTATAAGTCTTATGTGCATTCTTGCTTACCTTGCATCATGTGTGCAAAACATACAGTCTAAGGAGCCTAGGATAAACTCTGGCGGTGAGTACCATATGCAGTGCCCATTATTGTGCCACCAAGTATACTGTATCCCAATAGATACAGTTCGCATCCTAAGCACATTCTGGCTCACCTCGCACAGCACATACAGCCCAGCGAGCTTAAGATAAATTCTGGGGGTGAGTATTGTGTGATTAAAAATGGTCTGACACCCGCACTTAAAGGAAAACAGAGCAGTACACTTTCTGCTGCGTATATACAGTGTTTGCTCCAGTGTACACAGGGTGAGTCATCCATGTGTCATCCACTTGGCAACAGCTTTGGCCAAGCTCTCTCACTCCATAACAGTGAGTACACCCTGTTTACTTAATATAATGCACACCAGAATGTACGTATAGCCAAAACCTTGTGTGCGGAATGTAGAACAATCACTGTACATGTATGTTCTGTACGTAACACAGATGTCCTTATGGGCTTGCACCTGCAGTGAGCGCCAGACCTCCACCCCAAAATCAGTCTCAATCAGATGTGCTCTAGTGGACATTAAAGAATGTAACACAGCACCAGCAAAATCGATCATGGTCAAGTCAGGACACAATGACACTCTCACCGCAAGTCACTCACCCTCCAGTAGTCACCAACCACCGCACTGAAACACACTTCCACTCCAGAACTCACTGCATCGGTCACTGAAACACAGTCACTCTCCAGGACTCACTAAAGCACTCACTGGAACACACTCACTATCCAGCACACACTGAAACCCTCACTGGAACACTCCCACTCTAGAACCCAAGACAACCCTCACTGGAACACACTCAGGGGGTCATTCTGACCCTGGCGGCCGGTGACCGCCAGGGTCACCGACCACGGGAGCACCGCCAACAGGCTGGCGGTGCTCCCAAGGGCATTCTGACCGCGGCGGTTCAGCCGCGGTCAGAAAGGGTAAACCGGCGGTCTCCCGCCGGTTTACTGCTGCCCCATTGAATCCTCCATGGCGGCGGAGCGCGCTCCGCCACCATGGGGATTCAGACACCCCCTACCGCCATCCTGTTCATGGCGGGAAACCCGCCATGAACAGGATGGCGGTAGGGGGTGCCGCGGGGCCCCTGGGGGCCCCACAAAGTATTTCAGTGTCTGAAATACGCGACGGGTGCAACTGCACCCGTCGCACCCCTGCAACTACGCCGGCTCAATTCTGAGCCGGCGTCCACGTTGCAGGGGCATTTCCGCTGGGCCGGCGGGCGCTCTTTTGGAGAGCGCCCGCCGGCCCAGCGGAAATGTTTGAATAGCCGCCGCGGTCTTTTGACCGCGATGCGGTCATTTGTCGCCGGTACCTTGGCGGACGGCCTCTGCCGTCCGCCAAGGTCTGAATGACCCCCTCAGTCTCCAGCGTTCACTAAAACCCTCCCTTGAGCACAATCACTCTCCAGCATGAGATAAAACTCTCACTAGAACAAGCGCCCACTCCAGAACTCACTAAAACCCTTACTGGAGAATACTCACTCTCCAGCACTCACTAAATCCCTCACTGGAACCGATAGACAAACCTCTGCACTGGCACACCTCAGCTCTAAGTGCACTCGCTTAAGCCCTCTCTGTCCCTCCCTGATCTTCATTGCATCCTCTTAGCTCTCACTAACCCTGGTTTGTCATATACTCAAGCACAATGCTCACTCCTTCCTCCACCTTAAACTATTTAATCAATCTCTAAAATTAAAGCAATTAGGCCCCTTCAGCCTGTCTGGCCCTCTGTGCTCCGATCCAGCCCTCAGTGAACCCCCCCCCGTCCTCACTATCTGTCCGTCTCCTCAACCCGGTATCTTTGTCTCACATGGGCATTTGTTGGGGATGTTGCACGTGGCAGGAGGGAGCTGTCCACACCATTTTATCCAAAAAGGCCTCTATCACCCCCTCTACCTGGCAAAATAGCAGTCTCCACCTTTGCCCTGGGTAGGGTGACCACCTGGCATGGAGGCAAATTCTGGACAGGACTGTAAAAAATTCAGGACACAAATTCAAGATGAATGGTCAAAATTCAGGACAAAAATTCAAGAACAAGCATAAGTTTTACAGACATATCCAAGGAGAGGTCATACCCCACTACATTATAAGTGTATTTATTTACTATTTTCTACATAGAACTATTTATTCACTATGGTCTTTTTGTGATTGCCTCCTGATATACTACATTCAGGTGTCACATAATGCCCTTGTTTAGTAGTAAATGAATGCCCTTCAGCACTGTGTCAAGGGCATCATCCATACCCAAATCTTCGTAATCTTACTTGGAGAGAAAGCAACAGCAAAATTCTGGTTCTGTTTTCAAACATTTTAAAACCCCAGGAAATCAGTTAGGAAACATTAAGGTAAGTAACCTTAGATTAGTCTAAACAAGTTAAACAAAAACATCTGGCTCACCTCACAGATGGTGTGGGTGACAGTCTCACACCTAATATGAGAATGTGAGGTACCCACAAATTGTCTGTAGTCTCACAGCACTAGAGTGAATGTCCAGGACTCTACAGTCATTTATCTCAGAACTGGGAGCCCAGACTACCAATCAAAAAGATTAAAAGTGGAGGATGAAATTGAGATCAGCTGGGAGATCCAAAGCAACTTTTCAAAGGGTTTCTGCTAAAAACTGGATAAATAAGGAAGAGAAGAACAAGGTGGGACAATGACTAAAATCAGACAAGATGGGTCCACCAAGAGTATTGAAAGGTATTGCGTACCTGGGGAGTTGTCTTAACAGAGACGTGAGAAAGAGAATAGGCTCCATCAAGTGGTTAAACAAGGAGCACCCACCCACCATGGAAAACTCTTCTGGTGCAATGGTCTGCTTTTTGTTCTTTTGGAGTGTGAGCAGGGGCCAGACCCCTTGCAAGGTTGTGCTAGGCAATTGCCCACTCTGCCCATGTCTTAAAATGGTTTTGCAATTGAGCAAAAGCCAAACCAGTGATCTGGCCTATCCCTAAGTGTCAAAGTAGATGGACAATCTTCAAAATATTTGGGATGTAGATTGCACAAACACAATGTAAGAACATGAGAAATATTTTTAAATGCAATTAGTGTTTTTTAACATATGGTACTGTTTTCCCCTTTATATACAGTTAGACCTCAGATTGAACTGGGAACCAGCTACCTTTTGATACCTAGGGATTAATATCTACCATTTTCCCACTGATACGCACAATAGAAATCTGGGCAGAGTGACATGGTCTCTCCAAGCCCAGTTTGCTTTTAGGTCTTCTCTTCTGCTTTCAGTAATGGACCACATGGCACTAATGAAGATGGTATTGTGCCCAATTATTGTAATATTCTGCAAACCTTCCCCTGCTCATCCCTCATGTTATGTTATGTCATGAAAATGTATAGAGCGCATGGCTACCCAGAGGCCTCTCACCGCTATACAGAGATCTTCAAAAACATTGCCTTAGGTACAGACATTAAAACAACCACATTTTAAGTAGACGACAAAAGGATCATTCTTGGCTGGTTTGTCGAAGGACCAAAGGTAGAGAATTCCACAACTTGGCACTGAGAAAAGACATAGATTTTCCGCCCCATCTAGACTTTTTTATAGAGGGGATTACAGCTAAAGCCGCCGATGAAGACTGAAGATGTCTGAAAGGATTATGGAAAGAGGCCAGGAATCACCAAAAAGGCGGGCCTTTGTTATAAAGAGCTCTATGAATGCAACATGATGTTTTAAACTTTATCCATTGCTCCAGTGGGAGCCACTGCAAAACCGAGAGCGTTAAGTTGGCTGATTCATTGCTAGGTATATTGAAAAGAAGGTGCCCGCAGTATTCTGCACCACCTTCAGTTTCTTTTTAACATATTTTGGAGCACCAAGATACAAGGCATTCCCATAATCCAGACGAGAGATTATGAGTGCCTATATGATAAGTCTCTTAGCAATAGGCAGAAGTATTTTAAACACCTTTCCAAGGAGTCTAAGTATACCAAAACAAATGGAAGAGATTTTCTTTGCCTGATTGTCCATGGTCAGCCATGGTTCAAGCCATACTCCTAGCCTCTTGATGTGTTCCTTGGGCGAGGGCAGATATCCTAACGAATGCAGAACGGGGAAAATAAGATTTAGTCGAGCGTGATGGCCTAAGATCATAACCTCTCTCTTGTCTCTGTTCAACTTGAGTTTACAATCAGACATTCATTTGAATACTGCCCATAAACAAGGGGTAAGTGCCGAATCAACTGAGTTCTCTTCTATGGAGAAGGAGACCACCAGCTGGGTGTCATCTGCATATGAAACTAGGGAGAGGCCATATGGCTCCACTACCTTTGCCAGGGGCGACATATAGATATTAAATAACGTAGGGCTAAGAGAGGAACCCTGTGGCGCTCCCCAATAACTATTAAAGTAACTAGAATAAAAAGAACGATCAAGTACCTGAAATGATCTTGCTTCCAAAAAAAATGAGGAAAACCAACTTAGAGCATTCCCTGTGACTCCAATCTCCCTCATTCTCTGAAGTAAAATGTTGTGATCTACAGTGTCGAAAGCAGCACTGAGGTCAAGAAGCACAATTGCTGATACCAGTCCCTGATCAAGGCGCTTCCTGACTTCCTCTGAAACTCCAATCAGTGCCGATTCCGTACTGTGTAAGGGTCTAAAGCCCATCTGAGAAGGATGAAGAATGTTAATGTCTTCGAAGGAGTTTGAAAGTTCAGTGTTCACATGTTTTTCAAGTATCTTGGAGATGGCTGGCAGCAGGGAGATAGGCCTATAATTATGGAGCATCTAAATTAGGTTTCTTAAGTAGAGGTTTCAATATAGCGTGTTTCCACTGAGGGGGAATGGTGATACTGGACAGAGACAGATTCAACAGGTTGGTCCAGGAAGGAAGTATTACTGATGACCCTTGTGCTAAAATTGAAGGGTGTGTGGGATCCAGGAGGGAACACGATTTAAGGGTGTCCAATAGTGTTAAAAACAGTTCCAGGGAGAGAGGCGGAAACTGTGAAAGCCTCACTGAGCCATTAGGACATTCCTCACCAAAAACCTGGGAACTGTGAGTTCCTATTGAGAAGGCCGAAAATATTTCTGAGATTTTGTGCTGGAAGAATAGTACCAGATCATTACTATGTTTATAAGAGGCTTCCATGGCTTCAGTATGAGGATGAGGGAGGGCAATTTCTTTTAGTAGATGAAAGATTTCTTTAGGGGAGTTAGAACTCTGTCCTAACTCTTCCTCCCCCTCATTCCTTCTTCAGACATGCCACACATTTGATTTGGTCACTCGGGAGCTGTCAGGTAGCTCTTTCAAATCGAAAGCTACTTGTGACTGCAGGTAGATTAGGCCTTCTGGACCTAAAATGCTATCATTTATCTGCACAGCTCCAACGGGTGGCACGCTGGCTGTCTTGCTGCCCCCTGCATGATATGGGGTTTATCCATAAAGACTTAAATGAAAGCTTACTGCACTACTCATGGTTTCCTACTGACCATTCTATGGAACTCTATCCGGGGTTATCCTGCCCAACTTTCTTTTGTCTTGCTAGAACCTGTAAACTCACTGATACAAAGAAACCCTACTCTCCTGCACTACCTCTGCTAGGCCTTCCCACTCGCATAATTATGCACTCAGGCAACTCCACTAGTGGCATGCTGCAGGTGCCTTAACATTGGCGGATTTGTTTGTGGACGGCGAGCTACTAGATTTCCAAACCCTTGTGGCAGACTACCATCTTCACCCGGGTCAACTCATTACTTACAAACACCTTAAACAATCATTAAATGCCCTATTTCATGTCCTCCACCTATCAATAACCCCACAAGAGGTGTGCTAGAAGCTCTACACCATAGGGACTGAGGGCAAACTTATAAGATGGGTGTACAGGCCTTTCCTGCAACATGGGGACCACTGCAGGGTTTCTTGCCATACTACCTGGGAGACAGATGTGGGCAAACCTCTGCAGGATACGAAGTGGGCTAAAATACTGGACTTTCCCCACAAAGTATCCCATGGCTGCCGCTTTAAGTATATACAGAGAGCTTCCCTAGGAATGCATTCCGCCTGTTGCTTCCAATTGGCTTTGTGGTTTGTAACTCACATTTGTTGCTTTCAATTTGCTGGCTTCATATGTTTAGGCTGTCTAGCTTAAGGTCATCCCTTCCCTTGCCTTGCCCAAACCTTATTTACCGTACCCTTCTGAGTGCTCCCTTTCTGTAAAAAGACCTGTAAATCTTGTTCTTATCTTGTCACATTTGTTGTGAATTCAAAGAGCACGGTCAAATGTGTGGCTATGTCATAGTGTTAGTTAGCTTAGTCTTTACTTTTCTTTCAATGACTTCAAAGTGAGAGGATTTATGTGACAATCTTGCTAGATACTGGGGGGTAGGAAAGAGTTTTTGTCTATCACATGACAACATTTAAATGAACTGTGCAAGGATTTCAGAATATATCAGAATTAGAACCACAAATGAATCCCATTTTTATTAATTCTGAACTGTGCTGGAAACAAATACCTTAACATGATTACAACAAATCATTGCATTGGGTGATGTAATTTCCACACATCATTGTCTGTGCACTGTATAGTTTTATTAGTAAAAGTGTATGTCTGTGTTAATGTAATTGTCATTTTAATCAAAAACAGGTTGTCTGTAATTGCAGCGTGCTACTACACCATGCATACTCCACTCCACTCTTCTCTGGACTACTCCACACCACTGCACCCTATTCCGCACCTCTCTCCACTTTACACCACTCCATGTCACTGCACTATGGGACACTTCACTCTACTCTACTCTACTCTAAACTGCTCCATATTATGCTGCTTCATACTATGCCTCCCTATTCTACTCTGTACCACTCTACTGTATGCCAATGCACTCTATGCCACTCTACACCACTGCACTTTACACCTTTGCACGCTACACCACTCCATTCCAGGCCACACCAATCTACTCTGCAGAACTCCACTCTATGCCACTCTGCGGCACTGTATTGTACGCACCTGCATGCACTCAATGTCAATACACTATGCCAATGCACTTTACTCTGTAACACTCAACTCTATGCCCCTGCACTCTATGCCAATGCACTGTACATATCTTTAAACTACTCTGCCCCACTGTACTCTGTGCCACGGCCCTCAACACCACTTTACTCTATTCCTTTGTACTCCATGCCACTCTACACAACTGTTCTCTACCTTGCACTACACCACTCTTTGCCACTTCACTCTACACTGAAACAATCTACTCTTTGCCACTTCACTCTACACCACTGCACTCTATGCCACGGCACTATACACCACTGCACTCTATGCCACTGCACTCTGTGCCACTGTACTCTATGACACTGTACTCTATGCCAGTGCACTCTACAGCACTGCACTCTACTCTGCACCACTGTAGTCTGTGCCACTGCTCTCTATTACACTCTGCTCAGCAACACAGCACTCTCCGTCACTGTACTCTACACCACTCTTCTGTACTATTGCCTTCTATACCAATATACTCTATGCCACTGTTCTCTATGCCACTCTACTCTGCATCATTCCACTCTATGCCACTGCACTTTGCAGCACTCTACTCTACTCTGCACTGCACCACTCTATGCTACTCTACTCTGCACCACTCTACGTTACTGCACTCTATGCCACTCACGTCTACTCTGCACTCTATGCCAGTGTACTATACACCACTTTACACTACTGCACACTCTGCCACACTATTGTTTGCTGCTCTACTCTGTGCTACTGCACTCTTTGCCACTCTACTCTGCACCACTCCACTCTGCACCACTGCACTCTACCATGCACCACTCTATGCCTCTGCATTCTATGTCACTGCATTGTACGATACCGAATTCTATGAAGCTGCACTAAATGCTTCTATACCACTGTATTCTGCAACACTCTACGCCAATGTACATTCCACTCTAAAATATGCCACTCCTAAACACAACACTCTCTGACACTTCACAACACTCCACTCTTCGCCTTTCCACTCTATGACACTCCACCCCACTCTCCCCTACGACACACCCTTTTAGCCATGATGAACAGCAGCCACTTTGGTGCATAACATGGCTAAAACACATTGGCAAAGTCAATAACTCTTGCACAGACGACACCTATTGCCTTTGCCAATGGTTGTTAGTACTATGAGGTCCTCAGGTCCCTGAAAGCACTGTGAGTGTGCAAATCTTTATTTTATACATGTATTACACACAGCATAATATAGGCTGCCACAGAATGCATTTAAATGTAGGTAAAACAAAAAGTGCTTCTAGACTAAAGATTTCGATACTATACAGATTACACATAGTGCAAACATTTTTTTACAACTGTCAATTAAAACCACACACTCCACAGCTCAGCTTGGAACACCCTTACAGTACCTCTTTAAAAGAGATTATCTTTGCCCTCAGAAAGTTGCAAGTAACTCCTTCCTTTAAAGCCAATACAGGCTTCCAAGGCCCATTACATTTGCAGATATACCAATTGCCCATATTTGCACTTTTGCAAGAAGGCCTGATTCTTATCTGTCTGCCCCTCCAGTGGGATCAGAGCACAGAGACCCCCTCCCTTACATTCTAGCTGGGGATACTAAGGGCCAGATGTATCATCATGGCCCTTTGCGAGTCAGAAATAGCGATTTTTAAGAAATCGCTATTTCCGAATAGCAAAGTGCCATGTATCACATTTGCGATTCGATAATAGCGATTTCTTAAAAATCGCAAATGCTATTACCGAATCGCAAATTGCGATACCGGCCCCATTCGCAGCCATGGGACTGTTGGCCCATATCTGCGAATTTTTTGCATTTTTTGCATTTCCAAAATTGCGATTTCTGAACCAGAAATCGCAATTTTGAAAATGCAAAGGCCCAGGGCGCTGGGGGCTTAAGGCCCCCTCTGCTGCACCCCAAAAATGTTATGGGGGACATGTAACGAGCACACAAGCCAAAAGGGCATGTGTGCTTTACATGTTCAATTAAAAAATGCATTATACATGCATTTTTAAATTTTACACCAGGTTACCACCTGGTTTCTTTTCATGGTATTTTGCATGTGCAAAATGCCATTCTGCGAAAAATCACAATTTGCGATTTTTTGCAGCATCTTCTTGCGATGTGGATTTTGCGAATCGCAAATTGTGACTCACAAAACCAGGTCGCAACGCAAGAAATCACAATTTTTGCGATTTCTTTTTTGTGGTCTGCGAATGCCTTTCATGCATCGCAGACCACTTTTTTGCACTTGCAAACGGCCGAATTTTGCGATTCGCACCGTTTGCGAGTGCAAAATCTTTTCATACATCTAGCCCTAAATTGTCAAATTAACTTTTTTGCGTTTTCTGAAAGGCTAAAATAACATACAAATGTCATCCATTAATCCATCCATCATGGACAACGGACGGCGGGACTAAATTACAGGCAGTCTGAAAAAATTACGGACAGGTGGTCACCCAAGGCCTGGGGCTGGTGTGCACATTTTATGATGTCACTAGGGGCATCTGACCGGGATGCACACCGGTCAAGCCAGAGGGCCGAGTTGAACCAAGGGGTGGGGGAGAAACTAGATTTCTCTGCTGCATCCTGTGCCCCCCTCACATTATGCATTTATTTGCTGTGCACAGTGGGATTGTGGCTTACCCATGGAAAGGTGTTATTGGGTCTGAAATCGACACAAGGCTATCAGCGCCATCTTGGGCACTATCGAAACAGTTCTGTTGCCTAGCAGTGGCCTTGCGTTCTAGAGGCAGTGTCAGACCCTGAAATACTATAATTGTTTGGGTGGAAGTAACTATCATTACAGAAAAAAAACTGAAATCAGTGAACCCAGATAGCATGAGACATCAGTGAAAACAGGGTAATGCCGCTCTTTCAACAGGCACGAGGTGCCAAGACTTGGAGAAAACGCATACCTGTTGTGGTCACTGGGAATGTATTTAATGATCATAGCTTGCAGTACAGTCTTTCTCATTGCCCCATTTGTTCATCTATTCACTCACCCAGTGACTTAATTGCTCATTCATACATGGACAATCTCATCTATCTACTCACAACACTCACTTAATATCTCACAAACAGTAATACCATCAACTCACTCTCATCTACTGAAACACTCACTTAATCACTCATTTATTTACTAATTCTACAATGCACTCACTGCCTCAACCGTTCTCTCTCTCATACACTTAGGCACTCACTCAATACCCACTCAGTTCCTCACTTATCAGTTAATTACTCATCCCTCTCATCAATCACACTTAACCACTTCCTTCCTTCCCTCGTGGCACTTGTTCACACCAGCTGTCCCCAGAAGCCTTGCTATTTTGCTTGTCTATGACTTTCACTGCGAGCAGGCGGTGTGTTGCGGTGTAGGGCTAGCTGTGTGGGAAATCACGGTAATGGGCCAAAAATCCCGGGGCAGCTCTCAGATATGTTTTCGGGGGTGAACGCCACCCTTCAACCAACATTTAGGGTCTCCTCAGTACTGAACGAGCATCACTAATGAACTAGCTCACTGTGTTCTTTGTTATCATAAAAAAATTGCAACACTAGTTTTTCTGCATAGAAGAAGCAAAATGTAATGTGTGATTGTTTCTGTGCAAGAAGGGACGCCTTCCTCCACATAAACAATCACACCCCCTTAACTCAGACACTCTTGCACTATGGTGCAAGGATGCATGCGTTGGCACAGGCTGCTTACTTTAGCACCAGCGCAGGTGGGAAACACCGGGGTGCACCATATTCTCGTAAATATGGTGCATCCTTGCGTTTCAATTCTGGTGCAGTGTAGTGCTGCTAATTTTGGAGCAACACCGCACCTCACCAGTTTCTTGTAAATCTGGCCTCTAGTGTGCAGTAAAGCCCCTTGGCTGTCATAACTCTGGGCTACTAAAGGGGCCCACCAGCATGCCATGTATCATGGGTGTATTCTGGACTCTATCATAAAATGCACTCTTTAAACAATTGTTGACCTTTAACCTGCCTGCGAACTGTAAATATCCTATTTTAATGGTAAAACTAGCGCTTAGAAGCTACTGCAGCATCGTACAATGTCCATCATACTTAGCACACTTTAAAAGAAGCTGTGTGCCAGCTACAGAGTAAAATACAGTGCTGAGGGGATGTAAATGATTGCTCATACAAACTGGACAATTATGAAAAGCACTTCACCTCCTCGTCAGGGGTAGTAAGCAGAGGCGGCCTCTCCGCTGTGGCCCCACTGACGAAAAGCAGAAAAAAGGTAAAAAATATGCATTTTATTATCTCTTTAGTTTTCTGCCTTCATAGAGTGGTGCGGAGCCAGACTCCTCCACGTCAAGTGGAGGAGGAGTGGCATGTGTGCATGTCAGTTTGGCTGGCCGAGCCCAGCCGAACTGTCATGTGGCCTTAGAAACTCTCCACTCAGCTGTATTTTGCAGCCGGGTCAGGACAAAGGGCAGTGTCCCACTCCCTGTCTGAATGGTATTTCTGCCCACTCAGGCCAATCGCAGCACTTCTTTCATGCCGTGTAACAGCATGAGAGATGTGTCAGGATTGGTTCAGGAGGGAAGCACATGATGAGGCTGGGGGGAGCGGCGGATCGTGGAGGGGCAGGTGTGTCCATATATTTATTTTTTTAACTGCTCCGCACCACCACTCCGCGCACCACCCCACTGCCTCATCACAATGAAATTACAATAGAACACTCCACCGTGGTGCATAAAAGTGATAGGTAAATAGGGTCTCATAGCAACACATAAGTCCTTTGGCTAATAAGGCAGATTTTGCCTGTAGTAAACTGGAGGCCATAGGACAATGTAAACAGATACAGCTCGTGATTAGCCCACGTCTGCAAAGCTCAGGGTGTGTTAATATATCCTGGAAGCACACAGGTCCAGCCTGTCCTTTAGTGCGGAGGGGCCACGCCCCCTCCGTTTGCCCCTCATGAAGAGTGCCGGTCAGACTGAACAAAGGTCAGCCTGACAGACACTCTTCATGTTCAGGTCAGGGAGACAGGAGCAAGACATGTGCGATTTGCGCAGACTCCTTGCTGCCTGAGCTGAACTTTGCTGGGCTGAAGAGGTCACCCTTTCTGTGGGCGTGACCTCCTCGGCTCAGCAAAGGCACCTCGAGGCCCTCCCCAGGGTGACGAGGGAAGCTTCACCCATTGACTTCAACCTGGGGGCTTCAGGTTTAAGCCCTGAAGCGCCCAGGGCGAGTGTCAACCAGTAACACCTCGCACCTCGTCACAGAGTGGGGTGGAATCAGCAGTGTCACTGACCCCATCCCACTCTGTGACGAAGTTGGGACTGCTGCCTTCCCTCATTGGCTGATGTAAGGTCAGCCAGTGAGGGAAGGCAGCAGTCCCAACACTCCTCGGACCTCTGAGGCTGAAGGTAAGTGTGATATTTTTAAATGAATGCTTGGTGTGTGCGTGTATGTTGCTGAGTGTTGTTAATGGATGTGTGTGCGTGCATGTGTGTGAAAGAATGAGTGTGAGTGCACTTCCCGCCCGCCCCTCTCCCTCCTAAAACTGCCGTCTGCCACTGGAAGCACATTAAAAGTTCTCCCTTGGGGTGGGGAACTGACTAACCCAAAATGTAGACAAAGCTCTGGAGGGGACATTGTTCATTTTTCAAGAGGGTGAATTTCGAACAAATAAGACCAGAGGTCAGGGCTTAGACATCTTCTTCAAAAAATGCAAAACACAACTGAACTATGTATTTATCTACTCTGCAGCGTTCTTGGTGGCTCTGTAATCATGTCTCAGCTAGCCCACACCCTAAACACCTATTGATACAGCTCCTACTTTTCAGTTGGCCCTTTTCGGCACTATACCAACCACCAAAATAAATCAGCATCGATCTGGCATTTCAGAACATGGCGGTTGAAAAAATGTTAAAACTTTCCATAACAGTTTCTAAAGGCGAGTTAAAAGCCCCCATTTATTTTTAAATATGTATTTTTATTTATTTCTTTGTTATCTTTTTTTCCTTCACCTTTTTCTTTCTGTCCATCCCTTTATATCCCTGTTCCCCTTTAACTCTTCAATTTTGCGTACATTTTTCTTCTTTTCTTAAAACATGCTTATGAATAGGTCCCACTCAGGTTGTGAGCCATAAACTGTGCAGTCTACAACAATGAACCTTTCTCCTACTATGTCTGACCTAAGAATTGATGATACAGAGGGACCAGTGGCACCTCGTGTCAATCACTATATTCAAAAACTTAATTTACACCTTCTTTAGGTTTTACAACCCTGTGTTCTGTCACAGCCCACTTTGTCATTTTTGTCAACTGTAGGTCTGTTTCGTGCACGCATTCCATTTGAAACCAAGCATTTGTAATTCAATGGGTTTTGCATTTGCTCGAGTTAGAACTATCAGCGTTGTAAATTTCTAACTGGACATTTCATGCAATACAAACTGAAAATAAAAAGTAAAACAGTTGACATAAGCAAGTCGATTCAAAGTGCTACAGCCGCCATGAGCGTGTGCGCGATGGAGGTACACAAAAGGAAAAAGAAGTTTGCTTGCAGTCAAACATATCAGCAATCATGCAATTATCCATGTAACAGGGTCGATATTTAAGGCAGTAACAAAACCGCCCCAAGAAGGGACAAACGTAAAGCATTTGCCAACGAAAACAAAGGATTTTTGAAAGGCAAGCCCATGAGCGAGTGATAGTGATGGGCGTGCGGTGGTTAAAAGCCCAGATACATACTAATACTTCGGAAAAGCAGTGCAAAGGTTACTGGGACATTATAGTTAGGTTCTGAATTTACACAAACAAAACCATTAAAATTCAGCAGCTATAGTTACGGTTAACTCAAGTAAATATAACTCGAGCCATAAGGTAACTCTAACTTGCGCCTCCGCCATGCACCATTTTCTCACCAATAATTTTATTGCAAATGTTGCAGTGATAATATCAATGTAATGTAAACCAGCACTGCCCACGGACAAAGGCGGGAGTTGGTTGCAGGGCCTTGACTGTGGCCCGGCCAGGCAGCCAACACTCATGCATACACCAAAACCTAAGCTGCGCATGGCCTTCGGCCACGTGCAGCATGAGGTTGGGTTCAGTGGATGGGGTTTTTTCAGATTCTTCCCTGGATCCTCATACCTACTTGAATTTGATTTACACCAAATCACAAGAGGGACAATCTCCTTTCAAAGATCTAGCTTCTTGCTAAATTTGGTGTAATTCCATTCAGCAGTTTGGGTTGTAGACATGTCTAAATACCTATAAAAAATAAATGGGGAAAACGTGTTTTGGATTGCCCATTTTTCTCAGCCCCCGTTTGACTGATCACCCTGAAATGTTCAAGACAGCAGCTGAAATTATTAAAGTATAAGTTTTGTAATTTTCATGAAGATTTTTCGAGCGGCACAAAAGTTATTGGCAAAACAGAAAATGCTCACCTATGGAAACTAGGTCCTAACTATAACTGCCTACTGCCAGTAGGTAATTATAGTCAGGACCTAGTTTCCATTGGAAAAATAGGGAAAGCAATTTTTGACTTGCCTGTATCTTTGGCACTATTTGCTAATTACGCCAAAGGCTGCGTGTGGCACCGGGTTAGGTGGTTATTCGGGATTAGCTTCAGGGACTTCCCTGCGGCCAACTCCCTATGTGCACGGCCCCAGAGATGGTTGAATTAATATATAGTAATTAAAATTACTTTACATTAAAAAAAATAGAAATTCACTTAAAAAACAAAGGTTACAGAGACGGTAAAGTTAGACTAAAATTTTAAATGTACAAAACCATAGTAATTCAGATGTTATAGTTAGAATTCTTTGAAGTAACTCTTGTTAATACGGTGCATCCCTGCATTTCAATGCTGGCCCTAAGGTTATTATAACTCATGTCCTTGCCATGCACTGCTAATCACCCCAGATTTTACACCACTCATGACATCTTTTATAACATCCTGTAACGTTTTTGAATTTTTTTTATGTGACTATATATGTGTGCATTTATATAGAAATTCATTGAAAAAAACAAAGGTAACAGGGATGCTATAGTTACATTCTGAATTTACTCGCACAAAATTCAGCAGTTATAGTTACCTGAGCTAACTATAACTTCTGCTCCCGTAATGCACTGCTTATGACCTCTTACATCACACATGACATGGTCAGTGGTATCACTGATGACATCACCAACCCCCCTAACCACTTAGCCCGATGCTGTGCATGGCCCTTTGGCCGTGCACAGCGACAGTTGTCTGCGGCCTCTCTGGGTGTGAGAATAGTTGTGAGAGTGCGTATCTGGGGTTAAGAGTGGCGGTGAGAGTGTCTGTCTGGGTGTGAGAGTACGTACATCAGTGTTTTAGTGATTGCGTCAGTGTATGTGCAAGTCTATGAGTGGAAGCATGAGGGTGTCTATGGGTCTGTGAGTGGGTGTGTGAGAGTCTGAGTGGGTGCGTAACTGTCGGAGTGCATCTGTGAGTGGATGCGTAAGTGTCTGAGTGGATGTCTCAGTGGGGGAAATTGACTTGAAAGAGAGAGAGGAAAAAAGTGAGAGGGAGAAAGATGGAGAATTTTTATGCTTTGATGTATGATTTTCTTAGAATGAGATATTTTTCTACAATTTAAAATAAAAAATGTATTAGTCACTTTTAAAAATAAAAGTAATTTGAACTTTTTTTTTTTAAACAGAGAAGGAAGTCTGGCTGGACTCAAAACCTGTCTGCTCAGTGTGAAGGTCTAGCGACTTTCACACTGAGTTAAAGGCTTTTATTTTTCTAGCTCTTAATGGGCTATGTGGGACCCCCACCTTATTTTTTTTTTTAATTCTTTTTACTATTTTATAAAAATGCCCCTATGGGATATCTGGCATGGCGAGGGCAGCCTTAAGGCTTCCCTCATGGTGCAATTGCTTCAGCAAGCACAGAGCTGCTTGGCAGCAGCTCTGGGCTTGCTGAAGCATTTCATCTATGTCCCCTGCATGTGTGCAGGGTACAGAGACGAAAGCTTCAGTCCTTGATCAAAAAACTGAAGTGTTTGCTGTGGCTTAGCTGCAGCTGCAGAGTGGGTACCCCGGGACATAGGAAGAAACGTCCCTGGGGGGTGGCAGTCCCCAGGGCTATTATTGCCTCAGTGAGGGGCCCGCTAACATTTCCGTAGCCCCTTGAAAGTGGTGGTCTTCAGGGCTTGGGGGTCCCAAAGTGACCCCCCTTTGGTGAGCTCATCCAGCCTCCCCCACTTACTTAAAGCATTTTTGTCATGGGGGTGGTCCCCAGAGTGTGGGGGGCCACAGGGCCTCCGCATCAATTATATTGATCGCCCCGGGGAGGAGATAGTTTTTGGGGCAGCAGTGGGTCACGTACCCAACCACACATTTATTATTTAACATGGGGAGATGGTCCCCAGGGCAGCAGGGAGGGCACGCAGCCCCCAGCATGTGGCTGATAAGCCCTGAAGAGGTAGCAGTGGGGCAGCGGGAGGCCCAGCGTATTTTTCACAAAAGTCTCTGGGGACAAAATAAATAGCAAGCACAGAAAATTGCATTTTTTTCCCAATGTTTTAAAAAAAAATGTTTTTAAGCCCCGGCAGGGTCCCTCTGGGACCCCAGCACCAGGGTTAAGTCCCAAGATGGCTATCAACACTTCCTTGTTGAAGTGTTGGCAGACAATCAAATATCAGCACGGGGACTGTTGGATCTGTGGAGGATCCTCGTCCCTAAATATCTGTGTTTTTTGGCCTTAAACTCCAAAACTATTTAACGGATTCCCACCAAACCACAGAAAGTGTGATCTGCGGAACAGAATCTAGCTTCATGCCAAATTTGGTGTAATTCCATCCAATGGTTTGTCTAGTAGTCCTCTGGAAAAATGAATGGGAAAAATGTGTTTTGGGACCCCTCCCTTTTTCTCGGCTCCCACTTGACGGATCACTCTGAAACTTTCAAGACTGAAGCTGAACTAAGCCATGTATACGTTTTGAAAACTTCTTCAAGATTTGTCAGCCTGCGCCAAAGTTCTAAGCAGAACACAAAAAACATAAACACTCTTCATGTGGAAACTAAGTCCTAACTATAACTACCTAGTGGTGACGGCCACTAGGTATATATATATATATATATATAAATATATATATATAAAATCTCTTCAACAAAGATGAGATGTCATTCAACATACGGCTGTACCAAGAGAAAATTCTGCAACTGCCGACACATAAAAAGAACAGTTCTCCCATTTGTTGATGCTCATCTGTTTATTCCAGATAAGGTGCCAATTAGGTGCTACTTCAAAACAAAAACTGAAATGTCTACGCGTTTCGGCTAACCCCTTAGACTGGACATTTCCAGCCCACACAAACCCTCCTCAAATATACATTATAGTCTCACGTCTATTTTGGCTGCTAACTGGAGCAGAATAAAGGAGCGGCCATCTTGTAACAAATATTTTGTCTTACTGATAATCATCTGATCTTATATTTGATTACTGTTTGCCAATGGTCACATTATAATAAATATATCAACCATGTCATACACATTATTATTATTAAAATATTGCTAATTAAGAAATATAAACACCCACATGTATAAATAAATATTCAGTTATTCTATTAAAGCTTGCATTCAAAATATCTTAAATATGCGATATATTTATGAAAATGCATTTATAGATATCAGATCTCTATTCTATATATCGTATACCAAATTGATCAAAATACAATGAGAGTATGGTTTAATCCTAGGATTTGGAAATGTATTGATTGGTCAGTTGTATATCCTATAGCATACTGTGCTTGTGTGAGATATTTATGTCAATATTTTAATATATTTTATATGATTTCATTATAATTTTAAAATGACCTCATCATTCGATGTGTATAATATAATTCTAAAGTGACCTTGTGCCTATCAAACAACAGAAATAATTTCTGGTTTATATTACAATAACAATAATACTATATTTCCAAGTGCCTCACTGCAGCAGATGCATTATAATAAATCCAATCTATAGTCTGAGTCGATGAGCCAAATAGGTGATATGTCCATCTTAAAATTCATATTAATATTGTATCTATTTCTCTGTCCTTGTTGAAAATGACATAATCTATTTGTCCCAATAGATATAATCCCCTATTTGGCTTGTGATGTAGCTTGTGTTAACATGCTGTACTATCATCCCCTCGATTTTTACAGGCCACATCAAATAGTCCACACCAATAGATTTACATAACCTAATAGATAAATAACATCTGTGTTACACAACCTGAATCAAACAAAATAAAGTGCCATGTGATAGAGGTGAGTCAAAATATTGTACATATAAAAATTACATAACACATTTCAGCAATCATAATTTCTACGCTCAACATCTGACACATTCAGATGTCATATATATTTGGATGACAACCTTAATGTCCATTACTAAGTATAGTCAATGTGTCAAGTCTCAACATGAAAGGAGTATATGTAAACACTTCTAACACATCAACCTTTCCTAATGCTTCTTTTGGAATCTATTTTGTACTTTCTTGTTCATAAATGCACATGTAATTCAGCATCAAGATTGTGTCCCCAAGGATTCTTTGAACCATGCAATAAAATCATTTTGGATTCCATTTGTCTTAATTCCAATGTCCTATCACCCAGTCTGGGACCCAATTTGATCGATTTCAATCCATAAAAGATTAAAGTGCTACAATCTCCTCCATGTATGTCCCAAAAATATTTGGCCAGAGCATAGGATCTGTCTTGATTCTTAATAGCTCCAAGATGTTGCAAGAACCTGATCTTTAGTTTGTGAATAGTGCTGCCTACATATTTCTTCTGGCAGCCACATTCAATGACATAGATGACATATTCAGTTTCACATGTAATTCGATCTCTAATCACACATTTTATGCCTTCAAATGTTTGGGGTGGTATTTGTCTGGTTATTTATTTATGCATTCAATTTTATACATACTTGGATATTTATGAACAGAATTAGGGAGGTTTTATATACACAAAAGGACAGAACATGACTCGTGGATTGGGTATGTGTGCAAACTAAGGGTTGGGTTAGTGTGTTTTTATTAGTTTTTATTTTTAGCACTTAGATGTTCATATGGGAAGCAGGTGTTAACATGGGGCTACGTGGCAATATGGATGACAACATCAGCCCACTGGGGCAGGACTTTGCTTTTATTTTGTTCTCATTCAGAATGCAATAAGTGGTTATATTTAATAATATTTTTATGGTATTTAATTAATGTTATACTGTGAGTAATGCAACATAATAGAGCATTATTGCACTTTAAATGATTTATGAACAATCTTGTGGATCCACTATTGTCAAATGTATGTGCAAATTTATGAAAGTCAAAATGTTTTAACATAACCGCCACATTAGCTCTGGGTTCAGCACTGGTTTTACGATGGGTCCGTCATTTATGTTGATTACTTGAATATATGTGTGCACTGGATGGTTTTATGTTTAGCATGAACAAGACTACGGCTGAAACGCATTAGTGTGGATGCCATAATTCTATTTTTGTATTAAACTATATTTGGCAGTGCCATGTACTCCAGACTCTTTGTTATGCTAAGAATGTTTTGTATATATATATATATATTTATTTCAGAACCAATACAGTCTACAAAACGGAGCACTCTGACTGCTGGTGCTGGTGTTAGGGTTAAGACCACGACCCTCATTGTATCATCACCGAAGAAAAGAAACACTGCACTCCCAAAGATTTCACTGGCAAGTTGGTTTAATGACAGGCAGCAGTACTTAGGCAACACTAATAAGACAGCACAATGCTTTCAACATTTTGTTTTTTTCAAGTGGTTTTCAGTCTGTCTCCATGCTGTTGTTGGTTGCCTGCCTTTTCGGTGCACTGAGGCATTCTGGGATTTATAATCTCATGTCCCACACCTAGTAACTTAATCATCCTGTGAACGTTCACAAATACATGACAGACAGCACAAATCACTTTGATACATTTACAAGTGAAAAAAATGCACATATTGCACCATTAATCCTCACAATGCCAGTAAGAATATTAGTCATTTTGATGATTTAAACTATCATAATATATATGTGTGAAGCACAATTACCCGGAGTACGAAGGCTGTAGTAGGGCGGTCAAGATCGGGTACCGGCACCCCAGCCCATATGAAAACAAACTCCTTAATGTACAGAAGGATCGGGACTCCATGGTACTGACAAAATGCTATTCAAAGATTCCTTAAGTCATGAGTTATAGCTACGTGAAATAACTCTAACTATAACATCTGAATGTATATGGTTTTGTGAGTGTAAAATCTGAATCTAACTATAATGCCCCTGTAACCCTTGGTTTTTTAGTGAATTTCTAAGTTTCTTTTTTTAATTTTAAGTCCTAACTACTACTAACCTTGTTTTATCAGTGAATTTCTATTTTTTGTTTTTAATGTTAAGTAAGATACCCTTCACAGTGCATTGTGTGGGGTGGGTTGGATGCAGGGCCTGGCCTGGCTTCGTGGTACCACACCCCGAGATTGCAGCTCCTGTCCCCCTCCTCCTTGCCATCCATTGTCCACGTCCATGCCCCTGCAAACTCATTACATAACTGTCCTGTGTGGCCATTGTTCTGCCACTGCCCTTTCCGCCTGCCCTGAACAGTTATCTTCTTGCCCCATTTACCTCCTCCCTACCCTCTGTTTTCCGAGTCCATGAACCAGCCCCCTCCCTCCTGCCCTGAATTGTATGATGGGCTGGGACTGCCCTCCATTTAGCTGGATCTCATTGCCCGCTCCTCCTGTCCTCAGTTGCCCAATTTGATACCCCATCATTGCCCTCCTGCTTAGCCTCTGTGCATAGCTTTCTGCCCCTACCCTCCTTCCCTCTGCCTTCTAATGTCTGTGGGCAGGCCCCTGCTCTCTCCTTTTTGCTCACCACATTCCCTTGACCTGCCACTCTCCCGCCGATCTACTCTGACTGTTCTGTGGAGCTGCCACTGACCCTTCCACCTTCCTAGCATGGTCAGATGGCTGCTGCCTGTACCTGCCATTTCCGCTCTGCCTGTCCCTATCCACTCCCTCCTGTCCTCCATGTTCAATTTTGCTGCCACTCCATTCTGACTTCCATGCACTGCGGTGCTGCAACTACTCCTCCTGCTTGCCCTGTGTGGTCTGTTGTGAAGCCCCTTCCCCTTCCCTCTTTCTCACCACCCCTGTGTGGTCAGCTTGTTTCCCTGGCCCCCCTCCCACCTTCCCTCCATTGTCTATGTGTATGTCATTATAGTATCACTGTTGCCCTCCATGGTGTGTTGTGCTTCCAATGCCCATCCCTCCTGCCTTCCATGGTCAGCTTGCTTCTCCTGCCCTGCCCCTTTTGCCCCAGCCCTCTGTTTTCCATGTGCAGGCCCCTGTTCCTCCCTCTTGTCCTGTCTGGTCTGTTGTCGTGCCCCTGCACCCTCTTTCCTGTCTCTCCTGTCTGTCCAATATGGTCAGCTTGCTGCCCATGCCTTTTCCCCCTCTGCTCTCTGCTGTCCATGTGCATGGCCCTGTCCCCACCCTACTGCTTTCCATGGTCTGTTGTGCTGCCAAAACCTCCCTTGCCTGTCTTGTATGGTGGTTCATTGCTCCAGCCCCCCTTTCCCCTGCCCTCCATGGTCCATTGTGCTGCCACTTCCCATCCCACCTGCCCTGCGTGGTCAACTTGTTGTCTATGCACCCACCTTCCTGCCCTCAATTATCCAAATCCATTGCCTTGACACCTACCGCCCCTCAATGTGCTAATAAACATCTAGATAGCTAACATTCTGCACTCGTTACAAAAGTATAGCATGCCTGACATCATCTTGATGCAATCAAAACTGATTTACCTAAAGAATTTCCTTTAGAAATTATAAAAATTAGAGGGCATTAGGCCATTAGAAATTATGATTAGTGCTCTAAATAACTAAAATGAGGACATATTTTGTGAGTTATCAAATAGCATCAAAGCACTTTTACATGTTTTGCTATCTTTATAATGTTTTATTCGGTTGCTCGTTTGCTTATATGCTACACTTAGGGTGGAGGATGTGGCGTTAAGTCCAGAGATGCAGACTTTTCAACTGGGGAACCAGGTTCAAGTTCTAGTGTCAGCTCAACATCCTGTACTCACAGCGGTGACAGACATCCCGTCCGCTGAAATCTCTTCGGCGAAAGAAAATCTGTCACAGTTGTGACCGCGTAACCTGTCTGCCAATATTTAAATCATGCCCTTAATCTCCCCATGCCTAAATCAAAAATGAATATGTACTTGTGTAATGTAACATATGCTCATATAAAACACTGCAATACCTTTGGGTCAACTCTGAGCTATATAGACTGAAAGAAAAACACACAAAAAATGAGTGTTTTTCACATTGGGCTATACTTGGGATACATTTGGGTGATAATTGGCTACATCTGAACTTTCTTTTCTCTGGTGGCCATCCTAGGAGACTTATTTGTTTTGAAGCTCTGTAATTTCCTCATTTACTGCAGTATCCTCAGAAGAAGGAGTCCTCCTCCATGGCTACACTGGACAGCCCAGTGCTAACCACCTTCTTTGGACATGACAACCACCCTGGTTCTCAACCACTCATCAGCTGCCTCCCCAGTTCTCTGGGACTAGTCAGCTTAGAGTCCACTAGATGCTGGCGTAACCTCTCTTGGATATAATTGGTCAAGATGTGCTCTCTCATGATCAAGTTGTATAACCCCTCATAAGTAGTTACTTTGTTACCATGTATCCAGCCCTCCAGTGCCTTAAGTGAGGTGTCTACAAATCAATCCAAGACTGGGTAGTGACCTTTTGGGTGTCCCTGAACTTCACCCTGTAATGCTCTGGGGTCAGACCAAACTTCTTGGTTAAGCATCTCTTCATACTATGGTATGAATCTGCCTCCTCGCTACTCAAGGTTAGAAGCCGATCCCTCCACGAGTTGAGGACCAACTCCCATAGAAGTGAACCCCAGTATTGAGGCTTAACCCCTCTCATCTGTAGGGCTCTCTCAAAGGCCCCCAGCCACTTGTCTATGTCATCCCCCTCTACATAAGCAGGAATCACCCCCTTAGGTAGTCTGGACAAAAAACCCCACCCATGGACACCTCAACTTCTCTGTTGGTACCACTATCTCTCTGTTCAATCTTTGCCCACTTCTTGTCTAGGGCCAACTTCTCTGCCTCCAAAGCTATGAGGGCTACTTGGGCCTCAAGTTTCCTTTCCCTGAGGTCCAGTTCTGCTTCCTCCTGGTCTGATACCACAAATCCTCCCCTCCCACTCGCTCTGGATGGGGCCCTAGCTGCTGAGATCACAAAGAGGTAATCATCCTCCTCTTCCTGGAAGTTGGAGAGGACATCTTACCTCTCCCTTCCTACCTCTGAAGCTTCCTCTGTCTCTTTCTGTGCTAACCAGGCTTTGAGGGACTGAACCATCACAGCCTTCCTAAGGTTGTTAGCAGCAGTGAATACCCTCTTTCTGCACAACACCCTAAGCTCAGCTGCAGTAAGTGTGGGTAGGCTAGCCAGATCAAGCTCCATGGTCTCCCTTAAGTTTTGTGTCACTTAAAAAAACGTTGGCAATAATCGATCAGAACAATTTAGAAAAATCAAAAATGAAGTAATTAAAAAATTAGTCCAGATTTGAAAAATTCAAAATACTTTTGCTCTAGGTCACTTTAGAGGATTTTTTACTTATTTCACTTGAAATTGTAGTGTGACTTTAAACATAAGTCTTGATCCCACCAAGCGAACCAAGATGTTAGAAAATGGGTTATTGTTAAGAGCAGGTAAGTACCTACACTTAGCAGTAGGCCACTAACCTCCACTTAGGTCCAGTTAGGTCTCAATAAATTAAACCCAGCTCAACTCTTGGTAGCTTGGCAACGAGCGACAAGGCTCAACTTAGGATACACATATGTAAAGCATTTAAAAATCACAAAACAGTAAATAAGTAAAACACAAAACACAATAAAAATCGAACACCAATTTATAAAAAATAGATTACATTCTTATCTTTAAAATGACACCAAAATGATTAAAATCGGATAAGGAAAACCGGAGATATGATTTTTAAAGAATTAATGCTTTTTAGCGCTTAGAAATGAATAGCGCCAATCTGGTCATCTGGTCGCACCTCGACCGGGGCAAAGTCAAAGTTTGACACTGACCACAATGGAGCCCCGTTTGGCTACAGCTCACAAGGAGGCCTTGGTCAAAAGTTTACCTTCAGACTTAGTCGTTTTCTTGAAGATTTTCTTCAGCAGGACCAAGTCGCCATTCCAGTCTGACTTCCTGGAACTCTTCCTTTGATACACATCACTGGAGCCCTCGTGGAGATTTTTACCTTTGGACTTAGTTGTTTTTTCAAGTTGAAAATCCTTCGACCGAGGCAAACCAGAATCTTGATCCGACGTCCCTGGAGCCCTCTTCACATACACTGCCTGGGAGGTCCTGATCAACTTCCTACATTCGTAAGTAGTCACTTTTTCAGAGATTTTCTTCACCGGGATGACCCTTCAAGTAAGGCCAGGTCACTGTTGACACAAGCTGGCTAGAGTTGCCACAGCAGGTCGGTCCCTTTATGGAGCATTTTTCCAAAAGTTTTCCAAACTTCTCCAAACTTCTGGATCTTCTTCCAGATGTTCCTTTAAGGTGTTTTTGAGGTCCACAGCTCACCCCAAGGTTCCAGAAGCTCTGAAATGCTCCTTGAGGGTGCGGACTACAACTCCTAGAATGCTCCTGGTGCAAACTCCTTTTTGGCCATTGGACAGTGGTCACCTGCTCAGTTTCTTCAGGAGCTGGTACAGATGTCTCTGGTTAGCAATGTTTCACCTGTAGCAAGCAGGGAGTGCCTCCTTGCACCAGTTAAAGCCCGGCAAATTCCTTCTTGTGGTGAAGCCCAAGTGTGCAGCTGGTGCAATCCTCCAGAATGCAGTGTCCAGGTGGAGGTCCGGGGTCCAGCAGGACAGTCCTTCTTCTTCTATAGTTCTTCCTTGTTGAAATCTGGTAGGGATCTGAGGTGTGGGTTCAGGTCTGCCAGTTTTATCCTTGCTACTGGGTGAAAAACATGGGGGTCCTGGTTCTCCAATCAGGCGTAGGGTCCTTCCCCCTGTGATGACCACTTCCTGGGAAGTGTGGCAAAAATCAATCCCAGGGAGCCACATTCCTCAAAAATCTATCATGGCTGAAACTGATTTTTGGAGGTTACATCTGGCTGAGCCCACCCACTGGTGTACTAACAATCTTAAACACACCCTTCTCCTGCCCTCTCCTAATCTAATCGAGGAGGTTCCTAATTTTCTGGGTTTGCAGGATGGGAGGGAGGTGCTGGGATGCTCCAAATGTCCTTCCCTGCCTTTGAAGACAAGTTTGGCAGCCCTCCCCACTTCCTGCTTCCCCATCTGCTGATGGAAGATCTCCTCCCTAGGCATATTTCTTTGTGTTGAGCCAGGCCACTTCACACCTCAGCAAGGCAGTCTGGCCAGGCTGCCAGAGGCTGGTCAATCAGAGAAAAGCAGCAAAACACTGCAGGGCTGAAGTTGGCAACTTTTCAGGTAAAGTTGAAACTCTTTATCTGAACAAGTTACATTAAATCCAACAATTGTAAGTTGTGAGATTTATTATAACAATTAATTTGATACCACACTCAAGGTATCTGACACTTAGTGGGACTTTATAAATTAAAATAAAGTATCCCCATTCTAGCCTATGGAGGCCATTCACTACAATGAGGGAAAAACACATTTGGCTGTTTTTACATCAATAGGGCTTATAAAACACTTTTTTAATAGGTCCCTGCTTATAGTTACATGGCACCCAGCCCTAGGGGCACATAGGGCACACCTTAGGGGTGACTTATATGTTATAAATAAGGTAGTTTAAGACTTTGGAACTACTTTTATTTCCAAAGATGAATTTGCTTTAAATTCCAAAGTCGAATTTGCATGTAACTTTAATTTAAAATCAGCCAGCAAAGCAGGGCTGCCTTTAAAATGACACTGGTATCTCACCTATGCTCTGGTCCCTAAACCTACATGCCATACCATATACTAGGGACTTGTAGGTAGATTTACATAGCCAATTATAATTAGCCTAATTTGCATAATCATTGTATACAGAGCACAGGCCCTGGGACTGGTTAGCAGTACCCAGGGCACCATTAGAGTCAGGAAAATACCAGCAAAAAGTGAAAAATGGGGGCAAAAAGTCAGGGGGGCTCTGCAATCAGCCCTAGTTTCTCACATATTTATATATATATATATATATATTTTTTTTCTATCTTTATATATGTGTGTGTACATATCTATGTAAATGACATTTCTATAGCTCAGAGCAGTGTACAGGGTCAAAAACAGACATGAAATCAATGGGTAATAGGAGAGGCAGCTTAATTGTGAGTGGTTATTGCATTGTGATACAGTTGTTATATTGAGGTTAATTCTCAACTCTTTTCTAATTGGAACAGTGCCTGACAGTCTTGATGGATACAGGAATGTTGTTTCAGATTCTGAGTGCATATATTGAAAAGACCTGCTGCTTTTCTTTTTCTCTTTTCTTTTCACACTTTTTAGTCTGGAGTCTGATGATGATCTGGCTGTGAGTGCACCAGGAACCACTAGAGTCCGTAATGTTTTCTGCATGATAATCATTAGTTTTGGTCAGCTTTGCTTTGCAGCTGGTTTTTAAGATGGTGCAGACCAACTAGATGAGCAAATGAAGATACATCCGTATGACGATGATGTGAGCATGTTTCTTCAGGCCCTGAGTGAGTGGACTGGTACCAGGATGTCTTTCTTTGTGACAATGTGTTCCTTGAGGGAGAGGTTGCTATCCAGGATGAATTCATGTGACTTCATTTTCTGTGAAAGTTGGGGATTGACACTGTTGAAGTTCATGTCTTTGAGTCAGGTGTGTACTGTTTCATGGTTGTTGTTCTTGGAAAATAAATGTAATTCTGTCTTGGTTAGGTAAACTTCAAGTAGGTGCTGGATATCTAGGCCTGTATCATGTGCAGGCAGTGTTTGAGTCATTGGAAGTCTGAAACAGTGCTCACATAGAGCTGTGCACCATTGGTTTACTGGTGAATCTTGATGATGTTTTCTGTCGGAAGAGCACCAAGCAGTTCCATAATCTGTGGCACTAATGCATCATCATTAAAAAATTCCACCCTATATGATAAGAAGGTTTTAACGTCTAGCAAAAAACATGCATTAGGCTAAAACAAATCTCTAATTGCAGAGCCAATATGTTATTAAAATGGTTTCACTCTAAGGGCCTTCTTTAGAGTTTGGCAGCTGGGATAATCAGTAGCAAGTGTGGTAGATGTCCCTTCTGCACTATTACTACTGCCATACATTATAATGCATGTGTAGTATGGGCAATAAGATAGCAACTATGTTTGTGATGGAATATCTCATTTTCCATACTCTAAAAAAGGCCCCAAAAGTGAGATTGAGGTATAGTATTTGCAATATGCAGGATCACAGTTCTTTTTGGAATCAAACACTGACAGATTGGTCAGCCAGCTGAGACAACAGAAGAGAAACATCTTCAAGGCAAGTACTTCCCACTCCCCACCACATGCTGATGAAAAGGTCCCAGGGCTGCAAAAAATGTCTGGGTGTCCCCAGTTCACAGGGCATAAGGGAAATAGAGGAGAAGCACATGACCACTGTTTAAAGGCCAAAAACAAAAATCTTGCCTGATTACAAGCAGACAGTGCAGAAACTCAGTAAAACAGTGAAACAAAGCTACATAGACTTGACCTCAAATATAAGTTGTTATATCTAGTCAATTTCTGAATTATACAGCAAAAAACAATGATTCTTTATTCTGTAGACCCACATTATGTGTGGAATGGGTAGTGATTGGAGACAACGGATATGTTTCACAAATCTTAGGAGAAAAACACAGAGAACATTGAGAAGCAACCCAAGAGGTAGAAATACTGCTTGAAAAGCAACAAATATGAAGGCCTCCATACAAAAGCGTGCACCTCTAAAATAGTGGATTTAGGGGATAAAATGCCAGACATAGAAGGAAAACAAATAGGAAACATGCCAGGTGAAGAGGTGCAAAAAAATGATGAAAGAGAAACACAGAATTGTGTGGCTGAGAGAGAGACTTAGCTTTGAAAGCAAACACAAAAAATAGGTTGAAACTGTGCTAAGGTTTGCAACAGATTGGATTTTAGGAACCTAGTAGACTTAAGTGACTAGGGTCACACACTTTCAAAATGTTTATTTGTTGGAATGAGGGTGGTTGACAGTCCTTTCCTTCGATAGGGTCCATATATGTGGGCATAGGAACTCTTGTATAGAAGTGTAGGGAGGTAAACTGGAGTTTCTCATCCAGATATTTGAACACTCGTTCTATGTTCTGTTTGTCCTTGGCACATTATCAGCAAACACATGAATTTGGACACTGGAGCAACAGAGTAGACTGGCTTAGGATGACTAGTGTCTATCGGATCACAGTTAGATGCAGACCAGATATGGCATCCCGGAAATGCAAATAGATAGCCCTAACAGTACAAATAGTAGGAGTGGACAACTGGAACCAACATATTTACATGGGATATCAATTGGATAGCAGATGTGTTAGACCATTCAGCTCTTGATTTGGTTTCCCCTGTTTTTTTGTCTTCTGACCTCCTGATTTGATTCTGTGCTGAACTTTGTTTTTGCTGGCTTTAGGACTCTGGGCACTTTATCACTGCTGACAAGTGCTAAAGTGCAAATGCCGTCTGCTTAAGTTTGATTGGTAACTGGTTTAACTATAATTGATATGCTTGATTTACTAGTAAGTCCCTAGGAAAGGTGACTAGAGGTGCCCAGGGCCTGTAAGTCAATTGCTACTAGTGGGCATGCAGCACTGATTGTGCCACCCGTATGAGTAACTGTGTAAACATGTCTCATACCTGTCACTGCAGTGTCTGTGTGGGCAGTTTGGAACTGCCAGTTCCACCTGGCAGGTGTACCCACTTGCAAGGCACAAACCTTCCCTTTTACTACATGTAAGTCGCCCCTAAGGTAGGCCGAATGCAGCTCAATTGGCAGGGTGCAGTGTATTTAAAAGTTATGACATATACTGGTGTATTTTATGTGTACTATTCATGAAATACTGCTAAATACAGTGTTCACTATTGCAAGGCCTATCTCTCCCAAAGGTTAGCATGGGGATTGCCTTGCAATATCGTTTCAGTGTAATTTCCCATTGGGAGCAGTGTTACTGTGTGTGTGTTTAAATCCTTTACACATGGCCTCTGAGATAAGCTTGACTGCTTGAGCCAAGCTACTAAGAGGATGAGTAGGGGTTATCTTAGTTGTGTGATTTGTTTACCCTGACTAAAGTGAGGATCCCTATTTGGACAGGGTGTAAACTGTCTGCCGATTATAGACCCCATTTCTAACATGATGAAATTAAATGTGGTGTAATAACACAACATTAAAAAGATTAAAACCTGTGCTATCACTATCTCTCATCAAAGGCATCCATTGGATGAGAACATATTGTGCTTTTCTTAGGTAGGTGTCATGATCCATGACACACACAACTCCTTGCACTGATCTTGTACAGAGGTGTTATACTTCATAGTGTGTAACTGTGATATCCATCAGAAGCTGGAAATGTTGGTGGTATGTGTTGGAAATGTGCCCTTTTCATAAGGTGAAACAGATTTTTGTTGCCTTTTTGCTGAACCCGATTTAGCTGGAAATGCTGGTGGTATGTGTTGGAAATGTGCCCTTTTCATAAGGTGAAACAGATTTTTGTTGCCTTTTTGCTGAACCCGATTTTTACTGGCTGGAGGACTCAGTGTACCTTCCATGTGTTAACGAGTAATAAAGTGTTCGTACCCTAAGCATAGGGTACCTGCAGTGTACACAAACATAACTGCAGGCTTGACACCGGTAGCCTGGCTGTGCAGGTTTTAACAACAAATTTAAGCAGTAAAAAAAAAACACTCTGACAGGCCTAAACCATACTTTAAAATATTAATATGTTACACTTAAGGTAGAACCTAGTGCCTCTAGGGTAGTTTGTATGGCATTTAAAAGTACGGCATGTGGAATTTGAATACACCACAAGTTCATACAGTAAAAAAGCAAAAAACCTATTACCACTTTAGCAAGTCTGGCTGTTTCCATAGAGAAAATCCGAATTACTTTATAGCACCTTATTATGCTAGTTTCATATTGATAACAAATAGAGAAATATTTTCAGGGCTCTTTTAATAGTTAAACAAGTAGTTAAACTAATTGCAATAATATGTATTTATATGGTTCGTCTAATTATTACAGAAAATGTATCTTTGGAAACTTACCTTTTCAGAAGTTCTCTGGAGGCCCTTCTGTAAGTATTCAACTGCCAATAGGCAGCTTGATGACTCTCCTGTAGTTAACGCATCCCAGGACAGAGACAATAGACTCGGGTGTGGGGGGTGCTCTCCTCCTCTTGACAAGATGTAGGAAAGTAGCCTCTTTCTAGCATGATTACCCCCACTTTAGGCCTGTTTGTGCATGTGTGTCACTGTGTTTTTAGTGTGTCACTGGGACCCTGCTAGCCAGGAACCCAGAGCTCACAGATAAAAACTGATATGTCAGTATGTTTTGCCTGTCTCACTGAAATCCTGCTAGCCAGGACCCCAGTGCTCATCGTTTGTGGCCTAATGTAGTGCCTAACTGTGTCACTGGGGCTCTGCTAACCAGATCCTCAGTGCTTATGCTCTCTCTGCTTTCCAATGTGTCAGTTTTCAGTGGAAAATTATAATGTGTTCATGTTAAGTTTTGGGATGTTTCCAGTCACAGGCACTAGGCCTACCCACACAAATGAGGTACCATTTTTGTCGGGAGACTTGGGGGAATGCTCAGTAGAAGAACGTTTTATGCTCTCCTCAGATTCTAGAACTGCACATCACCGGAATGTGAGGAAACTTTGTTTTAGACAACTTTTGAGGTTTGCAAAGAATTCTGGGTAACAGAACTTGGTGAGAGCCCCACAAGGCACCACATCCTGGATTCCCCTAGGTGTCTAGGTTTTACAAGTATAGGTTTTCAAGGTTTCCCTATGTGGCGTCTGAGCTAGAGCCCAAAATACACAGCTAGGCAATTTGCAAAAAATGCATCCGTGTTCAGTGGAAAAATGTGATGTTTCAAAGTTGCGTATTAGGGAGTTTCCTGTTGCAGGCACTAGGCCTACCCACATAAGTGAGGTACCATTTTTATCGGGAGGCTAGGGGGAATTGTGGGAGGAAGGAAGTTTGTGGCTCCCCTCAGATTCCAGAACTTTACGTCACCAAAATGTGAGGAAAATTACTTTTAGACAAATATTGAGGTTTGCAAAGGATTCTGGGGGACAGACTCTGATGAGAGACCCACAGGCCACCCCATCCTGGATTCCTCTAAGTGGCTAGTTTTAACAAAAAATGTACAGGTTTGCTAGGATTCTCTAGGTACCAGCTGAGCTAGATCCCAAAATCCACATCCAGGCATTTTGCAAAATACTTGTCAGTTTTCAGTGGAAAAATGTGATGTATCCATGATGCTTTTTGTGACATTTCCTATTGCAGGTACTAGGCCTATTGCGTTTCGTGGCATTTCCTATTTGTTAGAAATGGGGTCTTTGGTTGACAGTCAGGTTACCCCCTGTTCAAGCAAGGACCCTCACTCTAGTTAGGATAAAAGAGAATCACCCTCAGCTAACCCCTGCTTACCCCCTTGGTAGCTTGGCAGAGCAGTAGGCTTAACCTCAGAGTGCTGGGCGTAAAGTATTTGTACCAACACACACAGTAACTTAATGAAAACACTACAAAATGACACAACACCAGTTTAGAAAAATAGGAAATATTTATCTAGACAAAACAAGACCAAAACGACAAAAATCCAACATACACAAGTCAAGTTATGATTTTTTTAAAGGTTTAAAATAAAAAGAGTCTTTAGGTAGTTGTAACAACACACTAGCGCTGCTAGCGTGTAAATGTACCTGGTTTGCGTCAAAAATAACCCCGCACGGGCGGTGTGCGTCGAAAGTAACCCTGCACGGCTGTGTGCGTCGAAAACAACTCGGCACGGCGGTGCGCGTTGAAAAAGCCAGCCACACGACGATCCGAAAGTCCCGCGGCGCAGGGTGCGATCTCTCAGCCTCCGTCAGCGATGCTGCGCGTCGTTTCTCCTGCTCCGGGCGTCGGTTTTTCGGTCGCGTTTCCTGCGGCGTCGTTTCTCAGCTGCGGAACCGGCGTCGCGTCGTTTTCTCAGCCGCGATCGGATTCGCGTCGATCTTTTCTCCGCACGGCGCTCGGTGCGTGTATTTTTGTCCTTAGGCTGCCAGCCTCTCCTTTCAGGGTCCCAGGAACTGGAAGGGCACCACAGAGCAGAGTAGGGGTCTCTCCAGAGACTCCAGGTGCTGGCAGGAAGAAGTCTTTGCTATCCCTGAGACTTCAACAACAGGAGGCAAGCTCTACATCAAGCCCTTGGAGATTTCTTCTTCAAGATGGAAGGCACACAAAGTCCAGTCTTTGCCCTCTTACTCTGGCAGAAGCAGCACTGCAGGAAAGCTCCACAAAGCACAGTCACAGGCAGGGCAGCACTTGTTCCTCAGCGATCAGCTCTTCTCCAGGCAGAGGTTCCCCTTGATTCCAGAAGTGTTTCTAAAGTTTGTAAGTTTGGGTGCCCTTCTTATACCCATTTTAGTCTTTGAAGTCACCTTTCTTCAAAGGGGACTCACACCTTCTTGTGAAATCCTGCCTTGCCCAGGCAAGGCCTCAGACACACACCAGGGGGCTGGAGACAGCATTGTCAGAGGCAGGCACAGTCCTTTCAGATGAGAGTGACCACTCCACCCCTCCCTCCTAGCAGAGATGGCTAATCAGGAAATGCAGATCACACCCCAGCTCCCTTTGTGTCACTGTCTGGTGTGAGGTGAAAAACAACCCAACTGTCAAACTGACCCAGACAGGGAATCCACAACCAAGGCAGAGTCACAGAATGGTTTAAGCAAGAAAATGCTCACTTTCTAAAAGTGGCATTTTCAAACGCACAATCTCAAAATCAACTTTACTAAAAGATGTATTTTTAAATTGTGAGTTCAGGGATCCCAAACTCCACCTGTCCATCTACTCTCTAGGGGAATCTACACTTTAATCATATTTAAAGGTAGCCCCCATATTATCCTATGAGAGAGAGACAGACCTTGCAACAGTGAAAACGAAATTGGCAGTATTTCACTGTCAGGACATATAAACCACATTACTATATGTCCTACCTTATCCATACACTGCACCCTGCCCTTGGGGCTACCTAGGGCCTACCTTAGGGGTGCCTTACATGTAAGAAAAGGGAAGGTTTAGGCCTGGCAAGTGGGTACACTTGCCAAGTCGAATGTACAGTGTAAGAATACACACACAGACACTGCAGTGGCAGGTCTGAGGCATGATTACAGAGCTACTTATGTGGGTGGCACAACCAGTGCTGCAGGCCCACTAGTAGCATTTGATTTACAGGCCCTGGCACCTCTAGTGCCCCTTACTAGGGACTTACTAGTAAATCAAATATGCCAATCATGGATAAACCACTTACATACAATTTAAACAGGAGAGCATATGCACTTTAGCACTGGTTAGCAGTGGTAAAGTGCTCAGAGTTGGAAAGCCAACAGCAACATGTCAGAAAAATATAGGAGGCAGGAGGCAAAAAAGTCTGGGGATGACCCTGTATAAGCAAAAGTCCAACACGACCCCCTACCAGCCTAAAGCCAGGGGAGAACAATCAATACCTTGATGTACTTCCCTGATTGGGGCGATAGAACAAGGACCCAGGCCCACAACAGCAGGGGCATGTTCCAGTTCTACGCCTTCCTGACTCCAGTTGGATCCCTCTGTCCATACTCTCAGGGCCCACTAAGCTAACCCATGGGGAACCCTTCTCCACATCTACAGACACCATCTGTGCAACACCTAACTTTATTTTGCTCACAGATGTATTGCAATGGGCAGATAGTACCACCAGGGCCAACACAGTGGTGTTGCCCACTCCACCCCCGGGGTGTGACTCTCGTCCTCCCCCCCCCAGGGGCAACTCTGTCCACCAGGACAGCAAGCCACAGTGGCCCCAGACAACTGTCAGGGATGAGAGCCCGACCTCAGGCCTCTCTAACCACTGTGACTGTGGAGAGTGGGGGGTGGTAGCCCCAGGTGCCTGGCACCCTTTGACCACTCTCTCTTCCACCCGGTCAGGGATGACAACCTGACCCTGGTCCTCCCCTCTGGGGCTCTGTACCCTCCCTGCAGAAGCGGCACCCCCAGAGTCAAAAACTGTCAGGGTGCTTGTAG
This sequence comes from Pleurodeles waltl, assembly GCF_031143425.1. NCBI lineage: Eukaryota > Metazoa > Chordata > Amphibia > Caudata > Salamandridae > Pleurodeles > Pleurodeles waltl. Next base: position 1,032,870,721 of record NC_090448.1, on the reverse strand, counting down.
AAGCAGTCCTGCACAATTCTTCCATCAGTGCAGGGATGTTAACCTGCAACTGAGCCTCCAACCTGGGGTCTGTACCTTCAGGTTGGACCAGGGCCAGGGGTGAGGCTTCCCTCCCCCTGCCCTCTCTTCTGGGGTCCTGAACCACCCAACTAGGAGTGACCCCCCCAGAAGACAACATGGTAGGGGCACTGTTAGCAGTAGCCCCCTCCTCCAGGTCAGGGGGGACACCCTTAACCTGGCTTCCCAATCCAGGGTCTGTACCCACAGACTGGATCACTGCCTGGCAAACCAGGACTTCCTGGGGGGCATACCTACCCCCTACCAGGTCAGAGTTTACCCTCTGAACCTGGTCATCCAACCCAGGGTCACCACCCTGCGGTTGAACCACTGCCTGGCACACCAGGACTTCCTTGGGAGCACACTTACCCCCCATCAGGTCAGAGTTTACCCCCTGAACCTGATCATTCAACCCAGAGTCACCACCCTGCGGTTGAACCATTGCCTGGCACACCAGGACTTCCAGGGGGGCACACTTACCCCCCTCAAGGGACACACTGTCCCGAAGGGCCACACAAGAGTCTGGCTGGCGCAGGTCTCCTGACCTCTGCCCCTCTGACAGAGTCTGGATTCCCCCCAACCCAGAAATGGTCTCACCAAGGTCATTCGTGGGGGGCTCTGCTCTCAGAGCTGACCCCTGACCCTCCAGGTTCTCCACTGGGGTCCGCAACCCCCTCTCAACCCTCTGTCTGGACTTCTGCACCCCCTCACTAGGAGTGGTACTGCCAGACACCAGAACTGGTGGGACGCTGGCTACAGCCGCCCCCCCAAGTTCTCCTGACACTGTGGGGTCTCCCTCAACAGATGGCCCTATGGTACAGGCTAGGCTCCCCTCCTGGTGTTCCCGCAGGGAACCCTCTAGGACCTGGGACCGGATCTCGGGCACCTTGGGCCTCAACCCATCCCCATTCCCTCTCCTCTGAGACTGGACATGGGGTCCCTCACCCATCCCACTACACTGGGACCTACCTGGGACACTACAATCCTTCCCTACCTCACCTGGTTGGGAACTACCTAGACCACTCCTCTCAGGAGCACCCCCAAATGCCTCTTCAGACTCTCTGGTACTCACCCAGAAGTCTGCCTCCATTGTAAGCTCCCTGGGGTCAGAGAACTCACACTCCACCTGGTGTTGGCATAGCTCTGGAAAATAAGGACTAGACATATGCTCTCCAGCAATTACATCACTCAGCCCCTCACATGAATTAACCAAAGTACCCTTCACCCAACCATCCAGTGACTCTGCCTTGAAAAAGCACCCCACATCACCCTCCTGAGACTGGTGAGACAGTACCTGACTGTCCCTGACACTCAACCCACACTCTTCTGGGATGTTTTCACACTCCATAACCAGGACTTCTACCTGGGGGGAACCCCTCTCCCTGTCACTCTCACCTAGAGTCAGTAGAGTGTCCCTCCCACCAGTAGGAATATGACTCCCCATGCCAGTTCCCCAATCCACCTCAGGGACCCTGTGCATCACTGGAGCTACCTCATACCCCTGAACCTCCTGGCGTGTGTTAACTCCCTCCTTCAAGTAGGGCACCACCTCTCTGGGCATGTGCACTTCTGCAGCCTCACTGGATATACAATTGTTGCTGCCACCATTCCAGCTGGACTCAGCCCTCATGACTTCCAGCTCTTTCAATTTAAGCTCGTAAGCATAAATCATTTTTTTAATCTCTAAGTTCCTCCTCCTTTCTTCCAACTCTTCCCACTTGTCATACTCCCTTTGCATCCTCAACTTTTCTGCCTCCAACCGGCGAACCCTTTCTGCCTGTCTGTCCTGTAACTCTTCAGGAGTCAGACCCTTGGGTGACACCCTGCCATCCCTCCTGGGGACCCTCCCCCCAGGCGTAACAGGTTCCTCCACTACACCACTGTGTATCCTCTGCACTTCCCCCCCCATATTCTCCTCCTCTGTGTGCCTTCCAGCCTTCTTGATTGTCACCCAGGCCCTCTGTGCCTGTTGCAGCTCCCCCTCCCTGGTGGAGCTCTCAGTGGGACAGTCAAGATCTTTAAGGAACTGTTTCAATTGAGCAACTGAGTACTCCTTCAGTTTATCAATTTCAAACACAGCTCCAGCTGTTGCATCTCCAGATTGAGACATGATGGTCACAAGTGCAAAGTTCCAAAAGGCAGAAAAAAATAATTTCCCAATGAAGTAAAAAGAATCAGTCAAGGGATCAGCAAAATCATGGAAGTAGAATAAAAAGAGTCCTTAAGAGAAAAATCAAAAGATCACCAAACAAGTAGTATGTGGTCACGTAGTGGTCTGAGATCAAAACAGTAGTGTACACTTAATTACTGTATGTCAAGTACAAATACAAGTCCAATCCCGACCGCTGGTCACCAATGTTAGAAATGGGGTCTTTGGTTGACAGTCAGGTTACCCCCTGTTCAAGCAAGGACCCTCACTCTAGTTAGGATAAAAGAGAATCACCCTCAGCTAACCCCTGCTTACCCCCTTGGTAGCTTGGCAGAGCAGTAGGCTTAACCTCAGAGTGCTGGGCGTAAAGTATTTGTACCAACACACACAGTAACTTAATGAAAACACTACAAAATGACACAACACCAGTTTAGAAAAATAGGAAATATTTATCTAGACAAAACAAGACCAAAACGACAAAAATCCAACATACACAAGTCAAGTTATGATTTTTTTAAAGGTTTAAAATAAAAAGAGTCTTTAGGTAGTTGTAACAACACACTAGCGCTGCTAGCGTGTAAATGTACCTGGTTTGCGTCAAAAATAACCCCGCACGGGCGGTGTGCGTCGAAAGTAACCCTGCACGGCTGTGTGCGTCGAAAACAACTCGGCACGGCGGTGCGCGTTGAAAAAGCCAGCCACACGACGATCCGAAAGTCCCGCGGCGCAGGGTGCGATCTCTCAGCCTCCGTCAGCGATGCTGCGCGTCGTTTCTCCTGCTCCGGGCGTCGGTTTTTCGGTCGCGTTTCCTGCGGCGTCGTTTCTCAGCTGCGGAACCGGCGTCGCGTCGTTTTCTCAGCCGCGATCGGATTCGCGTCGATCTTTTCTCCGCACGGCGCTCGGTGCGTGTATTTTTGTCCTTAGGCTGCCAGCCTCTCCTTTCAGGGTCCCAGGAACTGGAAGGGCACCACAGAGCAGAGTAGGGGTCTCTCCAGAGACTCCAGGTGCTGGCAGGAAGAAGTCTTTGCTATCCCTGAGACTTCAACAACAGGAGGCAAGCTCTACATCAAGCCCTTGGAGATTTCTTCTTCAAGATGGAAGGCACACAAAGTCCAGTCTTTGCCCTCTTACTCTGGCAGAAGCAGCACTGCAGGAAAGCTCCACAAAGCACAGTCACAGGCAGGGCAGCACTTGTTCCTCAGCGATCAGCTCTTCTCCAGGCAGAGGTTCCCCTTGATTCCAGAAGTGTTTCTAAAGTTTGTAAGTTTGGGTGCCCTTCTTATACCCATTTTAGTCTTTGAAGTCACCTTTCTTCAAAGGGGACTCACACCTTCTTGTGAAATCCTGCCTTGCCCAGGCAAGGCCTCAGACACACACCAGGGGGCTGGAGACAGCATTGTCAGAGGCAGGCACAGTCCTTTCAGATGAGAGTGACCACTCCACCCCTCCCTCCTAGCAGAGATGGCTAATCAGGAAATGCAGATCACACCCCAGCTCCCTTTGTGTCACTGTCTGGTGTGAGGTGAAAAACAACCCAACTGTCAAACTGACCCAGACAGGGAATCCACAACCAAGGCAGAGTCACAGAATGGTTTAAGCAAGAAAATGCTCACTTTCTAAAAGTGGCATTTTCAAACGCACAATCTCAAAATCAACTTTACTAAAAGATGTATTTTTAAATTGTGAGTTCAGGGATCCCAAACTCCACCTGTCCATCTACTCTCTAGGGGAATCTACACTTTAATCATATTTAAAGGTAGCCCCCATATTATCCTATGAGAGAGAGACAGACCTTGCAACAGTGAAAACGAAATTGGCAGTATTTCACTGTCAGGACATATAAACCACATTACTATATGTCCTACCTTATCCATACACTGCACCCTGCCCTTGGGGCTACCTAGGGCCTACCTTAGGGGTGCCTTACATGTAAGAAAAGGGAAGGTTTAGGCCTGGCAAGTGGGTACACTTGCCAAGTCGAATGTACAGTGTAAGAATACACACACAGACACTGCAGTGGCAGGTCTGAGACATGATTACAGAGCTACTTATGTGGGTGGCACAACCAGTGCTGCAGGCCCACTAGTAGCATTTGATTTACAGGCCCTGGCACCTCTAGTGCCCCTTACTAGGGACTTACTAGTAAATCAAATATGCCAATCATGGATAAACCACTTACATACAATTTAAACAGGAGAGCATATGCACTTTAGCACTGGTTAGCAGTGGTAAAGTGCTCAGAGTTGGAAAGCCAACAGCAACATGTCAGAAAAATATAGGAGGCAGGAGGCAAAAAAGTCTGGGGATGACCCTGTATAAGCAAAAGTCCAACACTATTGTAAACACAAGTGAGGTACCAATTGTTCGGGATCCCTGGGGGAACATAGAATAGCAGAACAAGTGTTATTACTCCTGTCTTTCTCTGCATTTGCACCTTTCAAATATAAGACAGTGTGTAAGAAAGAAGTAATTTTGAGAAATGCCCTGTAATTCACATGCAAATATTGATACCCCCCAAATTCAGAGATGTGCAAATAACCACTGCTTCTAAAATCCACACCATGAGCCTATTTCAGAAATACTTAAATTGCCTTGATACCTATCTTTTACTCTTTGTATTTAACCATATAAATGACTGTAAACCTGGGACACAATGAAAACCCATTGCGAGATGCAGCTCATTTATTGTGTCTGTGTACTTTGGGTTCTTGGTGAACCTACAAGTCTTATATATTCCCACAACCAAAAGGGCACAGCAGAAGTCATAGTGTATTGCTCTAAAAAATTAGCTATAGCTGGAAAAAGTTAAAGGTGAAAATTTAGAGAGAAATGGCTGTTTTTTCAACTCAATTTCAATATATTTTGTATTCAACTTTTATTTTTCATAAGAAAACCTTAAAGGATCTACCAAATGACCCCTTGCTGAATTTATAATTGTGTCTACCTTTCAGATATGTTATAGCTTTCGGGGATCCACCATTGGGTTCATACGTATTTCTGTCACTAAATGGAAGGCGGTTAAAAGCACAAAAAATAAGAAACATGGAGGATGTGCCAGTAAAATGCCAAAAATGTGTTGAAAAATTTGGTTTTCTGATGCTAGTCTGCCTGCTCCTGAAAGCTAGGATGATGCTGATTTTAGAACCATATACCCTTCATTGATGCCATTTGCAGGGGAAAAAACATGTGCTTTCTTCTGTAGCACTTTTGTTCTCATTTATCCCCAAAAACCCTAATTTTAGCTCTATTTTGGCTGATTTCTTGATCCTCACCTGGGGAATCCACAATTCCTGGGTTCCCTTAAAATTTGGCATGGAGCGCTTATGTGGACATAAAGTAATGGGGGCCCAAGCATGAACTATCCCAAATAGCGGAAAAAAAAGCCTTAGCATGGGGAGAAAAGGCTTAGCAGCGAAGGGGTTCAAATACTTCACAGGAGAGCTGTGCAAAACAAAGTAAAGTGCTTCTGCTTAACTAATAACAAAACTAACATTTTCTAAGCTTAGCATGACTATGTCAGCCCATTTCACATGACTTCTATATGACAAGGGCAAAAGTGCTTGGAATAAGGGTGATGGTACAAAGAAGTGCACACACTTTGATAGACAGTACCGCAACACAAAACATGTCACCTAAAATGGCAGCAAGGTTATTCATAATTCTGTCACTTTGCTGCTGGTTCTTTAGTGGCCTACATTGAAAAATGTTTAAATAGTGCCATCAGCTGGCAGGAGGACTCACTAAAGCAGCATGCAACCACCTTGTTACAGGATCTTATCTTCAGAAGATGAATAAGTAGTGTTAGCCAGGATAGGATGCAACATAATTGCTGGTCCATAGTTAGGTCTGATATTATCTATGCAAGGACACACACATCTAACTTTACAGAAAATTATTATATTGCAGTACAGATAAGATCTAGCGCATTAGTTGACAACCTTATAAATTTTGAGTTACACACTTGCCATCTCAGAGAGGGACGACTGACAGCAATTAGACTGAAATTATCCCCTCCAGAGATTGGAAGAGGAGAGAGATGTGAAGGGGGACCATTGGTGCGCATGCAATGAAAACCATCAAATTATGGACCAAGTATACTTTTCCACGAGCCATCCATTCTCGATAAAGTGGATTGACTGTCTTCTGGGGATATCATTGAGGTCAATCTTTTTATGCCTAGGTTAACATAGTTATGTCCTAACATTGAAGACAAAGCTGTGATGGAAGCAGACCCTGATATATCCCCCACTGATTCTCCAGGCACTATTAATGGTGATTTAGATGTGGTGCAAGGGGATGTATTATCCCTAGTGAACATCAATGGTAGGGATAACGGTGTGGACCCCTCACTTGTATTAAAAGAAACATCTTTCTGTGGCTTCACTACCAACCCTATCAAGATGGGAGGGTAAGCAGAGCCGCTACTTTGCGAGGTCATCCCAAAATCTGGAAGTAATATCGGTGGAGGAGTCAACATTAATTTCAGTGGTCTTCTCATGCCCATGTCATGGAATCTGGCTGGAATTAAACATAAACAGATTGATCCTGAATGGTTGTCTTATTTACAGAAGTGTGACATTTGTATATTTCAAGAGAACTGGGCCACAGAGAAAATATATTTTAATGCTTATACCTCATATAGGATAAAGGCCAAGCCACCAGAGAAGTTTGGGAGGGCTATCAGGGGCTTAGTACTTTTGTTGAAGAACGATTTACCTAATCACTGAAACATCATGTGGATAGGTTCTCCTGATGTTCTGGGCATCACTATAACGTTCCCCTCTGGAGTTCGAATTGCTTTTATTAATATATGTCTGACAGGTTGCAGTGAGTAAAGATTCTCCAACCTTACTTTCTCTGGAAGAGGCATTAGAAACTGCTCACTACGTTGTAAACATCATCATAGCAGTTGATTGTATAATTTCATTTGAACCCTCCCCACTTCTGGGTGAGGTCACTCCCCTAGAGGAGCAACTTCATTGCAATTATACAGCTAACACTCTTAAGATTGTGTCATTGATGGTCAGTAGGGGTTTAAGAGCCTGCAATGGACATACAGTATCTGATCCTGGGAGGGCTATTACCTTTAAGAGGGGCAACCACTCTAGCGTCATCAATTACATCTTATTAAATATGAGATTGTGGGCACTCCTGGGCGATATGAAAGTTGAGAATCACTCTGATAGTGACCACAATTCCTTGATCTTGTCCTTAACCGGGAAAGCATTGAGGAAGGAAAACAGTACCCATGTGACAATGGTTCTTAACCCATTGTGGCCAACAAAGGCTGCTACCTTTCTTGGCCTATAGTGATGTCAAATCAAAATGTGCATTCAAAGATTTATGATCTTTTTGTATCTCAATTCTCTCGATATTCTGGATATGCACACTCAGACATACCCAATTTGAATATACACAATCAATTATTCATAGGATTGAAGGATTTTTTCTATGAAGGAAATCATGAGAAGGAGGGAAGGAGAAAAACAGTTTAATGGTTTAATGTGGTCTGTTAAGTAGCTATAACTCACCTGAGAAAGGCTATAGAGAGGGCATAGTGGTAGCCAGGCTAGATAATGGTAGAGCTCTTAATAATGCAGAAAAAGAGTGGGAGGATGAAATTTGGAGAGATATGTTAAAAGCAGTGGGTAGGAGAGACACATGGTATTTCTAGAAGTTGGTGGCTGCTGCAGGAGCTGATGGTGGGAGTACCTATCACTACCGTATCAATCCTGACAGTTGGGTCTCCCACTTTACAATTTGTGTGCCCCTGAGGATGTATCCGAGCTTGAATGTTGCAAGGACGAGGTACTTATTGAGGATCCCATATATGAGCATGAAAGAAGGGCAAAGGAAGTTCAGTATTGTTTAGACTTAATGATACAGTTAGGGCAATTACTGCCCTGAAAAGTGCTAAGACCCCCCAGACCGGATAAAATTCCAGGTGACCTCAACAAATCAGAGACATTAGTTTGGAGTAGCAATATAAACCTGTTATCTAATACTATTTTTAAAGGAGGGGACATACCTGAGACATGGAGGGGTGTTAAGATCATTCCAATCTACAAAAAAGGGGATCCCACCTCTCCCTCCAACTGCAGACCCATAAGCCTTATCGACAAGCTTCAGAATTTTTTGGCCAGACAAGTTTTAGAAAAATTGTTACTGTGGGTAGATGAAGAGAAACTCTTGACCCCCTTACAGGCAGGCTTTCATTCAAAGACCAGTACCACAGACCAGGTTTTTAGGTTGGTTGGTATTTACTGGTAATATGTTTTATTAGCAAAACAAAGGCTTTACGTAGCCTTCATAGATCTTAAGTCTGCATTTGATCTTATTCAATGAAAAATGTTTTTACAAGTTGGGGCAATAGGGGAGAAATAACTGATAGGATTGCCATCAGACGTGCTGTATACCAAGGGTGTGTGCTTGCATCCACACTATTCACGCATTATATGAATGATGTTGTGAAAGAACTCCTTGACTACAAAAGTGATTCCCCTATTGTGAATAATGTAAAAATTGCCATCTTACTTTTTGCTGATAACTCCATACTAATATCCAAAACACCAATGGGGCTTCAGATGCTCATTGATAAATTCATGATTTTTTGTATGACCAGAGGACTGGAGTTGAATGTAGAGAAGACTGAATTTATGATTTTTGGTCAGAGGGGAGCTAGGACTATGCCAATCTGAGTGGGCAAATAAAAATAGAAAGGGTTATTTATTTTGACTACTTAGGGGGTAAATTAACCAGTGATCTCAAATGATTGGCCCAGCTAGTTAAGTCCTCTCTAACTGTAGAGCACAGATCCAATGCCATCATCAGGGTATATAAGAATACTAACTGCTGATCTGTCTCTCCAGCTTTAGCATTCTATCAAGCCTGGGCACAAGGAGCTGCCTTATTTAGTGCAGAGATCTGGGACCATAGTAACACAAGATGCTTAGTTGCTGAAGAAAATAAACTTGTAAAGACGTTGGTAATACTACCTGCGAGCACTCCACTGACCCCAATTTATTCAGACCTTAACATATGGAGAATTACAGATTTGGCTGCTTTAAAGCCTCTGGCCTATTGGGTTTGTCTGTGGTCTACCAAAGAACTGAGCCACTACAAGGATTCCTTAAGAGATTTGATAACTTCAGCAAATATCAAACACATTCCCTGGGCGAAGTCAGTGAATGACTGGTTTTGCAGAATGAGTTTAGGGAGGTATTGGGTTGAGCCAGAATTCCCTCATAAAGTTGATATTAATGTACTTAAAAACAGCTTTTGGGAATATATAAACAAGCAGGGTGTTGTGGTTCATCACCATGGTTCTTTGACGTGTAAATTCTTGGAAATTAAGCTTTTCCCAAGTTTTGAATTATTCCCTGATATCATCACTCCTGCTCTTGCCAAAAGCTTGTGTATTCGGTTTAGGGTTAGCACACTCCCATTGCGAACCCTCACTAGTAAATGGCACGGGGCACAAGCTTGAGTGTGACCGAAGCCCAGGTTTTATTTTTTTGCCCTGAGTACAGCGGATCATGCAGAAAATTGATTTGTCTAATTTGTCTGTGCTTAGGGATATCACACTATTTACAAGCCTTAAGGATTTTAAAATATGATACAGTAAAACTAACTGTTTTCGCAGTAAGCAGATTTTTAATGACAATCTGGAATAGGCACCATAAGTATTTAACATCATCTGATTACTATTAAATTGTATATCTTTTATTGTATATATTTATTTTACCTGACTTAGCTGTATTCCATGAGTTAAAACAAAATAGGGCTGATTTAAGAACCCTTAGCGCATTTTTGCACCACATTAGTGTCATTTGTGGCCAAAATCACGGCACAAAATTTACAAAGTGGCCCAATACATGCTCTGTGCCACTTTATAATCCTTTGAGATACATTATGCCTGAGCCAGGCATTATGGCCCTCATTATGACCCTGGCAGACAGCGGTATGTTGGAGAAAAGTACTGCCAACAGGCTGGCGGTACCTTTCCCCAAAATATGACATTGGCTGTTTGGCTCAAGCCAAACCGCCAATGTACCACTCCGTCCCTCAGAGAGGTAACAGCTGCTGTGCTGGAGACTACAGTCTCCAGCCAGGCGGCCGTCACAGTCCCACCCGCGGGATTATGACCCTGCCTACCACCATGGATTTCATTGCTTCTGTACCGCCACGAAAAACATGGCGGTAGGCACCATCAGTGACAGGGAATTCCTTTCCTGTCACTGATAGGGGTCTTCCATGCCCCCCTCCCTAATGCCCTCCCCCGCCCTTCCCCTCCCCGTCCCGACCCCCCCAACAGATATGCACGCACCATCATATGCATGCATACACACACTCATACCCACATTCATCCACGCATGCACACATCCATTCACACACACATCCACACACACTTACATTCATTTAAGCACCCACGCAGTCACACAATACATGCACACTCACATCTACACATGCACACACATACTACATGCAACGCACACCCACATTCATGCACACACAAACACACACACACCCACCCTCACGAACACCATACCCCACCCCCATCCCCTGTCAGAGCACCTAACTTACCTGATTTCAGGGGGTCCTTCATTTTGGAAAGAAGTGGTCAAATTGTAGGAAAAAATAATAATACACACCTAAATTCCATCAATGATGCAAGAAGTCAATCAGTGGGCATGCAATTAAATTGCTTTTTTAATCAAAGCATCTGGCCCCACCCACCGACTAGGACAACAGTTCAAATTATAGCAGTGTCACGAACTGCACTTGACTTCTCACCTCTGGATGCAGGATTGGAGAACACACCTGGTCTTCTACAGGTTCTGGAGAATCCCAGATAGGGGCGACCCTTTCTAGTAGCCACGGTGCCGCTTGACAGGGAACACCAAAGCAGACCCTCCAGAAGAAGCCCCAGAGGGAAAAAAAAACAAGTACTGGGGAAAAACCTCAAACAGGAACTCCTATAAAAAAAAAAAGAAAAAGAAAAACAGGACTGGACAAGTGGAACAAAACAAGGCATAAATACTCTAAGGCAAAAAGCAGGAACGATGAACAGGAGTGAAGAGCACACCCAAAGGTAAGTGTTTGTAATGCAAGATAGAGCCAGACTGAATGGCTTATATACTGAAAAAGGGGAAGTGACATCACAAGAAATTAAAAGAACACCTTCTTGAAATGGGAAAAATCCCATAGACAAGAATAGGAAAAGGAAAGCAGTATATAAGAAAAGAGAGCATGCTGGGAAATACAAACAGGAAGAAGACAAGATGGATACAACATGGAAAAGGCAGAAGACTAAGGCAAGGAATAAGAAAGAAAAAAGACCAGAAGAAGGCCACCACCGACAGGGGAGAAGAAAAATGCTTATAGGTAAGGGCAACGCTACCGAGAGCGCAGAACAGGCTTCCCAGGACGCGTTGTCAAGGAGATAAAAAAAACACAGGGAACGGCGCTCCGAATATCCGCAGCGCGTTCCTACTGCGGAGGCCGAAAGAGACGCTGCGTCAAGGCGCGGCATTACAAGCAGTCATTTTTGTACATACATCAACCAAAGTCAACATTACAAATCTTTCTAGTCAATGTCTCACATCTAACAAACACTTAAAATCTAAGCAACTAAACAATAAACAAACAAAAGAAATAAGAGTAATTCATCCAACAGCCCTCTCCTTGATTTAAGGAGCCATGTGGTGTCCATACAAATTACGTTGAAGATCCACATGTGAGAGGTGGTTGCAAAATAAATCCAAGGCCTACAACATCCTTATTTTCAAGGGGAAAAAATTGAAGGGCCTATGGCATAGAGTTCTTTACAAACAAAATTCAACTTTAGTTGCAACCTCCCAAAAAATAGACAGTCGATGCGTTTGGGCCCCTATAGCTCTGGGCCTCCGGCAGGAGACGGGACGGGACCGCCAACAGAACACCACCAGCCTGTATCATGGGTCATGATACGGTCTTCAGCGGTCTACTGGTGTGGCGCTGCTGTTGGCAGCAGCGCCACCGTACCGCCGTCTGCCATCATGGCCGTTGTCGGAATTCTGCCATCCTTATGGCGGAATTCTGGCTACGGTCATAATATGGCGGTCAGCTGGTAGCCACGGCGACTCTGTTTTGTCAGCCATCACCGTGGCAGTAGGTGGTTTTTACCGCCAATGTCATAATGAGGGCCTATGTGTGTAAACGGGGGGCCGAAAAAAATTGCTCATTTTTTTCAACACTTCTAACGCATGCGCATAGCAGCCATTAAAATGAGGCATACCATTGTTTTCAATGGGCCTCAGTGGCATTTTTGACGCTAATCCTGCAAAGCTCCGAAGTAGCATCAAAAAGTTTGCCGCTAGTTCCCCTTACTACCACCATATCTTAGATACAGTTGACACATGGTGTTTTTAGGGGCGTGCTTAGGGGCGCAAGAACAATTTTGCTGCACTGGGTGCAGCACCACTTTTCTTAAATCAGGGCCAATGTATTTTCATGAGGGTTCCAGGCAAATAGAAGTAACTCGATCTATTCGTAGTTAGAGCTCCTAGGATAGCTTAATATTTTAGAGAATCATGAATGTGAATTACTGGAATTATCTGTTCTCTGGTATAATTGTTCTCTTATGAAATATTTGTTCAAATTTTATAATAATTGAAGTAATTTTCAATAATTTTTGTATTATTTTCTTGTTTCTATGTTTTATTTGCATGCAATGAAATGTTTTACTTTGATGGTTGTCAAAGGCTGACTAAAGTATTTATACTACTAGTCTTAGCCAGTGTTTTCTTCATGGGAGTGTTTATTTACAAATGCATGTAATGTGGAGAAGTGCTTTAGGCGCATCATGAAAGAGCTTGCATTGCTGGTCGGAGTCCACACCTATCCTGTTGTACCAATGTCCTAGTAGCATCGTAATTAATTGTTGCTTTGATTTCAACAACAGTAGTTGTTTTAGATATGTTGACCACTCGACAGGTCAGACAATTATACATTAGAATTTCATTTGCCTTCCTACTCAATCCTGAGCTTGCTTCCCTAATACCTTCCCCATGCATTTCCTTAGGAGGTAAAATTCCCACAGATAACTTGCTTCCAGAGTTAAAAGTGATTGCTTGAAGTATTTAGTCCACGTAGCTGACTCATTTTTCCATATTTGTCACAGGCTGAATTTCAAAGAGTCTGGGCCCTTTTGTGTTAGTGTTGTGCAATAGGAGATAAACCTGGGAGCATATTTAAGGAAAGTGGCGCTGCACACAGTGCAGAGCCACTTTTCTTGTGCCCCTTAGTGCCTCCCTAATGCCACTATGCGTGCATCATATTTAAAATACGGCGCACCATGGTGGTGGTTAGGGGACTTATATTTTTACTCTAATCCTGCAAAGCACCCAGAGGCCCTTTGTAACCAATGGAAGCCTCCTTTTAACGGCTGCTATGAGCAGCCTTGAAAAGTGCTGAAATAAATGATGCAATGAAATCTCTTAGACGTCTTTGCACCACTTGTTTGGCCCTCATAACTGGGAAATGCCCCGTTTGCATGAATTATGCCTGGCACAGGCATAATGTAGTACAAAGGGTTACAAAGTGGTGCAATGCATAGATTGCGCCACCTTGTAAATATGGCGTGGCATTTCTGGCCTTCTAACACCACATTAGCACCAAAAAAATGATGCTAATGTGGCATTAGGATGACACTAGGGGCTATTAAATATGACCCCTGGTTTGGAGTATAAGAATGACTTCCAGATGGACTTGTGTTAGTGCCAGAGAGTTGGGCAGATGGAAGAGGTGAGGATAGCAGCTGCACTGTGCCCATTATAGCCAGCTGCTGACCTTATTCCTAAACAAAGGACAAAGTCATATTAGTCTTCTTCCACAGTAGTATTGTTTGTGGACCAGTCATGTTGTTAAGTAGTTTTTGAAAGGCATAGTTTAATTCCTAGGCTGATTTCAATCTAGATTCCGAGATCTTTGTAGGGGATTATGTTTTCCAGTTTTATTTTATCCAGAAACCAATCCCCCTTTTTAGTTATCCTCCAACCTAAATAATAACTTTGAATTTGAAGCTGTTGATGTTGATGCTGTTGGTATTGCAAAAGGAGGCATGTTTTGGCATGTTTGGCATCCAATGAGCCTTTGTTCTCATATTAAGATGTTGTCTGTGTATTGTAGAGCAGGGATCTTAATGCTTACACTCTTCATTGGGAAGGCTTTTCCTTTGGCTTTGGTTATACCTGACAGGTATAGATTGAATAGTAGGTGTGATAAAACGCAGTCTCATGGTAGGCCTCTGTTGGTGGTGTTTCATTCTAACATCGCCTATCTCAATGAGATTTTGATTTTGATTTTGGCCTAGGTACCTGAATAGAGATATATAATTGCTGATAGGAGAGGGTTGGGAATAACTCAGTCATCCAGTTTTGCCCAAAGCCTACTTCTATTCACATTTTGAAAGGCTGATGTAAAATTAATGAACATTGCATGTAAAGTCAGTCTAGTCAGCCAGGCATCAACTCCAGTGGGTGGGAGAGCTGACCCAGAACTGGTTTAGAGTGACCACCAGGATGGAACTGTGAACATTCAATTTGACATTAGAATGTCTAATTCAGCTTGAATGTAACTTCCTCCTTGACAGATCTGCTGAGGTTTTACATGTACCATTTGGGGAGCAATTTAAAGGAGTGAAACAGAATTGCGAAACACTTTGGGGGTCATTCCGACCCCGGCGGTCAAGGACCGCCGGGGCCGGGGATGCGGGAGCACCGCCAACAGGCTGGCGGTGCCCCGCAGGGCATTCTGACTGCGGCGGTTTGGCCGCGGTCAGACCAGGAAAACCGGCAGTCTCCCGCCGGTTTTCCGCTGCCCTGGGAATCCCCCAAGCTGCGCCGCCATGGGGGATTCCGACCGCCTCACCGCCATCCTGTTCCTGGCGGTTCCGACCGCCAGGAACAGGATGGCGGTGAGGGGTGTCGTGGGGCCCCCGTAAGAGGGCCCCACTTTGAATTCCAGTGTCTGCTTTGCAGACACTGGAATTCGCGACGGGTGCCACTGCACCCGTCGCACATCCTCCACTCCGCCGGCTCCATTCGGAGCCGGCTTCCTCGTGGGGAGGGGTTTCCCGCTGGGCTGGCGGGCGGCCTTCTGGCGGTCGCCCGCCAGCCCAGCGGGAAAGCCAGAATGGCCTCCGCGGTCTTTCGACCGCGGAGCGGCCATATGGCGGCTCCCTCCAGGCGGGCGGCTCCCGCCGCCCGCCGGGGTCAGAATGACCCCCTTTATGTGTATCAACGGTCTAGTGTTTAAAGATCAGCTTTGATTTTACTAGACTTCTGTCTCTACTTTTGTTGGCTGTGCAGAGAAGGCCTAAAACTGGATTTTGGTGTTAGATTTGGAAGGATACTGGTATTACCATAGGATTTTCCCCTAAGATACTCCTCACAAACACCCCAGCCCTGAGAACAAAATTTTGGTGTGGCTGAAGTCTTTGGACAGCTTGTAAATGCCCGAAGTGGAACTTTTCTACATTGAAAAAGGCATCCACAGCAGTCACTTCCACCCACAAGCTTGTGCACGCATACACAAGACACCTACCAGCATCCACTTCAGATCAGTGCTAGATCTGTGGAAGATTAAAAGAGGATTGAACCTGCTATCTCATACCGGAGATGAGCCTAGAAATTTGCACCTGCTCTCTTTCTTGTACCCAGAACAAGGAAGTGGACTCTAAGGGTCATAAGGGTGACCTACTGTTCAAGCCACAAAACTACAAAAAGCAACAAGAGGCCACTCCTGTAACTGCCCAGAGGATCACTGGCAATGGGACCTAGACTTTTCCGTCCACCCTGTGGTTTTCAAAGTGCCTCCCCTGAGGTCCTGGGGGGGTTTAAAAGTGTAGTCCTGTGGAGGAGTTGGTCTTAAAGGACTAAAGTCAGAAGGTAAAATCTTTGACTAGAATGAAACCTGTTTGTGTATTTAATCCACACACAATCACGATCACTGTCAAACTGCACCCTGGTCCTGTTCTACAGTGAACATTGACTATCATTGGTAATTGGGATTTCTTGAAGCTATTTCTATTTACAACTTTAAACATTCATATTTCCTGTTCATGTACTGGATTTTTTACATTTATGTGTCATTTTGTATATTACAATTTAACATTAACATCTCGTATTTTAGCACTATACAGAAAATACTTAATAAAAGTGAGAGATGTTAAATGTTAATGTGCTTCTTTCCTGCCTCCACCCTGGTGATAGTGCCATTAATTCACTAAGTGGCAAGGCAGTTGTGATGTGAGCCCTGTATCAGCCATGTCTCAGATTCTTATAAATAGTGCAACATCATAGTCTATTAAATAAAATACAATAGGTATTTCTACAACTGGTACTCTGAACTCACATTTGTGAAAGTGCATTTATACCAGATTGTGAAGAAAAAGGAGGATCAGTGACATAACATACATACCTAAGATCTCATAATGTGTTTAAGTGGGGAAGCCAACATTTATCAAGGTTTTCCGGTTTCACTTTGTATAATTCAGTCACTAAATCAATTTGTTTCTTCTTTTTACCTGAAAATCTGAAGGCTTTGCTTTTACCTTTTTATGCATGAGGGTAGAATGAAGGTGGCAGGCAGAAGCTTCCTCAACATCTTCAGGGTATGGAAGCATGAGTTGGTGATCACATTGACTTGGGTGGAAATGTAGAGTTTTCTGTCCATGATAATCCTGGGATTGGCTGATTGTCTTAGCTCTGTTGGCCACCAGGTGGAGTCCCACAATGATGTGTTTTTTCTGAAGATCATGCTTTTGGTCTTGTCTGTGCTCAGATTTAAATAGTTAGCCTTCATCCAGTGGGCAATTTCACTCATGCAGGAATTGGACTTGATTCACATACTGCATTTCTTGTCTGTGAAGGAGAGAATGAGTTACTTTTTGTTGGCATAGGAGAGGACGTTGATATCGTTAGAGCAGATGATGCCAGCTAGAGGGAGCATGAATGCATTGAAACAGGTAGGACTCAGGGAGGATCCTTGCCGATCTTCACAGATGAGGCCACGGGGGAGACTGAGTCACATGCTGTGAAGATCAGGAATATGTTTGGTAATGGAAACACATATTACAAAAATAAATAGCTTTTCTTGCTGAGAATTAAGATGCATGGTAACATCCACAATAACCTTTTCAACAAGGCAGTTATTCACCTGTTTGTTTAATAGTCATTTAGCAATAATTTAGTCAGCTCTCAAATATATTTTAGGATTACATCTGTTTCTCTTTAGCAATGTCGAACAGTGGAACATAACATGATTAGTTATTCGCCCCAGACACCAAAACATCTGCCAAACTGCAAGTATAAACCTTTTTCCTATACATCAAACAAACAACTGATACAAATTAGATATTAGTCTACCCTCCAACTGTATAACTATAAAGCTATCTACAGGGCTCCTTTGTGAGCCAAGAGGGAGATAAGGACAGCAGAGAGACTTATGAAAGTAGCACAAAACAATGACCAGCCCTGTATACTCCATTCCCAGCACAGCCACTTGTGGGCCAGCATCAACTAAAGAGTATGTATCTGTCCTGCATGTCTGTCGTACATAGGGCAATCCCCATATTATTTACATACTCAGAAATCTCAGACCTAGGCTCAGGCCCTCTAACAACATTCTTGCTGATTTGACTTCCATAATTTGTTATTTCTGTCTTCTGCAGTTCATGCAGGATAGCACAAAGATCCCTGACAGCAATTCCCAACGTGCTTTTGTTTGATGTCCATAGTGTCAAAGTGCTTTTTATTCCAGCATTTTCTCTTTGACTTCCTCTTCTTCGATTTCAGATTTTCTATTTTTTCTATTTGCAGTAATGCATTTATGTAGAATATCTGCTGCTACAGTTTTGAAGCTGATCATTAATGCCGGTTTATAAATGAAAGCTGAGCAGTAACTGAAACAGCATTAGGGGATTGTAGACAGGACTCTGGCAGGGGCTTTTCAGTGGGAGAGGAATCTTCAGATTGTTCTGATTCCTGCAATAATGAATCAGTTGTTGCAGTTGTTGTGCTAAGTTCTTTTTCTGATGAGCATTATGTGCAAGCTACAAAGGTAAGGTTAAGCTGACTCATTATCTCTTATGCTTGTGCCTACTAGACGAAGGATGAGGATCAGCTGACATGAGACATTTCAAATGGAATTCAATGTTTCTTCTGCTTTTTACTGGTCTTGTTAATTGTTCTGTGGACACAGAGAATTATACCTCAATACAGTTTACCACTATGTGTGGATAATGAGTGTTTTCTGTAGGATGACAGTTAAAATTAATTGCCACCCGAGCAGCATTTGAGGCAGAACAGAGACATGCTTCTACCTCAGTTAAGGATCCATTGGTGTTGAGTAGCTGAAGATGGTTTGGAGTCCCACACTGCTGATAGGGATTGAGACAAACCATTTGTGCCTTCTTACTGGTCTGGTGACCTACTCCTTTGCACCCCTTTGCTCTCTGCTGCCATGAATTGAGAGTGTTTTTGCTTCTGATGTGCATGCTGTATTTCAGTAACAGTGCACAGGCCCTTTCCAGAGGTCATCCAGCCTCTGATCATCAGCTCAAGATTTTAACTGTGTTCCTTTGCAGGGTGTTTTCCAGACATGTTTACATCTGGAAAAGTCATAGCTGTGGTGAAGTGAGGGATGCATTTTGATACTGATACCGTTGATGCCTTGAAGTGACTATGCTAGCTAATGCTAGCTTGGATGATAAACAGCTGTCAAACCAGTTGCTTTGCTTTGATGGATTGTTGCAGTTGTCTTTTTATTGTGTTTTGTTAGCTGTGCCTAAGGTATGCTACCCTAATTTATGCAGAATGCCAAAGACTCCAGATTGTGTTGTAAAGGACCACCAACTCTTATATTTGACTTACAAAAACGCTTGCTATAGTATCTGTAACTGTTCTGTAAATTACTTATCTTTACTTTGAGGTTGGTGACTGTCTTCCCATTGCATTTCCACACATGTCCCAATGAATGTAGCAGCCCACACATGCATTGGGGAAATGCAAGGTCAAAACATTGACAGTGGAAAGTAACAAAGATGCTTTAACAAAGAGAGTTTGGCATTGGACATAGATGATGTACAAGGATTTCTAACACAGGAGAACACTAATATTGCAGCACTTATTTTTGAACTGGAGGTCTAATGGTGTCTAGGAGTGTGTGGCATTTTTGACCCCTGAAAAGCTAAGTGGGGGGGGGAGGATTGCACACATTCCCAGCTTGAGAGTCAAGGTCCATCTACCTAAATTCCACGCTCTGTGTGAGTGATGATAATTCTCCCAGTTGTCCATGAGCCCCTGTAGGGCTTTTGTTGTCTCAAAAATTGTTAGCGGTCAATCCCCAGTGGACAGAGAGTTTGTGAGTGACCGAGGGTAGAGAGGGTGGAGCACCGAGAATGCTTGTCTGGTTATGTGTTGGCTCCCTTGGATGACTTCTCTATCTCATAAAGTGCTGCATGGATTAGAAACTCTAACTTCTGTTATACACAATGTGGACCCTTAGAGTATAGATAAACACTGAGAATGTAAGTCAACCAAAGGCTTATGTGACAAGTTATGCACTTCAAATTCTTAACCTAAGTGATTAGAGTATTGCACAACTCACTGATATTTAACTTTGTGCAACAAGAAAGATGTCTCATTTAAACGGCTTTGTAGACGTTGGGTTCTTTGAAAAGTTCTTGTTCAGGAAAATGCAATGATCTCCTAAAATAAAAGCCAACTCTAATTAGCCAAAAATAAAAATTGCTAAAGGAATATGCTCTACGGTTTTCACAGTTATTAGGTACAATGCACTAACTGTTGTTGGATTTTGTTATTGCATTTCAGAGTTTAATCCTTTCTCTTGTCTTTGTCTTTTCTAGAGCAAGATGCTGGTGGCTATGGAAGAGCCGATGAGAGCAGGAAGTCTCATAAAATGAAGCTATCATGAAAGTCAGGATCTGCAGGTGAGGAATGAATTCAGAGCAATGATTCTCTTAAGGGATCCTCTTTTGGGAAGAGTCTATAAGCCAAGCAGGCTCCTGGAGTATGGGTATTATGTTTATAGTTCATGCCCATGCAAGATGGCCACCAAGTCTCATAAGTGTGCAAGATCTCACGAGATCTCCAGCCTGTCAGTTAAACAGGGATTCAGAGGACCCAGGTAGGTGACCTAGTCTGGCAGGTAACAGGGAAGGGCAAAGGGTCACAAAGGGCACCTATGTCCCTTTATTGTGTGGATGTATGCTGCAGTGGTATATGTAAACCTGTTGAGTCAGTTCTACTCAGAGGCATGAATATCAAATATCCTAGGTCATGAATGTCTAGTGTCCATGGAAGAGGATGCTAACTGTGACAGGGATTAACATACATTTGGCAAAGAAAGAGGGCTGTAAAGGGACAGGGGATACTAAATGTGTTTGGAATGTGTTCAACAGAGAAGGAGAGTGTGAAATGTCAGAGGGTCTCACATGCTTTAGGGGAAAAGGCACAGGAGGCACGGGTTGTAACACAGAACTCAGACCCTGTAGCCGGACAGGCCACTGTGGGCTTGTAGACCCAGGCCTGCTGGTTCTCTGACCCTGTGGAGCCACAAAGTGGGGACTTATAGAACCATGGGGGAGACAAAAGTCAAAGTTAGTACCGCAGGCCAGTCTGCCAGGCATCTGGTTGGCCGGAGCAGTGACCAGATGGCCCTTGGTGACCCAGCGTAACCAAAGCTTTAGACCCCAGGCACATGACAATGAGATGATGACAACAGCGGCCATGCACTCTGAGGCAAGCACTCAGGGTTTCATGCCTCCTGCCGACTTATGTCGGGGAGGAAATTTTGCTTCGGCCATCTGGATGCCCTGTTGACCTGCAAGGAATCATGCCTCCGTCCCAACACCCAGTGGCACAGTGTGGGAGGGAGAGGCCCTCATGCTGGGTGGCAAGTGGTGGAGGCAGTCTTGCATGGGCCCACACCCCTATCTCTCCTACTGGCTTACCTGTACTCTTGGGTGACAAAAGCCAGTTATCCCTGTGGTAATCTTTCTGACACCTCCTGTTCGGAACTAAAAATGTCAGAAGGGTTGTGAGGCCCCACTTTCATGGTCTGTATTAATTCTTATAATTGAGATCAATTGAGCTTTTGCCCTTCTGCTCAGCTTGCCTTGGGACACCTACATTATTATTGGACTGCTGTACCACCCTAGGGAAACTCCCCATTTGCCACTGTCCCCAAAGTGGGTCACACCCAGTGTGCACCAGGAGCTTGGAGCCTGAAGTGAGAGCCCCACAAGGCTTGCCCCCACCTCACCAAGTAAGTGAAAAAATAATAAAACTACTAGCATTCCACTGGTGGCCCCAGCGCCTCCCACTTATCCTGAACCTCTTGTCTCTTCATAGTGCCAGACTGGAGTCTCATCCATTCTTGTGCATTACTAACTAAAAGACAAAGCATTTGGCTATTCTTGAACCACCTTGCAGTGGCTCATTCTGGGTTATTATTCCTGCCCAACAGTGTCAAATCAGTCTTGCTTTCAGCAACACAGACATTGTTCACAACTATACTTGAAGTTGTTTTCACAGGGACTCAAACCATATATAAGATAGAGACAGAACATCCTCCAGCACCTTTCTAACAATATAAATTGTCTATGTCTTGCCGCACTTCTGGATCATCTGGATACAAATATACTGCACAAAGTAATATATGCTTAACATATGATTAACAATCATTGATGCATTCTGCAGTAATTATGTGTGTGTAATTATATGAGAAATCGAGCCTAAATTCACACACATACATCTAAGTATTGAAAAATGTATTTGTGTAAAATATATCTTTGTTATTATCTACTTCATCAAATTCACACAAACAGCTATTATAATAAAATAGTAAGAGATAAACATTTAACTATTGCTAATACTCCTAACTTCACACATGCAGCTATTGTAATAACAAATCAAAGAACTAAACATTTCTAATACTAACTATACTATAAAAGAGTTTAAGTATTAAACAATCAAATAATCTCAAAACATAATTCTAATTGAGAATAAAAATGTGCTATGCAGTATAGTGTACATTTGAAAGTTAAGCTAATCAATTAGTTGTACATGCATACTTAACATATTTTTAAAGTGTCCATTAAAGTAGTCAGACAAACATTCTTCCTGAATGGTAAAGACATTTTGTAATCCAAGATCAGTTAGAGCAACGTAATTACATTGAGAACAAATACCTCGACATCCTACAAAGAAACAGTGAAATTTTACAATGCAACAGTTTGTGAGATGTTTTATTTCTTGTGATGAATCCTGATAATTGTTCACTATGCTGTAAAATGCTTGTTCAATGGACCTTTATGTATTTTGGTATTGGATTGAGATATCAGTCACCACAGCACTTTCATATTTGGTGGACACCACATAAGGTTTACTTAATTCACCTTGACAAATTTTGATATGAGGCTCCCTATATCTTATCCTATCACATCTTTTTTCTCTATCACTGAGAAGTTCTAGAATTTTTTTGTGTCTTTTAATTCTTATGTTCTTTGTTTTAGGATATGTACCCGATACATGATACATTGATTTGCATGCATCTTTATAGTATCTGCACTTTGAGAATGTTCAACCTCTTCCTGTGGAGATGGTTTACTGGTGTATGAGAAATAGGATCTCAGCTTCAGTGCCTCTTTGTGTTGGTTTTACTTCAATTTAATGAGCTTACTACTTAGAAAATTGAGTTTGGATTATTTCCTAGATAGTTACTACTTTCACCTTGAATACAGTGTTTTTTCCATTTCTGAAATTCTTCTTTTCTCCAGACATATAGGTGGTCATTACAACATTGGCGGTAAAAGCCGCTTAACGCCGTGCAGAAGACCGCCAACACACCGGCGCGGCTGCGGAATTCCACCACAGCTATTACGACCCACAGCTCGGAATCCGCCAAACTTTAGACACAGACACAAGTCCGCCACACCAAAGGTCAGTGATAATCTGGCGATAACAAAACTGATACCATCACTCCAACAGGAATACGCCCACACTATCATGACCAACGAATCCACGCGGTGGTCTTTCAACCGCGGTATTCCATTGGCGGTACACACTGCTGCGCTCAAAATGCACACACATATACAAAACACAGCCACATTGGACAATTCGAAATACACACACCTGATACACATACACACACTACTCCCACACACTCAATGCAATATAAAACACACACCCACATCACCCACAAACCCTTACGACCACAATTGTGACTCAAGGCCAGAGAGAGACACCACCATCTACAAACTAGCATCCACAGGCACTCAACACCATCACTCACACAACATCCACACACAAAACACCACACATCCCTAAAGATCACCCCAAACATCACAACACACACCACCCAACCCATCACCAACACCACCCCATGGCACCGCAAAGACACCCCAGGTTTTCTGAGGAGGAGCTCAGGGTCATGGTGGAGGAAATCATCCGGGTAGAGCCACAGCTATTCGGATCACAGGTGCAGCATACCACCATAGCTAGGAAGATGGAGCTATGGCGCAGAATTGTGGACAGGGTCAACACAGTGGGACAGCACCCAGGCACACGGGATGACATCAGGAAGAGATGGAATGACCTACGGGGGAAGGTACGTTCCGTGGTCTCAAGACACCAGATTGCAGTTCAGAGGACTGGTAGCTGACCCCCACCTCCTGCCCCAGAACTAACAACATGGGAGGAGCAGGTCTTAGCTATACTGCATCCTGAGGGCCTCACTGGAGTAGCTGGAGGAATGGACTCTGGTAAGTCAAATCTTTACTACTTCATCCCCCACCCTACCTGCATGCTATCACATACCCCCACCCTCGCCCTGACCCCCATCACTCCAACTCGTCACAGATGTCCCACTATCACAAACCACACATCCCAACACCAAGCCCTGCATGCAACACCAAAGCATGGACACCCATCACCAATGCATGGCCACTGCACATACCCACACACCTCCCTAAACAATTATCACACAAGGTCCCACACAAGAATGCAAGTACTGGGGTGCAGGGTCACCCACCCATTGCACACCATTGCACACACAGATGCAATAATCATGCCTTTCCACCCCTGCAGGACCCCTACCCAACGTCACCGGACAGGAGGGTCCAGACATGTCCACTCCACCTACAGGAGAGGCCCACAGTTTACAACACCCTCCAATATTTAGCACTTAAATAAACACCCTTAAAGCACAAAACAATCTGGAGTCAGTCTGTGCTTTCGAAAATGTGTATTTGCAATAACTGTGGAAAAATGCTATATCCAATGTATTGTCAACATACCTATGTCACACAGCTCTAGTCCATGCGGAAACAAAGCAGATGTCACACAGTGGGACCCACATCTGTGAAATTGAAAGGGAAAGTGACAACTCAGGGTCCATACACTGGTTGAAAGTGACAGACAGATGAGAGGTAGAACAATTATATCAGATGTAGCAGGCAGTGATGTCTTCTTACCTGTGTCTCTCTGGAAGTATTGATGAATCACCGTGTTTCTGTTGTCTATGTCCTCTTCTTCTGCGTCCTCGTCTTCACTGTCCACAGGCTCCACAGCTGCCACAACACCTCCATCTGGACCATCCTCCTGCAGAAAAGGCACCTGTTGTCGCAAAACCAAGTTGTAAAGCATACAGCAGGCATCGATGATCTGGCACACCTTCTTTGGTGAGTAGAATAGGGAACCACCTGTCATCTGGAGGCACCGGAACCTGGCCTTCAGGAGGCCGAAGGTTCTTTCTATAATCCTCTTAGTTCGCCCATGTGCCTCATTGTAGCGTTCCTCTGCCCTTGTCCTGGGATTCCTCACTGGGGTCAGTAGCAATGACAGGTTGGGGTAACCAGATTTACCTGCAAATGTCAAGGGACAACTGCTAGACACACACTAACCCGCAGGGACATCCCCAGACCCAGACTCCTAGTCACACTGTATAGGGTCCATCTCCTCACCTAATAGCCACACACGGTGCCTCTGGAGTTGCCCCATCACATAAGGGATGCTGCTATTCCTCAAAATGTAAGAGTCATGCACTGAGCCAGGAAACTTGGCATTCACATGGGAGCTGTACTGGTCGGCCAAACAAACCATCTGCCCATTCATCGAATGGTAACTCTTCCAGTTTCTGTACACCTGTTCACTCCTGCGGGGGGACCAAGGCTACATGTTTCCCATCAATGGCACGTATTATATTGGGGATATGTCCCAGGGCATAGAAGTCACCTTTCACTGTAGGCAAATCCTCCACCTGAGGGAAAACGATGTGGCTCCGCATGTGTTTCAGCAGGGCAGACAACACGTTGGAGAACATAGGCTGGGACATCCCTGATGCTATGGCCACTGTAGTTTGAAAAGACCTACTTACCAGGAAATGGAGTACTGACAGGACCTGCACTAGAAGGGGGATTCCTGTGTGATGGCGGATAGCTGACATCAGGTCTGGCTCCAACTGGGCACCCAGTTCCAGGATTGTGGCACGATCAAGTCTGTAGGTGACAATTACATGTCGCTCCTCCATTGTCGACAGGTCAACCAGCGGTCTGTACAGTGGAGGATGCCGCCATCTCCTCCCCTGCCCCAGCGGACGTGCTCTATGGAGGAGAACAGCGAGCAGAGAGTCAACCAACACTGAGGTACGCAAACACAACTTTATTCCACAATTTTTTTAAACCGCTATGTGTCTGTATTAGTGTTCATGCAAGGCTTAGATATGTGTGATGCAGTTAAAATTAATGGCATGTGGCCCCCTGAAATGGCGTCTGCCTGACCTGTAATGTGGGACAAGGGGATATGAGGTAACTGCGCTGGCCTTGTACACTGTTGAGGTAGGCGGTCGAAGACCGCGGCGCAATCCTGCATTGGTTAACATTGGATCCTATGGGTCCCAGGAGCCAATGACGATGTACGCCGGCGGTGACGGTAAGCACCGCCGCGGACGTCACCGCCATTTTCTCTCTGTTCACTCACTTGATACCTGATCTTCGACAGGAGAGGACCTACACTGCAAGTGCTGCTGTGACCTCAGTCTGGAAGAGACAATGGCTCATGTTTCTGGGAAAAGGGCCCCTGCCTTCAGCACGGAGGAGTTGGAGAAACTAGTGGATGGGGTCCTATCCCAGTACACGCTACTCTACGGTCCTCCAGACAAACAGGTAAGTACACTGTGAGCATGCCGAATGGGCAATGCCTGTGTGGAGTGGTGTGGATGGAAGATGGGGGGAGGGGAGAATGAGGCGTGCATGAAACGACGGTGAGTGCATGTGCGTCATGGCAAGGGTAGGGATGCAGGCCAATGACTGCGACGGTGCGGAAGGTTATATCTTCTCCTTTTCCCCTGTACTATTCCTGTAGGTCAGCACCCACCAGAAGAAGGATATTTGGCGTGCCATCGCCAAGGAAGTCCGGACCCTGGGGGTCCACCACAGATGGAGCACCCACAGCCGGAAAAGATGGAAGGACATTCGCCGCTGCAGCAAGAAGATGGCGGAGGCCCAGCTGGGGATGGCCTCCCAACGTGGGAGGTGTGCCCGTCGCACCATGACCCCCCTGATGTTCCGGATCCTGGCGGTGGTGTATCCAGAGTCGGATGGGCGCTTGAGGGCATCACAGCAGCCACAAGGGGTGAGTACACTCCCATTCAGCTGATTCAGTGCTCATTGGAGGTGTCTGGGTGGGGGAGGTGGGATGAGGGTTCCCCTAGGCCAGGGCAAGTTTAGTAGGCAAGGTCCCTTCGTAAGGCAGTCCATGTGGCACCCCACCCCACCTCTGTTCAGAGCCAACGACACCTAGTCAGGCTCTTGTGACTTCCATGTGTGCAGCAATCGGGCATAGGCTTTGTACCCCATGTCAGTGTGATTAATTAGGGAACTCAAAGTGCACGGCTTAGTGCAGGGGGCTTCTGTGTCTGTAGTGTCCGCCAACTGTGGCAGTATTGCATGCACTCAACATGTCTTTCTTCTGTCTTCCCCCCCTTTTTGTGGTCTCCCTGTTCTTGTGTGCATTAGCATCATCAGGCGGAGGAGCAGTGGCACCGGAGCAGGAGGGAGCTGCATCCCACATGGCCCTGGAGGGCGACACAACAGAGTCTGAAGCCACCAGTGGGACGGAGGGCGAGGGGAGGTCCACGGCGGGGACAGGAGCTGAGACCAGCGACACAGACTCCTCCTCTGATGGGAGCTCCCTTGCAGTGGCGGGCCCTTCTGTGCCCACCGCATCTAGAGGTACAGCTGCCACCCCCCCTACCAGCACCGCCCTCCCAGCAGCCCCTCACTGTGTGCCCTGTGGCCGCTCTCCCAGGAGGGTGGGCATCTCCTTCGCCCCAGGCACCTCAGCCCCTGCCCCAGTCAACCCTGCTGCCCTCAGTGAGGAGGCCATTGACCTCCTCAGGTCCCTCACTGTTGGGCAGTCTACCATTTTGAATGCCATCCAGGGTGTAGAGAGGCAGTTGCAACAGACCAATGCATACCTGGAGGGCATTCATTCTGGTCAGGCACCCCAACAGCGAGCTTTTCAGACTCTGGCCTCAGCACTGATGGCAGCCATTGTCCCTGTGTCCAGCCTCCCCCCTCCAACTTCCTCCACCCAGACCCAAACACCTGTACCTTAGCCTATCCCAAGCACACCATCAGACCAGCATGCACACACCTCAACACACACGTGAAGCTCAGGCAACCATAAGCACCACACATCCCACAGGCACTCACACAAGCATCATACCCATGCACACATACCAACATCCACTGCCTCTACTGTGTTCCCCTCCTCCTCGTCTCCCTTCTCCCTCCCTGTCTTGTCTCCACTCACACCTGCATGCACTACATCTTCAGCCACTCGTCCATCACCAGCACACCCATCACCACACCCCGCTCACTTGCACTCACCACCCCCACTACCATTCACACATCCCCTGTGTCCTCTCCCAGTGTGTCTGTGAGCCCACCTCCCAAGGTACACAAATGCAGCCACACACCCACCCAACAGCCATTCACCTCACGACAGCCTCCAGCCCATGCACCTTCACCCAAAGTCAGCAAACGTACACCTCCTACAACTACTACCTCTTCCTCCACTCCCAAACCCCCTCCATCTATCTGTCCCAGTGTGTCCAAAAAACTTTTCCTGTCCAACCTTGACCTCTTCCCCTCACCCCTTCAGTCTCCTAGGGCCCACCTTTCCAGGTCCCAACCCAGCACCTCAGCCACAACATCAGCGGGAACAGTGGTGCCAGCAGTAACCGGCTTCTGGAGTGCGCCAAGCAGCAGGGCAGCCAGTGTGCCTAGGAGCCAGACTACGGACAGTCCCCCACCTCAAAAACATAAAAAGTTGGACCCTGCCCGGCGGGAGAGAGGCAAAACATCTACCACCAAAGCCTCTCCCAGGAGTACAGTTGGGAATGGGAAGACTGCTGCGCCACCATCCAAGGTGGGGAAGGGGCACAGAAAAACAGGCAAGTCGCCGAAAACCTGAACGATGGACAAGACCGCCACAAGCACCGCTGCCAAGGACACCACAGGCCAATTAGTGCCAAAAGCTCTGACACTACTGAGGCCGCCACGAGCAGGATGAAGCACTCTGGGCACAAAGCCCCCTCCAGAACCAGTGGAGCATCACATCCACTACCTCAGTCCTTGGCAGGATGAAGCACTCTGGGCACAAAGCCCCCTCCAGAATCAGTGGAGAAAGACATCCACTACCTTAGTCCTTGGCAGGATGAAGCACTCTGGGCACAAAGCCCCCTCCAGAACCAGAGGAGTATCACATCCACTACCTCAGTCCTTGGCAGGATGAAGCACTCTGGGCACAAAGCCCTCTCCAGAACCAGAGGAGTATCACATCCACTACCTCAGTCCTTGCCAGGATGAAGCACTCTGGGCACCAAGCCCTCTCCAGAACCAGTGGAGAAAGCCATCCACTACCTCATTCCTTGGCAGGGTGAAGCACTCTGGGCACCAAGCCCCCTCCAGAACCAGTGGAGAAATACATCCACTACCTCAGTCCTTGGCAGGATGAAGCACTCTGGGCAAAAAGCCCACTCCAGAACCAGTGGAGTATCACATCCACTACCTCAGTCCTTGGCAGGATGAAGCACTCTGGGTACAAAGCCCCCTGCAGAACCAGTGGAGAAAGACATCCACTACCTCAGTCCTTGGCAGGATGAAGCACTCTGGGCACAAAGCCCCCCTCCAGAACCAGTGGAGAAAGACATCCACTACCTCAGTCCTTGGCAGGATGAAGCACTCTGGGCACAAAGCCCCCTCCAGAACCAGTGGAGACTGTTATCCACTTGAGAGACTGTGGCTTTGCACTCCCCAGGATAAAGCAGTGGGCAACCCACCCACTGAAAAGACTTGAGAGACTGTGGCTTTGCACTCCCCAGGATAAAGCAGTGGGCAAACCACCCACTGAAAAGACTTGAGAGACTGTGGCTTTGTACGCCCCAGGATAAAGCAGTGGGCAAACCACCCACTGGAACAACTTGTGAGACTGTGGCTTTGCACTCCCCAGGATAAAGCAGTGGGCAAACCACCCACTGGAAAGACTTGAGAGACTGTGTCTTTGCACTCCCCAGGATGCAGCAGTGGGCAACCAACCCACTGAAAAGATTTGATAGACTGTGGCTTTGCACTCCCCAGGATAAAGCAGTGGGCAACCACCCACTGGAAAGACTTGAGAGACTGTGGCTTTGCACTCCCCAGGATAAAGCAGTGGGCAAACCACCCACTGGTAAGACTTGAGAGACTGTGGCTTTGCACTCTCCAGGATAAAGCAGTGGGAAAACCACCCGCTGGAAAGACTTGAGAGACTGTGGCTTTGCACTCCTCAGGATAAAGCAGTGGGCAAACCACCCACTGGAAAGACTTGAGAGACTGTGGCTTTGCACTCCCCAGGATAAAGCAGTGGGCATGGAGCCCCCTCGTGGATCTGGCATTGTGCACTCATCCGGCTGAGGTGCCCCCTTCCCCCTGAGGTGCCTGTTGTATTCCTATCTGATGCCCCAGCAGTGTTCTCTCCGTTTTGATTGGTTATCTTGTGTGGGCCTCGCCCATGCATTTTGGGCCCAGAGGTCCTCCGACTTTAATGGTGGAATACCTTGGACTTGTATTCTTGGTGTATATATTTGTTTATAGTGTATATATATTTTTTTGATTACTGTATTTCAATAGATTACAAACGTTCAACTAATTTCCTTTTGTCCTTGAATTCTTCCGGGGGGGTTGTAAATGTAATGTATCAACATGTACTTGTGTGTGTGTTGTAGTGGGTGAGGGTGGGAGTGGGGGCGTTGCGTGTTGCGTGTGTGTGTCACTCTTTTTCCCTCCCCCCTCCCCTGTGTCGTAGGTGCAGTACTCACCGTGGTCTTCGCTGCCGTCTTTGATGTTCCTGGTAGAGGAGCAGGAAGACAAAGGCTGGGAGAATCTGGAGTTTCGGTTCCATGGCGTCCTGGTTCCTCGTGGGGTGTGTAGAGGTGAGCGTTTTCCCTTCCAAGTCCTGTTTCCGCTGTGTTTTTGTTCGCGGTGAATCCGCCCCGGAAATTGTGGCAGATTGGACTGTTGTAATACTGTGGGCAGTACATTGGGTTCCGCCTGTCTGTTGGTGGTTACCGCCACGGTGTTTGTTTGTACCACTGTGGCGGTCAGAGTGTGAAAGTGGCTGTCCATGTTGGCGGTTTCCGCCACAGTCGTGATTCCATTTTTTTTACCGCCGGCCTGTTGGCCGTTTTACCGCTGCTTTAACACCGACCGCCAGGGTTGTAATGACCCCCTTAATGCTTACAATTGCAGATCGTAGCTAAGAAATCCACTGTCCAACATGTTTAGTCTGTGAGCTTTGACAATATTATCTATTTTGTCATGTATTCCCCGTTTGATCTTCTTGTGTAGAGAAGGCAATTACAGCAGGTAGGTGGAGGAAGTTTATGACATTTTGTTATTGTCTGGTCTAACCTGATGAGAGACTTTGCTTCTGTGACTGCCATTTCCAATTTAAAATCTCAGCTTAGGAACCAAATATTGACTTAATATTTCAACATTTTGTGGTAAACTAGCAAGGTTTTGAGCCCATCCTATTAGTACCTCATATATTTTGCTGTTTTATGTAAGGCCTGTGTGAGGATCAAATTTCAATCTGAGGTATCTCTCACTGTCACCTGGATGTATGTTTTAAGTGTTTTGTTTTTTGAATGATTTGCAATTATTCACCAGGATTTGTTCTTTGTGATGACTTATGAAAAACAAAAATGTCTTTTTCACATTCATTTTTAGGCCTGTTGTTTTCCTGAACATTTCTATGATCTTCAAATTATTACTCATTCCTTTCCATGTGTTACTAAGTACTGCTATATTATGGGCAAAGGCTAAAGTGGTGATTTGCTCAGTAGGTCCATCTGAGCCAAATGTAAAGCTCTTTCCAAAGTTCACTTATTAGGGGATCCATGGCAATATTAAACAGTAGTGAGGTCAATGAGTCACCTTGATTTATTCCAGATTTCATTGTTATTTTAGGTGCAGATTCATTGTTTTCACCCTTGAAAAATGTTGATGAATGGTGTATAAATCTTCAATTATGTCTTGGATGTATGATGGAACTCTTTGTCTCCTGAAACTCCATATAATGTGATTGTAGCTGACAAAGTCAAATTCTTTAGTGCCCCCTTATGATGTTCTGAAGCAGTGGCAGGTTTCTGAGACATTTTATTACTTAAGAGGCAAGTCTTTTGGTCAGTTGTTTTGTAAATATCTTCATCAATGTTGTAAAAATTGTAATCAGTCTTCAAATAGTTATTTTGTTTAACTCATTAATTTGGACATTCTCTGGAACTGGAGATGAACAGTTATTTTTTATACCTTTCTGGACTATTCTCCTTGTCAACTAAGTAGATGATATTTTGGGCAGAATCTTAGGTTCTTTTTTGTGAACATTGTAAGATCATTTAAGCCATTATTGTCACGTCCAACTGCTTTGTTTCAGTTAGAGTCTTCAAATGCTTCTGGTATTTCAGCAAGTATAATTTATTTACAGAAAGATTTGAGATCCCATTTCTTTCGCATTTTATCATTATGAATGAATTTTAGATTTTTCTTTTTTTCTTTTTCAAAAATGTCTTTGCCATATTGAAAGATATCGTCAGCACAGTTTTGGCAAGTTGCATTTTCTGCACAGTCAGTGATTATTCTGGCAATTGTCTTTATATCTTTCTTGAACGTTGCCTGGTATTCCTTATTGCTGCTCTGTGCTTTTTGTATTCTTTTTATTGAGCCTTTCATTTTTCTTAGTTTTTTTTGGTAAGTTACTTTGCACTGAGATAGTCTCTTATCTTGAGCAGTGCTCATATGTTCATTGGCAGTTTCATTTGGATGTTCATTGCAACTGGCTGGCTTTGGACTAATTTCACTGGTATTTTTGGAGATATAGATCACAAATTTCTTCCATCAGGTCATAGCAGCTTTGTGCCATTCCAGAGTTTTGGTGTATTTTTGAGCTTCTGATACCGTATCATTTGGATCACAAGAGTCAGTGATTTTAGGAGCTCTCTTCCTTCTGATAAAGTCTTTACACCTTTCTTTTATTATTTCTACTCAGATTTCTGGTTCAACATTTGAGTCACTTTTACTATTAATAGATGCTCGCTGCACATCCTTTGCAAGTTTTTTGCTTTTATCTATTTTATCCCTTTCTTCTCTGCAAATAGTTTTCTGTTTTTATTGTTAAATGCGGAGCCAGGAGTGTATTTATATTTATTTTGTTTTCACACACTTTTTCCATTTCCGCTAGCAGTAATATTTATTCTTTGATGGTTTGCTGCTTGCTACAGGTCTAGCATCATGTTGTGCTGTTGTGTGTGCATGTGTTATAAGTTTTGATTCCGATTTTTGGTCTGAATCCGAGGTCATAAATCTACAAAAGGAATTGTAGCTCTCCTTTCTTTATTCTAGGTTTGCATTTTGCATAATGGCATGCAATGTTGTGGAATTTGTCTTCCTTGTCATATTTCATGCAATATGTTTTTAGGTAGAATCATTTGTTTTTATTGGAGATGTTTTTTTGAAGTAATGTGAAGGTCCCCATTAGGGGCCTCATTATGAATTTGGTGGACGGTTTTGCCCATTAAGAGATTCCCGCTAGGTCAGCGGGCAGAAACCTGAGTTCCCGCCCACTGGCTTAGTGTGAAAAACTCTACACCCCTGCCGAAACACGTGTTGGCGGAGTTTGGTGATTTCTGGTAGTGATTGCATATTAACTGACTGGAAGTTGAAGATTTCAAGAATAAGGACATGGGCATGGACTTTGGCGAACTCTGGTAGTGACTGGATGCGAACGGACTGGATATTGAAGATTTTATTAACAAGGATATGCATGATTGTTTCCGAACCGAGGAATAAAGATATGGACTTTTATTCAATGGACTTCATGTTTGGATGTGTGCCTTATATAAATGTACATACCCTAACAAGGAGGCAGATACTCTTTCTGCCCCCTTGGAGTAGACCTGATAGAGTGATTACCCCCAATCTTCCTTCCTGGGGGACAGAAAGCACACTAGACACTAGGGAAATTTTGTAAAAAATATTTACAGGGGTGGTGTTATCCACTATGGGCATGGCCATGCCCCCGCCCCAAAAAATGTGGCAACAGTCTTTTCACTCTACCAGGGGTCGATGGGGTAATTACCCCTCTTGCCAAAAGACACCAGGGCGTATTATAAAAAAGGGGGGGGGCAGCATCTGCCCCAACCCCAAAAAGGCACTGACTGCCGTTCTGGCCCCCAGGGTACTTGCCCCACGATATATAGACAATATGTTAATTTCAGAGAATTTGCTTTCCTATATTAGTGAAGCATTTAAGACTCAGGGCCATATTTATGGGAAAGTCACGCAGTGCAGCAAGTCATCTTCTTGTGCTGTACTAGGTGACAGAGAAAGGCCGGGGATGTGATATATTTAAAAGAATACAGCACATTCCTGCCTTTGTTCCTGCACTGCTGCAATTTTGGCTGCCTAGCACCAGTGCAGGCACCCTGCAGCATGGTAAAAGGATGACTGCTTTGTAAAGATGAATGCTTTTATGCAACAAGGTGCACTTTGCTGCACAAAAACAATCCCCTAAGGCATTTTCTTCTTTCTATGTGTGAAGCAGAATTCAGCGCACATAGAAAGAGGATCTAACCAAGAGGAATAAAGGTATTTCTCCTTTTAATGCCGCACCTGGGAAGGCATAGCATTTTCTGGGAATACTTCAAAATCCATGGGTGTTCCCATGCAACATCCATGGACTGCCTCCCTGGGGCAGAGTAACACAAAGCAGTGATTTGTGCTGCATTGCATTACTCTGGATTTATCAAGCTACTCAGGACCACACAGTGTGGCTTTGTGTGGCTCAATAAATCATATTTTAAGCTTGCATCACGCATGCACCACATTACATAGTACAAGAACGACACAACCATACTCATAAATATGCCCCTCAGTCTGGAGTGACCCTAAGATGGTATTGACGGGAAGAACCATACCCCTGCATGAACCTTTTCATTTCCTAAAAATAGGCAATGTGAAGAGCTTTAGAAGGTATGGTTTAATTTAAAATCATCTGGGCTCCACCCTGAAAGGATCTTAACTGACTTGGTGGACTCACACTACCTGATTTAGCAGTGGGCCTGCAAGTACACCCCCATCCCCTCAGGTTATTGGGCCCTTCAACAACATAAGCAGAACAACAATCGTTTGCTTAAAAAACGAAGACCAGATATCACCATCCAAGAGCTGGCTTTGGAAAAATGTGTAGGATATTCTCCTCATCTCTGTAAGGGTTACTCAGAAACAAACAGGTTGATATGTAAAGCAATATCAATATGGAAAAAAGACCTAAAATTAAGAAAAATGGCTTTGAGGCAAAAAGCTAGTGATAACCTTGGAAAAGCTAGTGTAACTAATTATGAAATTTTATTTTGGAAGGTTGTCAATTCTCCCTTTCTGAAGGATACCACAGATCCAACTCTTAGTTCAGAAGTGTAAATATCACAATGGATAACTCATTTTTTCACATTTGTAGGAGGAAAATTGCCAACAAGACCCTACACTACAAGGGGCCCAGCAGATGAGACAGTTTTTATAAAGCATAAATGATATAGATCTGGCACTGAGAAAGAGTCCCTTAGCTAACGTGACATGACCAGATGGAACCCTTTGAGATATATACAAAGACAACTTAGATCAATGGGCACTGCTGTTGACTGTTGTTTTAAACTCAGTAAGAATAAGTTTGTTTCTATAAACCTCGTCGGAGTCTATTGTAGTGAAATTGCTTAAAAAGGGGAATAGGGCAGATCATCAGTGTTATCTCCAATTCTCTCTACATGACCCATCATTTAAGATACTAGAGAGGGTAATAATACAGAAACTTGAAGATTGAGCAGAAAAAATGCAGCCCTTTTAGGCATCTAATTTGTTAAGGAAGGGATTAGG
Organism: Pleurodeles waltl; assembly: GCF_031143425.1. Taxonomy (NCBI): domain Eukaryota; kingdom Metazoa; phylum Chordata; class Amphibia; order Caudata; family Salamandridae; genus Pleurodeles; species Pleurodeles waltl. The sequence goes on along the minus strand of NC_090448.1, from coordinate 1,032,834,983 downwards.
CACAGATGAGCAATACTTAATACTAGAGATGTAAATTAACAAATACACTAAGGCCAAGAACGTTTTTCTCCATTTAGCTTTCATGGACATAAGTAGTGCTTTTGACGTGTGTCCCACCCTAAACACTGGAACATTATGCGGTCTGGGGTGTGGATAATTCAAGATTTATCTTGTTAAGCCAATTATACCATCATGCTTCTGCTCTAGTGCATTTTGGCCCTAATGGAGACTGTTCAAAGTCATTTAAGATCAAAAGGAGGATCAGAGAGAGAGATGTTTTGGCCCATTTCCTATTTGAGTTATATGCCAGTGGTTTGGAAGTTGCCGTTCTTCAAACTGACATTGAAATGTCCAAGAAAGGCACTCATAAAATACCATCCATACTGTATGTGTATGATGCCATTGTTCGTGCATATACCCAACACTTTCATCATGGCATGTGGGAACCGATTTACAGATTTAAAATCACTGGTTCTGTAATACAAAAGTTCACGTTTTCCTATTTGGCGTGTTGTTTGGTCACCCGGGTAATTGAAAACATCTTATTATTTGCAAAGAGCAGCTAATGAAAAAGAATGTTTAAGGTGTTTTTAGTTTTACCACAAAATTGAGTACTAAACTAATTACAAAAGTAAATGTATTTCATCAGTAATATATGGGGATGTTGTCTGGGGATGCACAGATCCTCATATCTGTAGTGGCATGTGAGTTTAGATGACAGGACCCTTTCGGTTCTGATGGACTCTGTAGAACTGTGACATGAGTGTTTTGGGAGGGTGACTGTATTTCAGGTTTAGAATACTGAGTTTGCACTTGCACACAGACGGATGTAGACTTGTAAGATCAAGCTCTGTGTGTAGTGGGTTCATTTAATGTCTTCAAAGCATCAGACGGCTGGGAGCAGTATGACACATTGGTGTTCATGTGCATCTGATGGCTACCAGGTGTCTGACATACATGGCACTGAAAATCACTCTGGTGTGGGCACCAGAGGGATTTCCTGCACAAAGAAATAGCCTGGGGAGGTGTGGGAAAGTTCCCCCACCTCCCTCTGCTGTTTCTGTGTTTTCAAGGAAGTTCCCTGAAAATGACAATTAAATGAGCCGATAGGCTGCATCAGTGCTCATCAGCGCTCAGCTCTCAGCCACCCGAGCACTGATCGAGATGGGAAAGGTTTTGCTGGAAAGGAGAGAATCACTCCTTTTTAATGGTACCTTTCCAAGTGGATCCCGGTTTGGGGAGCACCCAAAAAGGGCAATTCCAAATCAGGAATCCAGCAAACAGACCCTAGGGAGGGATGCAGCCCCTTGGGCAAGGGATTTTGACCCCCCATTATTTAATGGTACAATTCAGTCTTTCTGCTGCCCAGAGGGCAAAAACCCGCTAGAACACCATGGACTTTTTTCAATTTAATTTGTGTAGGGGTGGGGGTGGGCCATGATACTCTATAAATGTCCCCACCTCAAACAAAATATGAGTAGAGTCTTGGGGCAATAGCCTAAAATCTGCTCTAGAGTGGCAAACACCCAACTAGGACACCAGGAAATGTTTTAATTTTAATAAGTATAGTGGTGGTGGGTGGCCATGATGGCCCTGTCAATGCCAACAGCCCAATAAAATGGGCACAGTCTTTCTGCCCACCCTGGGGAGCAGAGGAGGCAATATCCCCCAATCATCCCTCAGGGTGGCAGAGAGCACACTAGGGAATTTTTTTTTTTATTATTAGTGTAGTGTTGGGGTTGGCCAGGATGGCCCTGTCAATTTCTCACCCCCCAAAAAAGGACACAGTATTTACGCCCCCCCTTTGGGGCAGATGGGGGCAATAGTCCCTGATTTGCTGCCCGGAGTGGGCAGAAAGTCCACTAGGCACCAGGGATTAATTTTTAGTGTAGGGGTGGGGGCTGCCCAGTTTGGGCATGGAAATGTCCCCACCCTAAAAAAAACAGCTGTTCTGCGCTTAGGGGACAGATGGAGTCAATAGGCCCTGATCTGTCCTCCAGGGGGACAGAGAGCCTTTTAGGTACCAGGGACTATTTGCGGTGGGGGCTGTCCAGAATGGGCATAGCAATCCCCAAACCCCCAAAATGGGACAAGTCTTTCTGCCTCCCACTGACAAAAGCATCTCATCCTGATGGCAAGGGAAAGGAGATTTGACTCTTTTGGGTGTTGATTTCACTTATGGGCCAGCAGTGCTTGGAAAACTCATCCTACTTGCTTTGGTGCACGCCTGCACTTTTTGGGTTTTCGTAGTCTGCTACCTGGAAAATCCTACCAGACCCAGTCACTTTGGAAAAGTAGACATCTGAGAAAGACCAAGGTGGTGTGCTTCAAATCCACCCCACAACATTTTCTGACCCACAATGCACTGCAAACTTTGCCTGAAGTCATGCATTTTACCAACATTTCTGTGATGGAAACTTCTGAAATCTGAAGGAATCCACAACATTCCTACCACCCAGCATTGCCCTACCTGTGCTGATAAAAAAGTCTGCCCCAGTTGTGTGACTGCACCTAGCGCCAACGACAGGAACGAATCCAACCAAAGTAAATAGGGCCCTGATTTATACTTTTTGATGCAAACCTGCGTTAGCGCAGGTTAGCATACAAAAGTATACCGCCGGCTAGCACCATTCCTGGATTCCAGCCACGCGCCATATTGAAGCTATGATGCTAACCGGCGGTAAGGCCCAGTTAGCGTCAGAATTATTGGCGCTAACCTTGCATCTCATTGACGTAAAGTAGTTTTCCGCAGGCAAAAAATGATTTTAACTCCAATATTTTGGTGCTAGAAATGTTTAGCGTCAAAATATAAATATGGAGTTAAGTTTGTGCCGGATTTGCATATATGATGCAAACACAGCACAAACAGAGTACAAATATACTCCTAGAAGTCTCCACACAAGCGCTCCCATTGTCCTTGGTTTGATCCATTCCTGTTGTGGCACTAGGCCCAGCCTGTCCTGTATTCCTCTAGGTGTCTATTTTTTTTTTTAAATGTACAGGTTGGCTAGATTTCCCTAGATTCCGGCTGAGGTCGTGTGCAAAATCTAGAGCTACCCACATCAAAAAAGAGGGTCAATTTTCAGTGGAAAAATGTGCTGCTTATATGTTGTGTTTTGGGTCATTTCTTGTCGCGGCCACTAGGTCTACCCACACAAGTGAGGTATAATTTTATGGGGAGACTAGGAGGAATGCTGGGTGGAAGGAAATTTGTGGCTCCCCACAGTTTCCAGAACTGTCCATCACATAAATATGAGGAAAATGTGTTTTGTAGACACATCTTGATGTTTGCAAGGGATTCTGGGTAACAGAACCTGGTGAAAGCCACACAAGTCACTCCGTCCTGGATTTCCCTACAGGTCTATTTTGTAAAAATTTAAAGGTTTGATATGTTTCCGTAGGTGCTGGCTGAGCGAGAGGTCAAAATCTACAGCTTGGCTCATTGCAAACAAAGGGTTAGTTTTAGTGGAAAATGTGCTGTGTCCAGGTTGTGTTGTTGGCCGTTTTCTGTCGCAGGCACAAGGCCTCACCACATAAGTGGGGGATCAATTTCATTGGGAGACTTAGGGGAATATGAAATAGTAGAAATAGTGTTATTACTGATGGTTTTACTCTACATTTGTGCCTTCCAAAATTAAGACAGTGTGTAAGAAAGAAGTAATTTTGAGAAATACTCTCTAATTCACATGCTAGTATGGGTATCCACCAATTCAGAGGTGTGCAAATAATCACTTCTTCTAAAATACATATTGTATGCCAATTTTGGAAGTATGTAGGTTTCCTTGATAACTATTTTTCACTGTTTATATTTTACCAAATGAATTATTGTATACCCAGCAGCTGAGGGATTGGCTCTGGGTACCTAGTGTCCGTGGTGAACCTACAAGTCCTATACATTCACGCTATCAGAAGGATCCAGTGGATATAACAATATATTGCATTCGAAAATCTGCCTTAGATGAACTTGTAGACGAAATGGCTGTTTTTTCAACTACATTTCAACATTTTTTTAATTGAACTGTTCCGTTCTATGAGAACACCTTAAAGGATCTACACAAATGTCCCCTTGCTAAATTCAGAATTTTATCTACTTTTCAGAAATGTGCAACTTTCCATGATCTACCACAGGTTGCGTACCCATTTCCATTCCAACTGGAAGGAAGTTGAAAGCACAAAAAATAGTGGGCAAAATGGTAAAACTGTTAAAAAAATAATTTTACTGATTCTAGTCTGCCTGTTCCAGAAAGCTGGGAGGAAGTTGATTTTAGCACCACATACCCTTCATTGATGGCATTTGCAGGAAGGAAAACCAATTTTTTTCCCATTTTTCACCCAAAAAACAAAAAAAATCTATATTTTGTCTAATTTCTGTGACCCCTTCAGAGGAAGCTACAAATCCTGGGTACCTTTAGAATCCCCAGGATGTTGGAAAAAAGGATGACATTTTGGTGAGGATAGATTATGTGGTCAAACGTTTATGGGGGCCTAAGTGCGAACTACTTCAAATAGTCAAAAAAAGGCTTAGCACAGGAGGGAGAAAAGGTTTAGCAGTGCAGGGGTTTAGAATACCCAGGCCAGGGAGGACGCTACAAATGGTGATGAGATAGAAGATGCATAACCTAAAGAACTGACAGTGCTCTCCCAGAGAGTTTGCCATGGTCCAGCACACTGCTCATGCCTGCCACACATGCCTCAGTCAAAGTGAAGATTGGCATTTGTTGTATGTGGAGTCAAAGCACCACTAAAGCCAGTGCTGAGCTTTCGAAAAAGATAAAGGCCTTTCAGACAAATTTGTGAATTATTGGCCAGGAACCTGCTGGTGAGGCACCACACCACAATTCAACACAGAGCTAGGTACAGAAAAGCGCTAGAAGCAGCAATTGTTGACTGCAAACAAACGATAAAGGTTGTGATCAACAGATACAATAAGCATAATAAGCAGCTACAAGAGAATGCTGGGAGAGGAAGCAGAGAAATGCAGAGAAACATTAGACATGGTGATAAGAAGAGACATAGAAAAACCACGCTTTCCAGAATGTGGGTAAAGAGAGCCATTCAACCTCAGACCATGCACCATAACCCAAATGAAAGTACAGGGTTGTGATTATAGAGTGGTCAATCAAATTACAGACACAACACAGAAAGTTCTGGGTGGGCCTCAGCATTACTCCAAAAGTCTTCAAGAACTTGAACTCCAATGGCCGTGAGGAAAGAGCCAAACAGATTTCAAAGTTTCAATGACGAACTTGATGCTGGCATATCACAGGTCCTTGGTGATGGTATGAATAAAACAAGTCCAGGTGGACAGCAGACCATGCTGGAAAAAACTCCGCTATCAACATCAGTGAGTTCCACAACTGGTTATAATGCTGCTTCTTTCTTAAAACCACTACTTCCATTCAATACTATCAAAAAGCAAAACATTGGTGATAGATTGACTGACTGTATAGAGACATTTGATGATTTCGTTAATGCACTGGAAGAAACAGATGACAAAAACATTATCAAATATCATAAGAACCTTGCAGGTAAAGGAGTAAAAGAAGCAAAAATAAAATGCCACATGCAGATGAAGCCTCATACCATCAAATCAAAGAAGCTCTGAATATCAAATTCAATTTAATGCCGAATGTTGATTACAAAATATATATTTTCACCCAGGGAAGACAAAAACTTGTTAAATAATTGACAAATATATTGAGAATCATGATACATTCATTACACTTTGTAAGTTCAATGAATTCAATGATTAAAAAGCCATACATCTCAGAGTTATAGATGGATGTTTGTTAGATTAATTCTAACGACAACTGTTGAGAGAAACATTCAGTCTGCAGTGAGTACTCATGGCTGTCAGAGCTGAGGAAATATGCAGAACAAGGTGTTGACATGGAGGCCGAAGGTGCCCTAAGTGAGTTGTAGAAAAGCAATCTCTTAACATGGTTACACCCTTTTTCTGCCTGATGTCAGTGTGTTTAACTGTGTTCACTGGGATCCTACTAAGCAGGACCCCAGCGATTCTGCTCTCTCTCCCAAAACTCTGTATTCATCCCACAATTGGCAGACTGATGCCCCCATGTAAGCCCCTAGTACATGGTAGTACAGGAGTTCCCCATGGGCTGCAGCAGTTATTCTGTCACCCACACGGAGCCCATGCAAAGGGTTCTGCAGGCCTTCCATTGTAGTCTGTGTGAACCGGGTGCATGCACCCGTTTTCACTACATGTCACTGCACCAGGTCACTATAAGTCACCCCTATTGTAGGCCCTCTCAGCCCAGAGGACAGGGTGCATGTACCTGTGTGTGAGGGCACCCCTGCACTAGCAGAGGTACACCCACAAACTCCAGACCCACTTTACTGTGAGTGTGAGGATGCCACTTTATGCGTGTGCTGGACACAGGTCACTACCTATGTCCAGCTACATAATGGTAACTCCAAACTTAGGCATATTTAGTATCAAACATGTTGGAATCATACCCCTATCCTTTTCCAGGTATTGGTTGTATGATTCCATGCACTCTGGGGGCATCTTAGAGGACCCCCAGCATTGTTCCTACAGCCTTCTGAGGTTTTCCAGGTTGTCCCAGCTGCTGCTACCTCACAGAGAGATTTCTGCCCTCCTGCTGCTCGAGAAGCTTAAGACCAGGATGGCACAACAAAGGATTTCCTTTGGATGAGGGGTGTAACACACTCTCCCTTTGGAAATAGGTGTTACATGGTTTGGAAGGGGTAGCCTCCCCAAGCCACTGGTATGCTTTGAAGGGCACATTTCGTGCCCTCAATGCATAAACCAGTCTCCAATGGTTCAGGGACCTCCAGTCCCTGCTCTGTCGTGAAACTGGACAATGGAAGGGGGAGTGACCACTCTCCTGTCCATCACAACCCAATTGGTGGTGCACAGTGCTCCTCCAGAGGGTCCCTGGGTTCCGCTATATTGAATCCAAGGTCGGCAGGGAACTCTGGGAGCATCTGAGTGGCAGGCCAGGCAGGTGACATCAGAGTCTCCTCCTGATAGGTGGCCACCAAGCTAGGTGACTAATTCCCCTTTCAGGGCTATTTAGGGTCTCTCCTTTGGGTGGTTCCTCAGATTCGGCTTGCAAGATTCCAGCAGGATTCCTCTGCAACCCTTACTTCGACTTCTGACCAAAGAAACTGCATCTGGACTCTCCTAGTCCCGACAATCTGCAACAAAGACGAAGACTTCGCCTGAAGCATTGTTTCTCAGGCTCCTTCCAGCTTCTGCAACATTTCCTCAGTTGTGCATCCTCTAAGGACAACCCATCTTCAGTCTGCATAGGAAAGAGGAAGGAGTCTCTCTTGGAATAAAGGAGTCACTCCTCTTCATCTGCAGGCAGCAACAGCAAAGATGACCGGCTTCGTGGATCCCCTCTCTTGCTGAGCTGCATGGATCCTGCATGAGTTTTGGTCGCAAGTGGTCCAGATGGTCCTCTCTACCAGCTGTCGAACTTGGGTGAAGGTAAGACCTTGCCTTCCCATACAGGACAATACCACATGCACTGCATCATTTGCAGCTGCCAAGGCTTGTTGGCACTTCTTCCATGGGGTCTTCAGTCTTCTGGTAGCTCCAGCCCCCAGCATTCCTTCCTGTAATGCACAGCTCCCTAAGCAACTCTACTGCGGTGTGAGATCCTTTTTCGTAGAGCTACATGGGCTCTATTTGCACCTTCTGTGTTTCCCGTCCTGTGGGACTCCTGTGCATGCTGCCTGTGCTTCTGTGGGCTCTATGAGACTCTGAGAGCTCCTTCTGACTCCCCCTCCTGGGCCTTGCTGGTCCACGGCAGCACCAGTTTCTGCCAACCACGTGTTTTGCCTGGGCCAAGACTTGTTCATGGAATCCGGACACGCAAACCTGACTGCAATCCTCCTTCTGGCGTGGGACATTACCTACATCCTCCAGGAACTCGATTCCGACTCTAGGGCTGCAGTGCTGAATTTCCTTCTATACCATTGACATACTCCTGTAATCCTCTGCTTGGTGGGTAGGGGCTCCTGCCTCCACTGGACTCTGCTGTGTCTTCTGGACTTGGTCCCCTCTTTCCACAGGTCTTTCTTTCTAGGAATCCACCGTTGGTTTCTTGCAGTCATCTCTGGGTTGTGCAATCCTGTTCTTTTCTTCCAAGCAGGTGTTCTGGGGTAATCATAGTAATTGACTCCTGCTTTCCTGGTTGTTGGAGGGTGTTGTGGTACTTACCTTTGTGCTTTCCTGGTACCCCCAGTGACCCTCTACACACTCCACTTACCTGGGTGGGTGTGACACTCTTGAATTCCATTTTTTGAGTATCTGGTTTGTGCTTTCCCAGGTCCACTATTCTCTAATGTGTTTTACACTATTTGCACTGTTTTCTAACTATTCTTATGCCTATTTCTGACAACTAGTTTATATAACGTGTATTACTTACCTCCTAAGGGAATATTGGCTCCATAGTAATTTTGGTGTTGTGTTACCCTAATAAAGTACCTTGATTCTTGTAACACTTCATGGTTCTTTTTATGTGTATAAGTGCTGTGTGACTACAGTGGTATGGCATGAGCTTTTCATGTCTCCTAGATAAGCCTTGTCTGCTCATCCACAGCTATCTCTAGAGCCTGGCTTCTAAACACTGCCTACATTTCACTAATAGGGGATACCTGGACTTGGTAAAGTACCTTAGGTACCCACCACACTCCAGGCCAGCTTCCTACATGAGTCAATCTTGAACATGAAAAGTAAGCAAAAGAACAAGGATGAAGAACATAAGGTGATGCTTCCAAAGAAAAAGAAACTGTGCTTCAGAGGAGAATTTCCCTTTCCACATGAAGGTATATCTCCCGCCATTGGACAAATATGCAAGGGTTGCGGGAAAGAGAACCATTTTGTGATAGTTTGCAAGACAAAGGAAAAACAAAGCGCATTATGCTGAGAAAACAAAATAGACGCTCAAACATTCCAAAAGCAACATTCTATGTGCGCCCACAAGGCCAAGCGGCAACATCAGCTGAGGCAATCGATATTAGGTAAAGATGATCCCCATCTCAATCTTTGTCCAAAATTTCTTCAGTTTCAGTGTCAAGTGACAGTGAAGAAGGCTGAAATGTGATGTTTACTTCAACATGCGTATGTCGGACTGTCCGCATACAAAGTAAAATACGAGTTGAAGAAAAGTCGACGAGGAAAATCATAACGGTCATTAAGGACAGTGAGATGAGTTGTATATATCAGTATTGATGTGCATTAAGGTAACAAGGCAATTGAAAAAGAAAGAAATCCCAGTACATACATTGCTGACATGATCACACAGTTCAATGGTGCCAAAGACTGCTTTCACTTTGATCTGCGCAAAGGATATCAGCATTTGGAACTTGAACAAGTCTGCAGGTACATTACTACCTTTTCTGCTCACAATGGTTTGTTCAGATATAAAAGATTAAGGTTCGGTGGGTCATCAGCTGCAAAATTGTTTCAATATGTCATTTGACCTATAGTACAGCTGTCACAAATTCCTTCAATTACAGTGATGACATATTGGTATTTGAGGCCACACAGAAAGAATATGATAAAGCTTTTACACAAGTTCATGGACTACATCTGATACAGTTTTAACCTTGAATGCAGAGAAGTTTGAGTTCCACAAAACAGAACTCAAATCCTTTGGCCATATCTTTACTGATGGGGGTATGACGCCGGAGTACACTAAAGTACAAGCTTTGTCAGCCACCAATCACTCACAAGATGCTACCATGTTACGTTCATTTCTTAACATGGCCAGTTACTGTCCTAGATACAGATGTGACTTTGCCACAGTAGTTGCTCCCTTAAGAGACTTAACATAAAAAGGTTCCATTTTACTGGTCACATGAATGTGAACAGAGCTTCAAGAAAATCAAGCATGCAATTGAGAACACCACTGAAATGGCTTACTTTGATCCACAGCTGCATAAGGAGGTTGTTGTTGACGCAAGTCCAGTCAGGTTTGGTGCGATCGTTGGTCAACACAATGGACACCCAGATCCTCGAAGGTATATTGTGGCATTTTCCAGCAGAACTTTTTCACAAACAGAACATGCCTACTCACAACATTAAAAAGAAGGTTTAGCAGTAGTATGGGCTTGTGAACATTTGCACGTATTCCTATATGAAAAACCTTTCACTCTTGTAACTTAACATCAAGCATTGCTTGTCAAACTTGGCAATCCAAAAGCCAGGATGCCTCCCAGAATGGAACGTTGGGGTTTGAGACTACAGGAATATCACTACACTATTGTTCATCGACCAGGGAGGGATCAAAACCCTGCTGACTACTTTTCACATGTCAGTACAGTGTCATGGTACCACTTCCAAAGTGGCTGAAGCCAACATTAACCTCATTGTCAAGTCAAATACCCCTGCCGCTATATATCTGAAACAAATTATTACTGCACTGAGCAAATACAGTCATATGTTGATACTAAAATATATCATTACACATCAATCCTGGTAATGACACACTTGACTCTCACACATGAAAGTGAATGTCAGAAGTTCAAAGATGTAAAATATTAACTCTTGTTTACTCAGAAAGTATTATTTAGTGAGGTTCAAGAATTACCAAACCAGAGAGTCTGAAACAACAAGCAATTGAAGTGGATCACAAAGGACATCATGGAATTGTTGCTATTAAGCAAGCTCTTCTAGACCAAGTTTCCCCATTTTGATGAGGGAGTCAAGAAAGAGTTGAAAGCCTGTCATGTGTGCAATTGCTTATCTCCCAAAATGACTCCATATCCCTTCAATATGTCAGAAATACCGAAACATGTATGGGAGATAGTTGGTGTGGACTTCTTTGGTCCTTGTAGGAGGCTGGCTCTCTATGTGGTGTGTGAAGCTAGGCACACTGTGCAGAGAGTCCAGGAAACCACATATTGGTTGACAGAGGTAAAAACAGACCAGCTAATGCGCTAATTTTTATGGTAGCTTAGTCTAGCAGTTAGGCTAATCTTGGAGAAATGCAAAGCATCTGTTGTACTCACAATACCAATAAATGAAGACAACCACTTAAAGGAATAACTTGGGACCAATTTACAAAAATACCTCAGATTTTTCTAAAACTTTTAAGATTAAGATAATCAAAATCGGGTAAATACTTTCTAAGCTATACATTTTTAAAGTTTGGAAAATGTCTCAGTTCTGTGCGCAATTACACAGCATTGAAATAAATAGAAAAATACTTTGAAAATGCATATGCAATTAGGTAATTTGTTTACTAATGTCTCCTCTCTGTTGTAGGTTGATGTAGTAGGTGGCCCCTGTGGACCAGCTGGAGAAGTTCGGGTGACTCCCAGTTTCCGTGGGAATAGGTGCAGAAAGTCTTTGGAACTGGTGCAAGGCCACTGTGGGGGGCCACTTGGAAAAGCACTACATAGGTGGACTTCGAGGTGAGTCCGGGGTGTCCCCTTGGAGTGTCGAGATCGCAATGGGTGGGGGACCCTTAAAACATAGCTTAAAACATAGCTGGATCCTCAATGGTACAGGGGGACCGGGTGCAGAGCCAGGAGCTGTTCGCCAAGATACCCTTTGAGGCAGAGGTAGGTCTCCTTGAGGGTTGCTTACAGGTCAGAAGGTGCACTCATGTGGGAGATCGGTGTGTTTTCTGAAGTCACTTGAGTGGGGCTTCCTCTTGGTTCTTTTGCAGTCTATAGTAGACTGTCCTTCTGGGTTTCCAACGTTGGGTGACTAGTACTTGGGGCGACTGCATGGTTTAGCCACTAGAGTTTGCAGTGCCAGTAAAGTTGGCACAGTTATAGTCTGACATCGCGGGCTGGCAGGTGAAATTTGGTTTGGCTGCAGCACCCGGTTACTTGGCCAGCAGCCAGGCAGTGAACTGGATTTCACTGGTCTTTTGGTCTTGTTGCAGGCGAGTTATGCCTCAACTCTGAAGGGAGATCTTCAGCAATTTTTAGAGGAGTGGAGGTCCTCTTGGGGTTTGTAGAGTATGTCCAATGTCCAAGCAGCCTTTCAGGGGAGATTGTCTAGTCCTGGGTGTAGCAGGCAGGGTTTGGAGCCTTTTTTTCATGATGAAGCAGGACTTCAGTTCTCGAGCCTTGGGTCTTCTTTGTTGCAGGTCTTCTTTTGTCCTTCGAATCTGAATCCCTTGTCTAGGGGTGCCCACTAAATACTGTATTTATTTGGTATTTAGGGGAGTGTGCAGTAGTGACCAATGGGTGAATTACCTTAGGGTGGCTACACCCACTAAGTAACCACTGCCTGTGGGAAGAGGTCACTTCCCTACACCTGATTGGCTATTTCTCTTCCATGCAAGATGGAGGGAAATGAAATGGAGGGGGTCACCTTGCATGCAACATCTTAGGAGTGGTGCAAGCTGGGTCTGACCACTCCTCCTGTCCTTTGTGTGTTTTCCCGCTGTTGCTCCAACCAAAAGTAGGGGTTTGCACCGGGGGCAGCCATCTGCTGCTAGCAGCAGGCTTGGGGGTCAAGTTTCAAAGGCAGTAAGCCCTTTGAAGCTCACTAGCAGGGAAGTGAACATTGCTGTAGAAAGAGATGTGATACCTCCAACCAGAAAGGGCTTTGTTCTGGGACCCGGAGAGTAGGAGTTTTCACAGCAGAGTTCCAGAATCTTGTCTAGTGATGGTAGGCTGGTTGTGACCAGCCAGAAACCATGCCAGTGTTAATTAGCTTTGCAGGGGTCACCTCTAAGGTGACCCTAGGTACATTTTGAAATAATTCCAGTACTGGCACCAGTTTGGATTTATCATTCTGAGTTGTTTGATACCAAACAACCCAGGGTTCAGAGTAGCCATCATGTAGCTGTGAAACTCATACTGATCAATGTCCAGCACATGCATGTAAAATTTCTGCTCTGTTCACTTACTATGTCCCATATTTGGCAAGGACACAGAAGAGGCATATAGCTCATGCACCTATGCCCCCACATAGAATATAGTGCACCCTTCCTTAGGGCTGGAAGGCCTACCAGAGGGGTGACTTATCTATATTGCATACAGTTTATAATGAACAGGGCACAAAGGCCGTGTGCCATGTCAAGATTGCTTTTTAGGATTACACCAGAACACTCAACCTGCAATGACAGGGCTGGGTGCATCTGGATGTAGGGCCCTTGAGGGTGGCACAATCTGTGTTGCTGCCCTCAGGGGCCTACCCTTAGCACTCCATGCCCTAGGCCCCTAAATACTAATTGCTAGGGAATTACAGTGGTAGTTAAAGGTGTTTCCAATGCATCACAACAGTTTTGTGAAAGAGATCTGGCCCAGGGAACCTGTTTGGCAGTGGCCCTGGGCACTAACAGCTTTGAGACTAGGTGAGATACCAAGCAGATAGTGGGGACTAACCATGACAAAAGAGGTTTTTTTTCACACTACCCCCAAAACTAAAGAGGATGAGACTACCCTTTCCCTAGTGAGTCATCATCACCTTAATGGAAGAACCTGGAAAGACAATCTGCAGTGGCAGGGCAGTCCTGGGTCTGTGTTCCACTTGAAAGTCTATCCACTGTAGGTAAATGGCCCACCTAAGTAGTTTGGGTTTTTCACCCTTCAGCTGTTGTAGCCATCTGAGAGATTTGTGGTCAGTCTGAACTATGAAACGAGAGCCAAACAGCTATGGCCTCAGTTTCTTCAGGGCTCAAATCACAGCAAAGGCTTTCCTCTCTATGACACTCCATTATTGTTCCTTAGAGAGTAGACTTCTGCTTATAAAAGCAACAGGCTGGTCATGTCTGTCATCATTTTTCTGGACTAGGACGACTCCTGCCCCCAGTTCTGAGGCATCAGTTCTCACAAAAGACTGCCTGGAGTAGTCTGGAGCTTGTGGGACCTGAGCAGAGCGTATAGCATTCTTCAGAGAGTCAAAGGCCTTTGGACAACTCACTGTCCAGTCAAACTTTTTGGACAATTTCTTGGAGGTTAATTCTGTAAGGGGTGCAACTATGGTGCCATAATCTTTTACAAATCACATGTAATACCCAGTCAAGCCAAGGAGTGCCCTGACCTGAATCTGGGTTGTGGAAGTTTCCCAAGCCAGAATGGTCTGAATCGTGGGTTGGAGTGGTTTAGCTTGGCCTCCACCACCCAGGTGGCCCAAGTAAATAACTTTACCCTGCCCTACCTGTTACTTACTTGCTTTGATAGTGAGGCCTTCCTTCTTCACAGACTCAAGAACCTTCTCTAGGTGGATCAGGTGATCATGCCAGCTATGTCACCCACGTAAGCTGCACTAAAGGATTCCACCCCAGCAAGTCCTTGGTTCATCAACCTTTGGAAGGTGGTCAGAGGCTATAACAGTGAACTTATAATGCCAACTAGGAGTGGAGAATGCTGGCCTCTCCTTTGCTCCTGGGGTCAGGCCAATCTGCCAGAACCCTCATGCTAAATTTAAAGAATTCAGATATTTAGCTGCCCCAACTCTGAGTATGATCTCATCAGCTCTTGGGATTGGGTATGCATCAGCTTTTGTTTACAGAATTGAGGCCCCTGTAATCCACACAAAACCTCATCTCCTTTTTCTCTCATTTGGAGTGAGGTTAGGAGACTAACACTACTGGGGTAGCCCAGGGACTCTCTAAGGGTTCAATGACACCCAGTTCCAATTTTTGACTTGTGCTTGTATGCTCTCCCTGACATCGTCTGAATGTCTGTAAATTTTGTTTTTGACAGACAAGCTGTCACCAGTGTCCACATCATAGGTACACAAACCAGTCTTCCCAGAAGTCAGGGAGAATAATTCAGCATACTTGTTGAGGGCTTACCTGCAATCAGACAGCTGTTGTTCTGAGAGGGTATTTAATAAGACCACTCTATCTACAGAACCATCTTGTGCGTTGTTGGAGAGGAGATCAGGGAGAGGCTCACTCGCTTCTTCTTGTCCTTCATCTGTAACCATGAGCATGGCCACACCAGCTCTATCATATTATGATTTTAGGCAGCTGACATGTATTATTCTTTTGGGATTGTTGCAAAGGCCTAAGTCCACTAAATAGGTGACTTCTCCTTTCTTTTCAAGAATGGGATAAGGCCCAGACCATTTGTCCTTGAGAACCTTTGGAGCAGCAGGCTCCAACACCCAAACCTTCTACCCTGGTTGAAACTCCACCATAAACTGTGCTTTTTGGTCATACCAGAGCATTTGCAGCTCCTGGCAGGCCTGAAGATTTTGGCTGGCTTTTTCAACATACTCCGCCATCCTAGAACTTAGGCCAAGTGCATAGTCCACAATGGCTTGTTTTGGCTCTTTGAGAGGTCTCTCCCAGCCTTCCCCTACAAGACGTAATAGTTCCCTAACAGGATGCCCGAACAAATGGAGATAATCCTACTCCCTTTTGTGGTACTTCCCTGTAGGCAAAATGCAGACATCCCATCTCCATCTGAATTTTTCAGGGAGTCCTCCAGTCATGCTTTTTAGGGTATGGATAAAGCTTTCAACCAACCCACTTGTTTGTGGATGGTATGGGGTTGTGAACTTATAAGTCACACCACTCTCCTTCCACATGTATTTCAAGTATGTAGACATGAAGTTAGAACCTCTGTCTGATACTACCTCCTTAGCAAACCTTACGCTGGTAAAAATACCCAGGAGGACTTTTGGTTCTGCATGAGCAATGATGTTCCTAAGGGCTATCTAGTAGCATGATCCACTACCACCAGAATGTATCTATGCCCTGATGCTTTTTGAGGGCCAAGGGGGCCAACAATGTCAACCCCTACCCTTTCAAAGGGAACCCCAACCTTAGGTAGTTACATTAAGGGATCCTTTAAGTGCCCACCTGCCTTGCCACTGGTTTTGCAGGTAGTGCAGGTTTCGCAAACTTCCTTCACTTTTTGGGACTTTCCAGACCAGTAAAAGTGATTTACCTACCTACTCCAAGTTTTATTTTGGTCCAATTCCCCAACTAGGGGAATGTCATGGGCTAGAATGAGGAGAAACTCTTTGAACTGCTGAGGCACTACCACCCTCCTGTTTTCAATGTGAAGCATCAGAAAAGCATACCTTTTTGAACACAAGCAAATGACGTTGTTGAACACTTTATGAATACCCTTAAAAGGACTGGACAGTGTGCAAAACATGAGAAGCTCAATCTGAAGTCAGCTCTCCATACTACTCCTAGAGCTTACTGATTGACTCCTCATTCAATGAGAGCTTGAAGTCCTGCCACACTGATGCTTGAGAGAGTCATGACAACCAAGTTGCCACAGTGGGCCAACAGGAGATCTACTATGGATGGTGAACTTAATCAGAAAGACTTTTGTCTTAAACAAAATATTAATGTGGAGGCTGACAAGTGTCAATGTGCCAAGAGTATCCCTTTCCATGAAGGAGATCGAGTACTGGTTTGACAAAAGAGGAAAAGTAAATATGATGCTCCTTTTGATGCTGATCCGTTTGAAGGTGTGACTAGTAAGGGACACATGGTGTCTACTCAGTGTCCTGGGTTGTCCTTCACACATGATTCTTTATGCTTAAGACATCTGCCTTCACATTCAACAGTTTCTAATGTCAGAGATGAAACTGGTTTGAGTGAAACTGACTGTATCTGTTGCTGCATCGCCAGTGTCAGTCAATGATGCTTCTTGACTCTCATCCCAGCTTAAGTGGACACAATCTGGGTGTTTGGTCAATGCACTCAAAGAGGCATACAGAGGAGGTGTAGTGTATGTATTTATATCTGTAAACATTGTATTTCTGTTTAAAAATGGGGAGATGTAGTGACGTGTGTGTGGACATGATGGGGCCCTTTTGGTTGCTGATGGACTCCGTAGAACTGTGACATAAGTGTTTGGGTGTGACGACTTGTTTTCAGGTTCAGAATGTTGAGTTTGAGCTTGCACACAGAAGAATAAAGACAACTAAGACCAAGCTCAGTGTGGTGTGTTCATTTTAGAGTATCCAGGCTGGGGTAGATGTTACAATATCCTTCAGATAACTGACAAATGTTTTGCTAAGAGGTTGATGTTGGTTCCCAAGAGCACTGTTACCTCCATTGTTCATAAGGAACTGGCTATACCAAATATCAAGGATCTCATCAAAATGTGCCCTTTTTTTAATGGTATAGGATCTGGAATATATTTAAGCCACATTTAAATAGGGCAATAATGGCAGATTGTCTAGCCCATGGTAATGCCATGAAGATTCCTTGGTTGGCTTATGAGACAAATTATTCCTTAAAATTCCCAAAACTTTTACAGATAATAAGATAAGATCTACCTTGGAATTGGAGAGAGAGGAAACTGAGTATGGCAATATTAATGCAGTCTATCATGATCTGATGTTCATAACTCCAAATATTCAACATTGTCTTCTAGCAGTGACTAACTCGTGTATCCATTTTTTATTGACTAGGTTTCAGCTTAGTAAGTTACATTACTTAGTAGCTTGTTCAATAATGAGTCACTGCTCAAAAGATCCTAGAGACTGTCCTTGGGGCAGTATTTCTTTCAAAGCACTTTGCACTTTATTTTCTTCTATAAATTTTATAAAAATCTGTGATCTATCTGCATGAAACCCTTGATACAGAAATTTAGACTATGTAGCCATGCCTTGACATTTTTACACATATTAGAACTGTTAATTAAATATGTGGTCCTGATTTTTTTTTTTTAAGACATCCCTTTGATTTAGAAAATTGATGAACATCAATTTTTAAAGATGTCTGAAAGTACAATGTTATGAATTTTAATGACCTTTTTTTAAACTCAATGCATATTTTATAATGAATTCTAAATTTGATCTGAATTAACACGTAAAACATATGTCAATGTTAATGTTGCTAATCATGTTTTCTTGTGAAATGATCTATGTGCTTTTATTTTTTTCTCTTTTATCTGGAAATCAAATAAAGATATATTGATTGGTTGTATACCCGAGAAAGCCCAGTAGACACCATGGGCTGCATTAATGCAGTATTTTGGTGGGGGGGGGAAGGTGGCAGACCCCTGGGCATGGGTATGTACTGTTCCTCACCCCATGGCTCACCCCACGGCTCAGTAGACTTTCTGCCCCCTGGTGGTATTCACCCCAATCCCTCCAGAGGGTAGAAAGGTCACTAAACACCAGGGATGGCCTATTCTGACAATGATGCAGGAAACTAGAAGGTGAACTAGTGTCTTTCTGCACTCCTGCAGCAGTTGGAGATTTTTCCAAATTGGGGAGGTCGCTCAAATATACAGCCCACAGGGATAGAAAGTCCACCTGACACCAGGGCCTGGCAAGGGTTCCAATTGACCTTGGTTTGAGCCGTTCCTGTCAGAGGCACTAGGCCCAGGTACACAAGTGGCACATTGTTTTTATTAACACAGGTGGGTTAAAGCTTAGTGGTAGCAATTTTATGGATCCCTGTGGATTCCAGAAGTTTCTATCACAGAAATGTAAAAAACAAGCAAGGTTTTAGGTTTGCATGCTACTGTGGGTAAAAAAAATCTCATGAAATCACACTGTCCTGGAATTCACTGGTAGTCTAGTTTCTGAAAATGCCTATGGTTAATAGGCTTGGATTGGTGGCACCACAGCATGACCCCAAATATCACAGCTACCTCTTTTGCTTGTCTATCAATGTAGCCTCCTATCAACCAATCAATCAATCAGTTTTTGTAGAGCGCAACTACTCACCCGTGAGGGTCTCAAGGCACTGGGGGGTGGTGGGCCAGACAGAGCCTCATTCAAAGAACCACGTCTTGAGGTTCTTCCTGAAGATGGTGAGCGATGGGCTTTTCCTGAGGTGCAGGCGTAGGTTTTTTCCAGCTCTATGCTGCAAGGTCGGTGAATGACTGTCCTCCTGAGGTGGTTTTCCATAAGCGTGGCATGGTGGCCAGTGCTTGCTGGGCGGAGTGGAGGGATCTGGTGTTGGTGTGGAAGAAGATGCAGTGGTTCAGCTCGGCCGGTCCAACGTTGTGTATTGCTTTGTATGTGTGGGTGAGTAGTTTGAAGATGATTTGTTTTTCTATCAGGAGCCAGTGGAGGGTCCTCAGATGCTGGGAGATATGTTCTTGGAGTGAGAGGCTGAGGACAAATCTGGTGGCAAGGTTCTGGATAAGTTGCAGCTTTTTAATGTTTCTCATTGTGGTGCTGTTGCAGAGAGCATTGCTGTAGTCAAGCTTGCTTGTAACTAAAGGCGTGGATGACTGTCCTGCTGCAGTCTGCTGGGATCCATTTGAAACTTGTGCCTGCAGGAGGAGGTGACTGCGTTTCCCTGACGGGTCAAAGATAGGGAGGAGTCAAGGATGATGCCCAGGTTGCAGTCGATGAAGGCGGGGTGGTGAAAGATGCTGGCCACCAGGAGTAGTCCTATGCTGAGGTGACGTTTCTGAAGATGAGGAGCTCTGGCTTGTCAGAGTTGAGCTTGGGACAGCTTTCTCTCATTCAGGTGGTGATGGCTTCCATTCCTGAGTGGAAATTCCTTTTAGCCGTGTCCTGGTTTTTTCGGTGAGGGAAATGATGAGTTGTGTGTCATCGGCATATGACACGATGTTCATTCCATGGCGTCTGGTGATGGCTGCGAGTGGGGTCATGTATATGTTGAAAAGAGTTAGACTCAGAGAGGATTCTTTCATGCCTTTTATGTTGTGGTCTCTTGGCCGACACCCACAAGTGGGGTACTGCTCTTAGTGAGGGACAAGTGGCAACTCAAATTGGTAGAAAATGTGTTGCTCTATGCAGATTCCACAAATTTCTGTTACAAAAATGTGAGGACAAAGCCTGCGTGTTTTTTACCAATGTTTGAAGTTTGCAAGGGCTTCAGGATAAAATCACCCAGTGAGAGTCATGCAAGTCACATGCCCTTGGACTCCACTAGTTGTCTAGATTTCAGAAATGTGAAGGTCTGCTAAGTTTTCTCTAGGTGCCGGCTGAGCTAGGCCCAAAGCCCACAGCTGCCCACATCGCAAAAAAAAGGTCAGTTTTGGATGGCAAAATGTGAGGTATCAATGTTACCTTTTGAGCTGATTCATGTTTTGGCCACTCAGCATACCCAAACAAGTGAGGTACAATGGTTTTCAGAACATTCAGGGGTATGCTGGGTGAAAAAAAGTTTGTGGCTCCCTACAGATTCCAGAACTTTCCATCACAGATATGTGAGGAAAATGCAGTTTTAGTCAATGTTTGAAATTTCCAAGAGATTCTGGATTAAAAACTATTGTGAGAGCCATGCAAGTCTCCTCTTCCTAGGTTTCTACATATATCTAGTTTTCAAAAATGGGCAGGTTTGCTAGGTTTTCCTAGGTGCCAACTAACCTAGGCCACAAAATCCACAGCTATCCACTTTGCAATAAAGGGGTCTGCTGTGAGTGGAAAGACGTGATGTGTCCATGTTGTGTTTTGGGCACTTTCTTTTTGCAGGCAGTAGGCCTTCTGACAGAAGTGAGGTTCCATTTTTACCAGGAAACGTAGGAAAATGCTATGTCGAAAGAAGTTTGTGGCTGCCTGCAGATTACAGAGCTTTCCATCACATAAATGTGAAGAAAGTGCATGAGTTCTTTCAATTCAAAATTGCCAACATTTATAAAGACCTTGAAGCATCTGAAGTACAAGATGAAAACACCTGGGTCCTCATTACGACCTTGGTGGAGGGGAGTACTCCATCCCAAAAGTGACAGATATCACATCTACTGTTTTACAAGTTCCATAGAATATAATGGAACTTGTAATATGGTGGGTGGGATATCTGGCACGTTTGGGATGGAGTAGTCCCCTCCGCCAAGGCCGTAATGAGGCCCCTGGTCTTCAAACAGAGAGTTACAGTTAGAATCTCCTAAGTCTTTGTTACCCAAGGAACCAAATGCAATGCTGATGGTCTCCCCTCTCCTCACTCGAGATCGGGTGGAACAGCACCTTCTTACACCAAATAGGCCTTAACTCTTAAACCATGTGCATCCATAATTCTTCACATGATAGCTGGCCTTGTAGCACCCCATTTTCATCTATGATGAATAAAACCATCTCTCTGGGTGCTACCCGGTTGTGGAAGGAAGCGGTTTTGAAACCACTTCTTAGGAAGCCTAATCTGGACACTAATATACCTCAAAATCTACCACTTGATCTCACTACTCCCAGTCAAGATCCTGGAGAAACATCTCAATTGCCACTTGATGGTGTTCATGAAAGAACAGGATTGGTTGGATTGATCACAGTTCGGGTTCCAGAAAAATCATTAAATGGAAACAGCACAGGGTGGCTGCTATGGACTGTATCCGGTGGCTAGTGGATGGAGGACAGGGTGCAGCTCTGATCCTCCTGGATCTGTCCTCGGACTTTCACACCATCTCTCCATCTCTGACAATTGAATGCCTTTGGAAATTGGGCATCACTGACAGATCCTTGAATCTACTGTCCTCCTTCCTTAAGGACAGAACCTAAAGGGTGAGTGGTAAGCCAATTCCAACCGCACCCATTTTCTCTGCCATGTGGGGTGCATCAGGACTCATCTTTGAGTCATACACTTTTTAACCTGTTCTTCTCCCCACATGCCAGGATCATACAGTCCTTTGGGCTTTAAGCAGTTTCGTATGCCGACAATACCCAAATTATTGTGTCTATTTTGAAGGATATGGTAGCTGCCGCAGACAATTTCAATAACTATGGCCCTCATTACAACCCTGGCGGTCGGTGATAAAGCGGCGGTAATACCACCAACAGGGCGGCAGTAACAAAAATGGAATTATGATCACTGCGGAAACCGCTCAGACAGACGGCCACTTTAACACACCGACCGCCAGGGCGGAATCAACAAGTACCACGGCGGTAACCGCCAACAGCCAGGCAGAAGACAATGTTCCCCCCACTGTATTATGACCGGCCTATCCACCACCTTTTCCAGGGCGTTACCAACGACACCAAAAGCCTGGAAGAAACGCTGCACAGAAGGGAAACAACTCACCTCTGGAGACTCAAGGAACAACCACGACGCCATGGAGCCTGAGCTGCATGTCTTCCCCATGCTCGTCTACCTTCTGCTCCACTACGAACACCAACGCAGGTGAAGAGGACCACAGTGAGTACAGCTGCCTAGCACACAAGGGATAGGGGGAGGAGAAAGAGAGTGACACACACGCAACACGCAAAACACCCACCCCCAACACCATACACACAACTAGATGCAGCAACATAACATATTTACCCTGTACCCCTCAGGAATAATGCAAGGACAAAACGATTTGAAGAAAGTGAGTGTAACATGATAAAATATAATAAATAAGTGTATCCAAATCCAAACGTATATACAGATTTACAAATGTAGGGACACTGCCCAGTCCTCAATGATCATGGGCCACAGGGCCACAACACATAGGCTAAGGCCCCATCTCACTCCTGCAACAACACAGAGAGAACATTGCAGGGGCATCAGGTTGAAAATAGCCACGCACCTCAGGGGGGCAGGGAATGGGGGGGCCCCCCAGCCAGAATATGGTACAATGCCACTAATTCTGGAGTGGGCTACATGCCCTGTGCGCTGTCCTGGGGAGCACAAGGCCACAGACTCTCAAGTGGGTGGTTTTCCCACTGCTTGGTCCTGGGGAGTACAAAGCCACAGTCTCTCAAGTGGGTGGTTTGCTCACTGCCTGGTCCTGGGGAGTGCAAGGCCACAGTCTCTCAAGTGGGTGGTCTGCCCACTGCTTGGTCCTGGGGAGTGCAAGGCCACAGTCTCTCAAGTGGGTGGTTTGCCCACTGCTTGGTCCTGGGGAGTGCAAAGCCACAGTCTCTCAAGTGGGCGGTTTGCCCACTGCTTGGTCCTGGGGAGTGCAAGGCCACAGTGTCTAAAGTGGGTGGTTTGCTCACTGCTTGGTCCTGGGGAGTGCAAGGCCACAGTCTCTCAAGTGGGTGGTCTGCCCACTGCTTGGTCCTGGGGAGTGCAAGGCCACAGTCTCTCAAGTGGGCGGTTTGCCCACTGCTTGGTCCTGGGGAGTGCAAGGCCACAGTGTCTCAAGTGGGTGGTTTGCCCACTGCTTGGTCCAGGGGAGTGCAAAGCCACAGTCTCTCAAGAGGGTGGTTTGCCCACTGCTTGGTCCTGGGGAGTGCAAGGTCACAGTCTCTCAAATGGGTGACTACTTCCACAGGGTTCTGGAGGGGGCATTGTGCCCAGTGAGCTTCACCCTGGGGAGGATGGGGTGAGTGGATGGCTTCTCCACTGGTTCTGGAGGGGGCATTGTGCCCAGTGGTGCTGACCTTGGGGAATGCAAGGTCACAGTCTCTCACCTGGGTGTCAGACCCACATGATTTGCTGGTGGCAGGCTGCACAACAGCCCATGGACGCAAGACTACATGCTGTCCTCCAGCTGTGACAGTTGCTCAATGGTGGCAGTGGTGGTACTGCTGGCAGTGATGAGGGGAGTCTCCAGCCCATCCCCTGCAACCTCGGACAGCTGCCCA
Source organism: Pleurodeles waltl (assembly GCF_031143425.1). Taxonomy (NCBI): domain Eukaryota; kingdom Metazoa; phylum Chordata; class Amphibia; order Caudata; family Salamandridae; genus Pleurodeles; species Pleurodeles waltl. The sequence goes on along the minus strand of NC_090448.1, from coordinate 1,032,811,618 downwards.
CTGGGGCTGCTGATGCTGGCAGTGGTGCTGGTGGCGGTACTGGTGGCGGTGCTGGCAGTGGTGGGGGGTGGCTCCAACCCTTCCCTTGCAGCCTCGGACGGCTGAACCACCATGGTTGGTGGAGTGGGCTCCGAATGAGTCCCAGCACCAGTTCTCCTGTCCTTCCTGCCTGCTGGTGCAGGCTGCTTGTCCTTCCCTGTAGCAGCTGGGGGTGCCACCTTGCACTTCCTTGTAGCAGCTGGGGGTGCTTCCTTGCCCTTCCTTGAAGCTGCTGAGGGTGTCTCCTTGCCCTTCCTTGAAGCTGCTGGGTTCAGGCACCCTTTCAGTGTGTCTGCCTGGTGCCCGGGATCCTCTCCCACCTGGAGTAGCTGTGGACGCTACTGTGCCTGTGGATTGGGTGGCTGAGGTGTTCACCTGGATTCTGACCACCCTGGCCTAACATGAAGGATGGGGGGGGAGTGGTAGGGAAGAGGTCGAGGGTAGAGTGGAGAAGCTTCTTACGGACATTGGGACGGGAAGAGGGTGAAAGTTTGGGAGTGGAGGAAGAGGAAGTGGTTGTAGGAGGTGTCTGCTGTGTTTGGGTGCAGGTGCATGGGCTAGATGCTGGTGTGAGGTGGATGGCTGTTGGGTGTCTGAGTGCTTGCATTTGTGTACTTTGGAAGGAGGAAACACAGACACAGTGGGAGAGGACACAGGGGATGTGTGCATGGATGTAGGGGTTTTGACTGCCAGTGAGGTGTGTGTAGTGATAGGCGTGCTGGTGATGGTGGTAGTGAATGAGGATGTAGTGCATGCAGGTGTGAGGGAGGTGGATGAGGAGGAGGAGGGGGACAGAGTGGAGGCAGTGGATGTTGGTATGTCTGATTCTGGATGGTGCTTGTGTGAGTGCCTATGGGATGATTTGTGGTGCTTGTGTTTGCCTGAACTACTTTTGTGTGTTGTCTTGTGTGGATACTGGTCTGCCTGTGTGCTTGGGATAGGTGGGGGTTGAGGGGAATGGGATTGGTTAGAGGAAGTTGGAGGTGGGAGGGTGGAAACAGGGACAATGGCTGCCATCAGAGTGGAGACCAGATCCTGGATTGATCTCTGTTGGGCCGCCATGCCAGTGTGAATGCCCTCCAGGAATACATTTGTCTGTTGCATTTGCAACACAAAAGGATGATGCATGGAGTGCTGAACAATGCAAACACTCACCCCCAGTCACAGATCTGGGTTTAATCCATCAGTTTGTTTGCTCCCCATGCCGTTTCAGTTTGGACCCAGCCATATGCAAATCAGTCTTGACCCTGTTCCTCATGGGAACAGTCCAGCCCGAACTGCCAAGCCAGATTCTCCATGGCCCGGAAACAAGCATCCTGAGACCGGTTTCAGGGTATCACCCTTCATCAGCCAGCCTAGCTTAAATCCAGTTGCACAGTGAGCAAGGGACCCACGTCTGGGCATACCCTTCCTACTTAGGGCAACTTTAGCAACACAAAAAGATGATGGACGGAGTGCTGAACAATGTAAACACTCACCCCCAGTCACAGATCTGGGTTTAATCCATCAGTCTTTGTGCTCACCACGCCGTTTCAGTTTGGACCCAGCCGTATACAAATCAGTATTCACCCTGCTCCCCAAGGGAACAGTCCAGCCCGAACTGCCAGGCCAAATCCTCCCTCGACCAGAAACAAGCATCCTGGGACCGGTTTCAGGGTATCACCCTTTATCTGCCAGGCTAGCTTGAATCCAGTGGCACAGTGAGCAGGGGACCCTTGCCTGGGGATACCCTTTCCACTTAGGGCAACTTTAGCAACACAAAGGGATGACGGACGGAGTGCAGAACAATGCAAAAACTCACCTCCAGTCACAGATATGGGTTTAATCCATTGTTTTTTTGTTCACCCCCCCACTCCCCCCCAGTTTGGACCCAGCCATATGCAAATCAGTCTTGACCCTGTTCCTCATGGGAACAGTCCATCCGGAACTGCAAAGCCAGGTCCTCCCTGGACAAGGAAACAAGAATCCTGGGACCAGTTTCAGGGTATCACCCTTCATCAGCCAAGCTAGCTTGAATCCAGTGGCACAGTGAGTAAGGGACCCCGAAACCAGTCCCAGGATGCTTGTTTCTGGTCAAGAGAGGACTTGGCCTGGCAGTTTGGGCTAGACCTTTCCCTTGGGAGGCCATTAGGGGGGTCAGGGTTCGACGGGCACTCCTTCCTCATTTGAAGACCATCACCAGCTGGTCCTCCGCCGTCTTCCATGCCCAGCGTCTCAGATCCTCCCACTGTTTCCGACAGTGGGTGCTCTACCTGCTGTAGACCCCCAGGGTCCGCACGTCCTTGGAGATAGTACGCCAGAAACCCTTTTTCTGATGAGTACTGACTTGCAGGGAAATGGACACAGGGAAAGGTATAGTCCGACCGCCCTGCCTGTTAAATTCATTGCCCACCATAGCCCTTCCCATCCTCTTACGCACAGACATGGCCCAGCATACATGCCGCACGCTTCCCAGGGCCCATCCACCAATCCCCCCTACACAAGGTCTTCACACACAGCACTCCATGCATTCATGCCCCATGCATCGTGCTCACAGTGTACTCACCTTTTGGTCTGGAGTCCCATACAGCAGTTGGTACTGGGGTAGGACCCCATCCACCAGTCACTCTAACTCTGCTGAGGTAAAGGCAGGGGCCCTTTCCCCAGTGACATGAGCCATGGTTGGTTCCAGACACAGGTGTAGGAAAGTAGCCTCTTTCTAGCATGGTTACCCCCACTTTTGGCCTGTTTGTGAGTTGGGAATATGAGATACTGCTCACCGTTTTGCCCCAGTGATTGCAACCACTGCGGATGAATAGGAGATGGAGACATCTCCCCATGTACAGACCCCTGGTGAACTTGGCAACAATGGAGGACAGGCACATTATCCTCACTTATGGACTGGACAGAGCCACAATCACAGAGCTGTGTGCCCAATTGGAGCCTGACCTAATCTCTGCTATCTGTCACTCCACCGGGATCCCCCCTCTTTTACAAGTCCTATCTGTGCTCCATTTCCTAGCAACTGGCTCCTTCCAAGTGACAGTGGGTTTGACAGCAGGAATGTCTCAGCCAATGTTCTCAATAGTGCTGACCAGAGTGTTGTCTGCCCTGATTAAACACATGTGCAGCTACATCGTTTTCCCCCAGGTGGAGGATTTGGCCACAGTGAAAGCTGATTTCTATGCGATGGGACATATCCCCAACATTATTGGGGCAATTGATGGTACACATATTTCATTTGTCCCCCCCGGCGAAATGAACAGGTGTTCAGAAATCGAAAGAGCAAAGAGCGTTCACTCAATGAATTTGCAGACCAGTACATCTCCCATGTCAATGCAAAATATCCTGGGTCTGTGCATGATGCCTTTATCCTGAGGAATAGCAGCATCCCATATGTGATGGATGAACTCCAGAGGCACTGGGTGTGGCTATAGGTGAGCCCTGGTTCCCACCCAGTGGATGTTGGTGTGCGGTGTGGGCCTTAAGGGTTAGTGTGTGTCTAACAGTTGGCCCTCAATATTTGCAGGTGACTCTGGTTATCCCAACCTTTGCCCACTGCTTGGTCCTGGGGAGTGCAAGGCCACAGTGTCTCAAGTGGGTGGTTTGCCCACTGCTTGGTCCAGGGGAGTGCAAAGCCACAGTCTCTCAAGTGGGTGGTTTGCCCACTGCTTGGTCCTGGGGAGTGCAAGGTCACAGTCTCTCAAATGGGTGACTACTTCCACAGGGTTCTGGAGGGGGCATTGTGCCCAGTGAGCTTCACCCTGGGGAGGATGGGGTGAGTGGATGGCTTCTCCACTGGTTCTGGAGGGGGCATTGTGCCCAGTGGTGCTGACCTTGGGGAATGCAAGGTCACAGTCTCTCACCTGGGTGTCAGACCCACAGGATTTGCTGGTGGCAGGCTGCACAACAGCCCATGGACGCAAGACTACATGCTGTCCTCCAGCTGTGACAGTTGCTCAATGGTGGCAGTGGTGGTACTGCTGGCAGTGATGGGGGGAGTCTCCAGCCCATCCCCTGCAACCTCGGACAGCTGCCCACTGGGGCTGCTGATGCTGGCAGTGGTGCTGGTGGCGGTACTGGTGGCGGTGCTGGCAGTGGTGGGGGGTGGCTCCAACCCTTCCCTTGCAGCCTCGGACGGCTGAACCACCATGGTTGGTGGAGTGGGCTCCGAATGAGTCCCAGCACCAGTTCTCCTGTCCTTCCTGCCTGCTGGTGCAGGCTGCTTGTCCTTCCCTGTAGCAGCTGGGGGTGCCACCTTGCACTTCCTTGTAGCAGCTGGGGGTGCTTCCTTGCCCTTCCTTGAAGCTGCTGAGGGTGTCTCCTTGCCCTTCCTTGAAGCTGCTGGGTTCAGGCACCCTTTCAGTGTGTCTGCCTGGTGCCCGGGATCCTCTCCCACCTGGAGTAGCTGTGGACGCTACTGTGCCTGTGGATTGGGTGGCTGAGGTGTTCACCTGGATTCTGACCACCCTGGCCTAACATGAAGGATGGGGGGGGAGTGGTAGGGAAGAGGTCGAGGGTAGAGTGGAGAAGCTTCTTACGGACATTGGGGCGGGAAGAGGGTGAAAGTTTGGGAGTGGAGGAAGAGGAAGTGGTTGTAGGAGGTGTCTGCTGTGTTTGGGTGCAGGTGCATGGGCTAGATGCTGGTGTGAGGTGGATGGCTGTTGGGTGTCTGAGTGCTTGCATTTGTGTACTTTGGAAGGAGGAAACACAGACACAGTGGGAGAGGACACAGGGGATGTGTGCATGGATGTAGGGGTGGTGACTGCCAGTGAGGTGTGTGTAGTGATAGGCGTGCTGGTGATGGTGGTAGTGAATGAGGATGTAGTGCATGCAGGTGTGAGGGAGGTGGATGAGGAGGAGGAGGGGGACAGAGTGGAGGCAGTGGATGTTGGTATGTCTGATTCTGGATGGTGCTTGTGTGAGTGCCTATGGGATGATTTGTGGTGCTTGTGTTTGCCTGAACTACTTTTGTGTGTTGTCTTGTGTGGATACTGGTCTGCCTGTGTGCTTGGGATAGGTGGGGGTTGAGGGGAATGGGATTAGTTAGAGGAAGTTGGAGGTGGGAGGGTGGAAACAGGGACAATGGCTGCCATCAGAGTGGAGACCAGATCCTGGATTGATCTCTGTTGGGCCGCCATGCCAGTGTGAATGCCCTCCAGGAATACATTTGTCTGTTGCATTTGCAACACAAAAGGATGATGCATGGAGTGCTGAACAATGCAAACACTCACCCCCAGTCACAGATCTGGGTTTAATCCATCAGTTTGTTTGCTCCCCATGCCGTTTCAGTTTGGACCCAGCCATATGCAAATCAGTCTTGACCCTGTTCCTCATGGGAACAGTCCAGCCCGAACTGCCAAGCCAGATTCTCCATGGCCCGGAAACAAGCATCCTGAGACCGGTTTCAGGGTATCACCCTTCATCAGCCAGCCTAGCTTAAATCCAGTTGCACAGTGAGCAAGGGACCCACGTCTGGGCATACCCTTCCTACTTAGGGCAACTTTAGCAACACAAAAAGATGATGGACGGAGTGCTGAACAATGTAAACACTCACCCCCAGTCACAGATCTGGGTTTAATCCATCAGTCTTTGTGCTCACCACGCCGTTTCAGTTTGGACCCAGCCGTATACAAATCAGTATTCACCCTGCTCCCCAAGGGAACAGTCCAGCCCGAACTGCCAGGCCAAATCCTCCCTCGACCAGAAACAAGCATCCTGGGACCGGTTTCAGGGTATCACCCTTTATCTGCCAGGCTAGCTTGAATCCAGTGGCACAGTGAGCAGGGGACCCTTGCCTGGGGATACCCTTTCCACTTAGGGCAACTTTAGCAACACAAAGGGATGACGGACGGAGTGCAGAACAATGCAAAAACTCACCTCCAGTCACAGATATGGGTTTAATCCATTGTTTTTTTGCTCACCCCCCCACTCCCCCCCAGTTTGGACCCAGCCATATGCAAATCAGTCTTGACTCTGTTCCTCATGGGAACAGTCCATCCGGAACTGCAAAGCCAGGTCCTCCCTGGACAAGGAAACAAGAATCCTGGGACCAGTTTCAGGGTATCACCCTTCATCAGCCAAGCTAGCTTGAATCCAGTGGCACAGTGAGTAAGGGACCCCGAAACCAGTCCCAGGATGCTTGTTTCTGGTCAAGAGAGGACTTGGCCTGGCAGTTTGGGCTAGACCTTTCCCTTGGGAGGCCATTAGGGGGGTCAGGGTTCGACGGGCACTCCTTCCTCATTTGAAGGCCATCACCAGCTGGTCCTCCGCCGTCTTCCATGCCCAGCGTCTCAGATCCTCCCACTGTTTCCGACAGTGGGTGCTCTACCTGCTGTAGACCCCCAGGGTCCGCACGTCCTTGGAGATAGTACGCCAGAAACCCTTTTTCTGATGAGTACTGACTTGCAGGGAAATGGACACAGGGAAAGGTATAGTCCGACCGCCCTGCCTGTTAAATTCATTGCCCACCATAGCCCTTCCCATCCTCTTACGCACAGACATGGCCCAGCATACATGCCGCACGCTTCCCAGGGCCCATCCACCAATCCCCCCTACACAAGGTCTTCACACACAGCACTCCATGCATTCATGCCCCATGCATCGTGCTCACAGTGTACTCACCTTTTGGTCTGGAGTCCCATACAGCAGTTGGTACTGGGGTAGGACCCCATCCACCAGTCACTCTAACTCTGCTGAGGTAAAGGCAGGGGCCCTTTCCCCAGTGACATGAGCCATGGTTGGTTCCAGACACAGGTGTAGGAAAGTAGCCTCGTTCTAGCATGGTTACCCCCACTTTTGGCCTGTTTGTGAGTTGGGAATATGAGATACTGCTCACCGTTTTGCCCCAGTGATTGCAACCACTGCGGATGAATAGGAGATGGAGACATCTCCCCATGTACAGACCCCTGGTGAACTTGGCAACAATGGAGGACAGGCACATTATCCTCACTTATGGACTGGACAGAGCCACAATCACAGAGCTGTGTGCCCAATTGGAGCCTGACCTAATCTCTGCTATCTGTCACTCCACCGGATCCCCCCTCTTTTACAAGTCCTATCTGTGCTCCATTTCCTAGCAACTGGCTCCTTCCAAGTGACAGTGGGTTTGACAGCAGGAATGTCTCAGCCAATGTTCTCAATAGTGCTGACCAGAGTGTTGTCTGCCCTGATTAAACACATGTGCAGCTACATCGTTTTCCCCCAGGTGGAGGATTTGGCCACAGTGAAAGCTGATTTCTATGCGATGGGACATATCCCCAACATTATTGGGGCAATTGATGGTACACATATTTCATTTGTCCCCCCCGGCGAAATGAACAGGTGTTCAGAAATCGAAAGAGCAAAGAGCGTTCACTCAATGAATTTGCAGACCAGTACATCTCCCATGTCAATGCAAAATATCCTGGGTCTGTGCATGATGCCTTTATCCTGAGGAATAGCAGCATCCCATATGTGATGGATGAACTCCAGAGGCACTGGGTGTGGCTATAGGTGAGCCCTGGTTCCCACCCAGTGGATGTTGGTGTGCGGTGTGGGCCTTAAGGGTTAGTGTGTGTCTAACAGTTGGCCCTCAATATTTGCAGGTGACTCTGGTTATCCCAACCTCTTATGGCTACTGACCCCTGTGAGGAATCCCAGGACAAGGACAGAGGAAGGTTACAATGAGGCACATGAGTGAACAAGAAGAATTATAGAGAGGACATTCAGTCTCCTGAAGGCCAGGTTTCATTGCCTCCATTTAACAGGGGGTTCCCTGTGCAACTCACCCAAGAAGGTCTTCTAGATCATCATAGCATGGTGTATGTTGCACAACATTGCCTTCCTTCACCAGGTGCCTTTTCTGCAGGAGGATAAGACTGGAGATGGCCGTGTGGCAGCAGTGGACCCTGTGGACAGTGAAGATGAGGAGGTAGAGGATGAGGATGAGGACAACAGAAGTGCCATAATCCGTCAATACTTCCAATGACACACAGGTAAGTCAGTGTAACTTAACATTTAATTGACAGTTTTGTGTTTGACATTGTCACTGCCAGGCTGATTTTCAAGCTTCTATGGACACTCACTGTACCCGTTGGCATCTCTATTTTCAGATATTTGTGCCCCACTATTGCTCCTGGTGTGTTGACTGGAGCCAACTACAGGTCATTCCTATGTATACATTACTGTACAGTTGAATTACAATGGTTGAACCTTGTTAAACAAATATATACTTAAATCATTTGACATACTCCATACTTGTATTTTTTCAAAGAGTGTTTATTTAAGAGCTCAGAAGTAGAGGGGGATGTGCAATGGGCTGGGGTGATGGTGAAGGAAAGTCCAGGATAGAGTTCAGTCTATGTGGATCACAGGTGCATTGTTAAAGGGGGCATAGGAAGGGGAGCTATGGCAGTTCAAGGTCGACAAGGTGACAGAGTGGGACACAAGGGTGACAATCAGGAGAGTCTTATTTCCTGGCGGGGCTCTTGGCAGTAGTCTCTGGCTTCTGCCTGGATCACAGGGAACGGTTGCAGGGTGGGTCCCCTTCTGCAGGGGGGAGGGGTGCTGGTGGCCTGTTGGTCCTGTGGCGGGGTCTCCTGTCCACTAGCGGCAGCGGAGGTGGAGGGCTGTTCAGATGTTTGGCTAGTGGCAGGGGCCTGCTGGTGTGACACTGCCTCCCTCGTAGTGTTAGCCATGTCTGCCAGCACCCCTGCAATGGTGACCAGGGTGGTGTTGATGTCCTTCAAGTCCTCCCTGATCCCCAGGTACTGTCCCTCCAGCAGCCGCATATTGTCCAGTATCTGGCCCAGCATATCCTGGAATGTTGATGTGCTCCCCGGATCACGGTGAGTACCTCTTGGAGAGGTAGTTCCTGGGCCTTTCCTCCCCCTGGCGCACAGGAGCCCTCCCAGCTTTCCTGTTGTCCTGTGCCTATGTCCCCTGGACCATGTGTTTGTGGTGTGGCCAGGGGTCCCTGTAGTGGTGGACAGGCTGCTGATTGACGTGTCCTGGGGAAAGAGGTATGGGCCCACTGGGTGGGTGCTGTGCTGATGTTTCCTGAGGGGGAGGCTCTGGGGTGGTGTGTGACTGCGCCTGGGTAACTGACTGTCCAGAGATCCCTGATGGGCCAGGTTGGTCATCCAGATCCAGGCATCCAGAACGGCTGTCAACACTGTGGGCCTTTTCTGGGGGAAGGGCTGGATGTTGCTGGCACCTCCTCTCCGGTGACTTTGGCTGGGGGACCTGTGGGGATGTAAATGCAGTGTTATTGTGTCTGCGTGTGACATCATGTGCATAGGTGTGTTGCCCTCTATGGTTGCTGTTGCCCTGGCAGATTGGCCTTTGTGTGAGTTGTTATTTGATAGGCTAGGTGATTCTCTCTAGTGTGCATGCAGTGGTGATAGTTGTCCGTGCAGCTCTGCGATGGGTGTCCATGCATTGGTGTTGCATGGAGGGCTTGGTATTGGGATGGGTGGCTTGTGATGGTGGGGTGTGTGGGAGGTGGTGGAGTGATGGGAGTAAGGGTGAGGGTGGAGGTATGTGATGGCATGCAGGTAGGGGGGTGAAAGTAGTAAATAGTTGACTTACCAGAGTTCAGTCCTCCTGCTACTCCTGCCAGGCCCTCAGGATTCATGATGACCAAGACTTGTTCCTCCCATGCGGCAAGTCGTTCCACCTCTTCCTGATGACATCTCTTGTTCTGGGGTGCTGTCCCAAAGCATTCACCCTGTGCACGATTCTCTGCCATAGCTCCATCTTCCTAGCAATGGATGTCTGCTGCACCTGTGATCTGAATAGCTGTGGCTCTACCCGGATGATTTCCTTCACCATGACCCTTAACTCCTCCTCTGAGAACCTGTGGTGTCGTTGTGGTGCCATGGGTGTAGTGTGAGTGGTGTGGGTGTGTGGGGTGATGTGTTGGGGTGTGTGATGTAAGGTGCGTAGATGGTGTATATGTGATGGTGGTGTGTGGCTATGGTCTTGTCTGTGATCTTGGTATCTCTCTTGTGGCACTTGTTTTTAGTGGTAAAGGGTTGTGGGTAATGTGGGTGTTTGTTATATAGTGGTGTGGGTATGTGGGTGTGGTGTGTGTATGTGTGTCAGGTGTGTGTAGTTTGAATTGTCCAATGTGGTGTTGTTTTGTATGTGTGTGTGTATTTTGAGTGCAGCGGTATGTACCGCCAATGATTTAGCACCATTGAATGTCTGCTGCAGTGATTCGTGGGTCATAATGTTGTGGGCGTAGTTCTGTTGGCGTAATGGTGTGGGTTTTGAAACCGCCAGTTTATCACCGACCTTTGGTCTGGGGGACTTGTGTGTGTGGCTGTATTGTGATGGATTGGTATGTGTGTGTCATAATATGTTTGGCGGTATGTTGGCGGCAGACGGCATGGCGGTAAGCGGGACTTACTGCCAATGTCATAATGAGGGCCTATATGACTGCAGCTGCGGGGAGGATAGAAAAAAACGAACTGAATCTTAATCGGGAAAAGACTGAAGTATTGTTTTTTGGAATTCAAGCATCTGTCTGAAATAATAACTGGTGGCCAAAGACATTAAGGGGCATATGTATACTCTGCGCTGAAATAGCGTAATTTTTTTTAATGCTATTTCAGTGAAAACATAACTCAATATTGATATTTTTATGCTAGACCTGTCTAGCCTCAAAATATTGGAGTTTAAGTATTTTTTTGCCTGCGGAAAACTACCTTGCGTCAATGAGATGCAAGGTAGCGTACCAGGGGAAAAATTACTCTAAGGTCCAGGCACCTTTTTTATGCTCCGGTGCAAAAATGGTGCATGGGAGGAAAGCGGGCCTAAATAATGGCACTAATCTTGCTTAGCGCCATTATTTAATGCCTGGGACAGAGCAGGTGTTAGGGGACCTGTGGGCCTTTTTCCATGGTAGAAATATGGCACCCGTCTGGCATCCTGGAATGGCGCAAGCCGGCGCTATACTTTTTGACGCAAAACTGCATTAGCGCAGTTTTGTGTCAAAAAGTATAAATCAGGGCCCAGGTACTTTACCTAACCTATTCCAACAGAGAATACCAAGAATTTAGGGGTGATCCTGGACAATGTGCTCTCACTGAAGTTGCAGGCCAATAGTACCTGTCAGCTTGTTTCATGATCATCAGAATACTGAAGAGAATCTTTCGGTCATCTCCCTCTTGGCATAAAAAGAAGTAGTCCTGGTGCTGTTCATGTCAATGGTTTATTACTGTAATGCGCTCTGTTTAGACACAAATAACAACACTCAAGCCAAACTTCATTTATTGCAAAAGGCGTTGGTGAGGATTAATTTAGGTATTCCATAATGGAAGTCGGTTTCTAAGGGACTACTTGATCTACACTGGCTCCCCATAAACAAAAAAAAACATTATGTTTAAGGGCCTGTGCATAGTGCACAAGGCCCTTTACCAGCCAGCCCAGATGGAAATAAGTCAATGTTCCACAGGTACATTGCATGGAGAAATCTTTGTTCAGCTCATCTAAACCGGTGTCAGTGCCGAGAATCCAGAAGAAGAGATGGGGAGGTAGAGTCCTTTTGGTTGCTGAGGGAAGACTGTGGAACTTACACTCTCATCATCTGACATTCATCAAATTGGACTCTCTCTTTAGAAAAGCCTTAACGACCTGGCTCTTCACATTACAGGGATAGCTCTTAGCTTTTTATGCAATTCTGTTAATTAGTTTCCTATATGTGTCATACTAATGAGATTACAGTGCCTTGACACCTATGGGTAATTGCTGCACTTCATAAATATTGTTAATAAATTATTCTGGCTAAAAAAAAGCTGATGAGAGCCATGCACATCACCCCACCCTTGGTTTCCCTAGATGTCTAGTTTTCAAAGTTTACCACGTTTCACTAGGTACTACCCAAGCTAGGGCCTAAAATCCACAGCCACCCATATTGGGTCAGTTTTCAGTGGAAAAATGTGATCGACCATGTTGCGTTTTGGCCCGTTTTCTGTCATGGACACTGGGTCTGCCCACACAAGCGAGTTAAAAAACAAATTGGCAGACATGTGGGAGCACAGAATAGTAGAACATTTGTTATGGATTCTGCTGTATTTGAGCCTTCCAGATGTAAGCCTATCTATAAGAATGAAGACATTTTGAAAAATGCCCTCTAAATCATATGCTTTTATGAGTATCCACAAATTCAGAGATGTAAAGTAACCACTGTTCCTAAGCTCCATATCTTATGCCTATTAAAGAAATACATAGGTTTCCTTCATACCCATTTTCACTCTACATATTCCTCCATTTGAATTAGTCTATATTGGGCACACAATGAAAAAACATTTTAGAGTGCAGCTTAGTTATTGACTCTAGGTACCTAGGAGTCTTAAAGAGCTCAAAAGCCACATATATATCTCTTCAACCAGAAGGGGCTAGTAAACATAATGGTAATATTCCTTTTGTAAATATGACATTGTGACAAAAAGTTACAGAAGAAAACATCACAAGTTGCTGTTTTTTTTTCAACAGTTATTTAGTGAGGAATTTACACATATGACCCGATGTTGAAATCAGACTTCTGTCTACTTTTCAGACATATATAGCTTTCCCTGTCACCCATGAATGTTACACTGGTTTCCTTCACAAATTGGAAGTAGACAAGAAAAATGGGCAACCTCTTTCAAAAATGCCAAATCTCTGGTAAATAGTAGGGGCGGGTGGAGAGCTCCACTCTTCTAGCAGAGTTAACAAAGTTGTTGGCACTCCGCACTCGGCTTGAAGCATGAAGTTTGGCCAAAAACTCCACTAGCCCAGCAGCACAGCAGAGCTCAGTGGCGTGTGTGTGCACTGCAGCCCAGTTATGGACCACATCTAACACTCAGCCCAAAATGAAGACAACATTCACCCTATAACAGGCAAGTAGAGCCACTAGCTAAGGCTTTGCTTTCAGTCGGTCAGCGGCATGGAACTGCTGCAAGCTGCTGCTGAGGGACTGCACCGGCGCCAGCTTCAGTTATAGGCCTCCCTTCTTTCACTGTTCTCAGCAGCACAGGAGAAGGGGGCAGACAGTCAGGCAAATGGCAACAGGGACCCTGGATGCAGCATTCAGGTAAGACCCTCATTTAGCTTTGTCATCTATGTGCACACAAGATCTGGCACTGGACATGGAAAGTATTTGCATATGAGTGGAGTCTATGCATAGAAAAAATGAAACTTGCAGTTAGAGCTCCACTTGAAAAGAACCTGTCTCCAGAGTCCCTGGGAAAGGAAGTGATGTTGCCAGGAGGGAGAGCTTGACACCAAGGAAGAATTAGCAGTTGAGTAGTAGTCCAGAAACCCACACCAGATAGAGATGTGTGCGGCCTGAGAGAATGCCTTAGAGCCCATTGGCAACGAAGGCTAGACAGATTGTGAAAATACAAGGCTGCTGGTGGTGAGCTGGTTTGCTGCTAATGCTTGGCCCTAAAGAAAGGGCAGTCTGAGGCTGTGTGTAGGTGCAGAGGAAGCGATTGCAAGGCTGGGGCAAGACAGGGGGTGTGATTGGCCCTCTGTAGCTAGTTTTGAAGGAGGGCAGTTGGTGAAGGGAAGTGTGCAGGTGTGGTTGAGAGCAGCAGGCTCCAGGCCAGTGGACTGTGTCAGCACAAGAGGCCTGAAACAGCAGCCTTCTCTGCCTACCACATACCACCCTGGCCTAAATGTGCCCCCTCTCGGAAGCACTAAGCAGCTCCGGCAGCCTGACACTGCTTAGCACTTCCGAGATCGGCTGCATTCAGGTCAGGGTAGCAGGGTAGCAGGGCAGGCTGCATTACGCCACAGGCGGAACTCATCAGAACTTCACAAAGTTCTTAGCTAACTCCACAGAATTCTGTGGAGTAGAATTCCAGGAGCTCCACCCACCCCTAGTACATAGGTTTTTTGAGTCAGCTGTACATGTTCCTGAAAGTTGGTAAGAGATGACTTTAGCCTAGCAAACCATTCTTTGATGCCATTTTTAGAGGAGAATTATTAGCCATTTTAATCTGAAGCTATTTTTTCCCTATGTTTCTCAAAACCCTTAAAACGTAGCAATATTGTGCCTATTTTCTCATCTCCTCCAGGGGAATGCACAAAGCCTGGGAACCTTTAGCTTTAGAAACCTCAGGATGTTGGAAATATAAAAAGCAAATTTTGCCCGAACACATTATGTGGAAAAAAAGTTATGGATCCTTAAGCATGAACTACCCAAATAGTCAAGATAGGGCTCAGTACTGGGGGGTAGGGGAAGACCAAGCATTGAAGGGGGTGAAGGCACCTTGGATTTCTCTGACTGTGCTACTTATATCTAGACAGTGTTACTGTAAAAGCTTGGAAATTTTTTCTAACATTTACCATTTACAACTCTTATTTTATAGTTGTGCATGGTTGTATTTGAATAGGCCTTCTTGTGCCCTTCCTTAATTTTCCATTCACTTCATCCACTTTCAATAAATATTTTCCATGTAAAGCTTTTCTTCCTTGCCACTTGCACTTTAAACCCTGAGAAGCAGGCATATTTGTGTATTGTTCTAAGCAATCTTGGCAGAGAAATTCAGGAGAGATAGGATCGACGTTGATTTACGTTATGCCTTTGTGAATTGAATTGATAAGCATGTGAAGCAATGCTCCTCAGCTCATAAATGTTTTGTGTCCTGCACATTGGTTTGATTGAGTGACAGATAGGTGAACTAACAAACAATAGCCAAATATTCTATTTGTAGTGCAGATAGGCTTCTTCCATAATAGTATGCTCCTAAATGTTTAGACTTCTTAGAGGCGGTTAATATCCCAATCTGGATGGAAACAGATCCTTCTGCCTAAGTCAAAATTATGATTAATAGGTCACCACCCATTACTTCAAGGTTTTCAATGGACAAATTTTGTAAAGTAAAGCAGGCTGAAAATAGTCTGCACTAATACCTCATTCCAGTGATCAAAATATGCAGTAAAGCCATAGTATTGCACTAGGTAATCACCATGCCTCACAGTATTAGTATTTATACAAGTGGTATGACCTCGTCTAGGTTTCCTGAAATTCTTTTTGGCTACCAGGGCCTGATTCACAAGGTAAACCTACACTTTTGTGTAAGCTACTCTTTTTCAGTATTCACAATGTAGTGTATGACTGCATAAAGTTACTATTAAATTGTTTGTATTATCTTTTGATGTGCGTAGTTCTCCACTTGACTGCGGTGAATCATGCACAACAGCCATTTTTTCTGTAATTGTTTTTTTATTCCACTTTTCCCGATATGCTTGTATTATGTTTTTTGCATTTGTTAAATTCCATTTGCTGTTACTTCCTATGGTGTGGTTTAGCACCAAATTGTAAGTGTAGGAAATCCTCCTTTTCTGCATGGTTGCCTCAGACTTTTGACCTTTTGCTGGACACTATTATTGCATTTTTTAACCTCCATGCAATTTACCCCTGCTGACCTGAAGTAACTAAAGTACCTCTGCTCCCCTTTTAAAGATGGTTAAATTGACATATCGAATTGGTACACTAAACTTGCCTATATGCCCCTAGAATAAGTTGGAGAATGTGCGCAAGTTAAATGCCTCCTGTGGACTGCAGCACCTCTTGTGTCCTCTACTAGAGTGGCAATGCATACATAGCTATATGCCTACCCTGTGTAACTTGAATGCTGCAGTGTTAACCCTTTATGGCAACCTGTCAAAAACCCATTTTTAACTGAAAAAGACCTACCTTTTAAATATTATCAAGCCATCCCAATGTAGACCTTTCAGTCCACAAGACAGGGTGTATGGTAATTAAAAGTGAGACAGGTAGACAATTATTATTATTATGTCCCTACAGTGACACAGCTATTTCCACTGTGACAGGTGTTAGAAATTGGGTTTGTGATTGGCAGAGATATACACCCTGTCCAAGCAGGAACCACAAGCCGAGACAGGGTAAGAAAGATACACACACTAAATTAACCTGGGCTCACCCTCTGGTAGCTTGGTGCAGGGCAGGCAAGCTTAACTTAAGAGGCAATGTGTGAAGTATTAAAACAGAATAACAGTGAAAACACCACACAAAAATAATCCACACTAGGTTAGAAAAAAAAATAAAAATTATTGAACAAAACAAGATCAAAACGACAGAAATCCAGATATTACTTTTTGAAGAATATCTGCGCCTAAAGTGCTTAGAAGCAAAAAGCACCAACTGGGGAAATCTGGTCAGGCTAAATCAGATAAAATCTGAAAGTCAGGCCAAACGCAGTGGAGTATGGGTCAGATACAGGGACCAAATGTGTACTGCTGAAAGAGTATCTTGGATGGAGGGTGTCATCAAGATCGGAGAACCAATGTGAGGAGCAAGGGAGGCAATGCATTGGTCTTCATCCATTCAGATGCAGGCGATGTTTCGGTTCCGAGCCAGACAGTCGAAGATGTGTCATTGTTGAGCTGATCAGCCATCGATGCAATGTCTTTGAACAGTGTTGTGTTGGCGAACACCTTTGCGTTAAAGGTGATGCGTTGTCATTGAGCCACGCAGCCAGAGATGTGATGTCTTTGTCTTCAGTGGCAGCGGCTATGTGGCGGTGTCAAGAGGCGATGTGTTTGGTCAAACAGGCTCAGCAAAATCAATGTATAGATTTTACAGTTGCAGCACTTCATACCCACTTCGAAGGGCCCGGCACTGGATTGGCACAACTTGGCAGGGCAAACCCTATAGCAAGCAAAGTGCAGGTGCTGTTGCGGGATGGAGTGAAGTCTTTGATGTCCCTGAGACTTCAGAACAGGAGGAAAGCCAGCAAGCCCTTAAAGTCACTTTGGTTCTGGAGATGTAGAGATGCAGGTCTAGTCCTTCTCACTCTCAGGCAAGAAGGGCAGCAGGCAGCAGGGCAGGCACAGCAGAGCAGGAGTCAGCAAGGTCCAGCAGAGTGACAGTCTCTTCAGCAGTACATCTGTCCTTCTTCCTGGCTGAAAGTACTCAGGAGCAGAAGTGTACTGATTTGGTAGGGTCAGAAGTCCAATTCTTATATTTGTGCCTTTGAGGTAGGAAGAACTTTAAAGTGAAAGCCTTTGAAGTGCACAGAGTTCCTGCCCATCCTGCCCTGTCTCCTGTCTCCTGAATACTACAGGGGGGTGTGCAGCTGTTTGTGTGGGCTCAATACACAGCCCATGCAGGTGTAAGTGTCAGCTCTTCCTTCCAATACTGCCCAGGATGGCCCACCAGCATGGTGATGGGTTATCAGTCACACCAAAGTTCCCTTTGTGTGTGCATGTCTGAAGGGAATGCACAAGAGCCCAGCTGTCACTCACCCAGGCATGTATTCATAGACAGACAGAAGGCTTAAGTAAGAAAATGCCAACTTAGTAAATGTTGCATTTTCAAAATTACAGTTTAAATTCCAACTTTGTCATAAATTGTGGTTTTAAAATAAAATGTGTTTCCAGAGACACCAAACTCTGGGTCCCATCTCTTTTCAATTGGAAATTACACTTAAAAAATATAATAAGGCAATCTAGATGTTTTCCTAATGGAGAGATAGGCCTTACACTACAAGGACATGTACAACTTAAAAGATACATGTTCACCATATATATATATATATATATATCTTAAAAGGAAGGGTTGGGCATGGAATGAGGGTTAACTTGCCAGGCCAACATCACAGTTTAAAACTGCACACACAGGCTCTGCAATGGCAGGCCTGAGTCATATTTAAGGGACTACTAAGGTGGGTGGCACAATCAGTGCTGCAGGCCCACCAGTAGCATTGAATGTGCAGGACCTGGGCACAGTTATTGCACTTTACTGAGGACTTATAAGTAATTAAATATGCCAATAGTGTATAAACCAATGTTACTATGTTTTAAGCAGAGAGCGCATACACGTTAGCACTGGTTAGTAGTGGAAAGGTGCCTAGAGTACTAAAGCCACCAAAATTAATTCAGCAAAAAGGGAGGAGGAAGGCAACAGGTTTGGGGAAAACCCTGAAGGGCCAGGTCCAACAGCAGACCTATCTGTCCTGCGCACAAAACACAATTACAGATTAAAATACTAAAATTTCTAACTTGTCAATGGAAACAGCTAGAAAAATAATGAAACCCTTTTTAATAGTTGATAAAATTCCAATTCAATGGTGATGTTAAATCAGTAATAAATATTAAGAAAAAGTTACTTTTAGAAACGCACTCTCTATCTGCCTAAGCTTTTGGAAGGCTCAGTACCATCAGCCTCTGTCTCAAAACAGCAACAAAGTAAAAACACCATGTAAGAAAAATCCTAAATGACTTTAGAAACATAAAGTAAATTCTATTAAATAAGCCACACCCAAATTACAAAAATCCAATAAGTGGAACAGGTGTTAGAAAGTTTTAAAAATGACAGTAAAATGAACACCAAAAACCACGAAGCAGCAATCACAGTTACCTGGCTGCACTGGGCAGGGTCAAAGTCAAAAATTCTGACTGACCGCTATGGAGAGCTGATCGAATACAAAGACAAAGGCCCTCATTACAACATTGGCGATAAATCCTGCTTACCACCGTGCAGAAGACCACCAACACACCGCTGCAGCGGCAAAATTCTGCTACAGCTATTACGAACCACAGCTCGGAATCCGCCATAATCCAGACACCCACAGAAGTCCGCCACACCAAAGGTCAGTGATGAACTGCCGATAACAAAACCGACACCGTCACGCCAACAGGAATGTGCCCACACTATCACGACCCACGAATCCAAGCGGCGGTCTTTTAACTGCGGTATTCCATTGGCAGTGCACACTGCCGAGTTCAAAATACACACACATTTACAAAACACAACCACATTGGACAATTTGAAATACACACACCTGATACACATACACACACCACTCCCACACACCCAATCCAATATAAAACACACACCCACATCACCCACACGCCCTTACTACCAAAATTTCAAATGAAGACCAGAGAGAGACACCACCAGAAACAACACTAGCATCCACAGTCACACAACATCATCACTCACACAACATCCATGCACCTGAAACAACAAACAACAACACATCCCCTTACACATCACAACAGACACCACCTCACACATCAAACACACCACATCATGGCACCTCAACGACACCACAGGTTCTCTGAGGAGGAGCTCAGGGTCATGGTGGAGGAAATTGGCCGGGTAGAGCCGCAGCTATTCGGATCACAGGTGCAGCACACTTCCATTGCTAGGAAGATCGAGCTATGGAGCAGAATCGTCGACAGGGTCAACACAGTGGGACAGCATCCAAGAACTAGGGATAACATCAGGAAGAGGTGGAACGATCTACGGGGGAAGGTGCGTTCCGTGGTCTCCAGATACCAGATTGCAGTACAGAGGACTGGTGGTGGACCCCCTCCTCCTCCCCCACAACTAATAACATGGGAGGAGCAAGTCTTGGCAATACTGCATCCTGAGGGCCTTGCAGGAGTAGCAGGAGGAATGGACTCTGGTAAGTCAACTCTTACTATTTTATTCCCCACCCTACCTGCATGCCATCACATACCCCCACCCCCACCCTCACCCCATCACTCCAATACCTCACATATGTCCCACTATCACAACCCACCCATTCCAACACCAAGCCTTGCATGCAACACCAAAGCATGGACACCCATCACCAAAGCATGTGCAGTAGAGATACCCACACAGACCCCAAACCAAATATCACACAAGGACCTAGACAAGAATGCAAGCACTGGAGTAAAGGGTCACTCACCCATTGCACACGATGGCACACACAGATGCAATAATCATGCCTTTACACCCTTGCAGGACCCCTACCCAACGTCACCGGACAGGAGGTTCCAGGCATATCCAGTTCCCCCACAGAAGAGGCCCACAGTGATGACAGCAGCTCTGCACAACTGGATCAAGATGACCAGCTTGGCCTATTTGGGACCTCGGACAGTCGGTTCCCCAAACACTGGCACAAGCCACCACAGAGCCTCCCCTCTCAGGAAACACCACCACAGCACCCACACAGCGGGCCCATCGCTCTGTCCCCAGGACACGTCAAGCAGCAGTGTGTCCACCACTACAGGGAACCCAGGCAAACCCACCAACCCAAGAAAATCAGGGACCTGGGGGCAGTGGCAGTGGGCACACAGTTCAGGGGACAGAGGAAGAGGAAAACAGGGGAACTGGGGCGACTGCTGTGCGACAGGGGGAGGACATGCCCAGGGAATCCACGAGGCCCTCTCCAACATCATGGGAGCGTACCATCATTCCCAGGAGATAATGGCAACGTTACTGGCCAACTTTCAGGAGACCCAGGGCTTCAGGAGGAACACTATCTCGGGATCAGGGAGGAAATGAAGTCCATTAACCCCACCCTTGTCACCATTTTAGGGGTCGTGCAGGACCTTGTCAACACCAGGAGGGACACTTTGGCACAACAAGCGGCTCCTGACACTAGCCTGGATGAAAAACAGCCCTCCACCCCCGCTGGTGCTAGTGGACAGGAGGCACCACCACAGGACCACGACACCAGCACCCCACCCCCTGCAGATGGAGAGCCACCCCGGTCTCCACAGTGAGATCCAGAAACAAGACAGAGAACATTGCCAAGACCCCTGCCAGGAAATGATACCCCCCTGAATGTCACCCTTCTGTCCCACTTTGTCACCCTGTCCATCCTTCAACTGCCCTTGCTCCACTTCCTATGCCCCTTTGGACAATGCACCTGTGAAACAAATATACTGGACTCTGCCATGAACATTCCTCCACCATCACCCCTGCCCATTTTACAACCCATTCCACTTATTTGCACAGAAATAAACACACATCAATCACAAAACAATCTGGAGTCACTCTGTGCTTTCACAAATGTGTAATTGCAATAACTATGGAATATAGCAATGTCAATGTAATTGTCCACATAATGATGAAATACAGCTGTAGGGCTGGAGGAAATATAGCAGAGGTCACAAAGTGGGATCCACATCTGTTAAATGGAAAGGCAAAGTGACAAGTCAGGGTCCATTCACTGAGGGAAAATGACAGACTTATGATAGCTCAAACAAAAGTATGAGATGTGTGAGGCAGTGACATCTTACCTGTGTCTCACTGGAAGTATTGCTGGATAACGTTGTTTCTGTTGTCGATATCCTCTTCTTCTGCCTTGTTTTAAGAGAAATTAAAACGAAATTTGTTTTTGAACAATTTGGAAGAGAATTATTACATGTATTTCAACACCATGTTGTAGATGATTATTTGAGAGTTACAACACAGGCTGTTTTGAGTGAATGTAATTGTTGATGGTGTACCAGACATCTTTCTATTTGACAGTTACAACGCAGGCTGTTTTGACTGGCTCCAACTGGGCACACAGTCCATTGTTTGTTGCACGATCAAGTCTATAGGTGACTATTACGTGTCTCTCTTCCATTGTCGACAGGTCCACCAGCGGTCTGTACACCGGAGGATGCCGCCATCTCATCACCTGCCCCAGTAGACGTGCCCTATGGAGGAGGACAGCGAGCAGAGAGTCAGCCAACACTGAGGTATCACAAAATGTCTTTTGCACACATTTATTAATCCGCAATGTGCCTGTGTCTGTTACTGTGTGAATGCAAGGCCTAGATAGGTGTGACACAGTTATTATTAATGCCATGTGCCCCCCCCTGAAATGGCGGCTGCCTGACCTGTAAGGTGGGACAAGAGGATATGAGGTAATTGCGCTGCCGTTCTACACCGTTGCGGTAGGCGGTCGAAGACCGCGGCGCAATCCTGCATTGGTTAACATTGGACCCTATGGATTCCAGGAGCCAATGACGATGTACGCCGGCGGTGACGGTACTTACCGCTGCGGACGTGACTGACATTTTCTGTCTGTTCACTCACTTGATACCTGACTTTCAACAGGAGAGGACCTACACTGGAAGTGCTGCTGTGACCTCGGTCTGGAAGCGACAATGGCTCATGTGTCTGGGGAAAGGGCCCCTGCCTTCACTTCGGAGGAGTTGGAGAAACTAGTGGATCGGGTCCTCCCCCAGTACACACAAATGTACGGTCCTCCAGACAAACAGGTGAGTACACTCTGAGCATGCTGAATGGGCAATGCCTGTTTGTAGTGGTGTGGATGGAAGATACATGGGGGGGACTGAGGCCTGCATGAGCGGACGGTGAGTCTATGTGTGTCAGGGCAAGGGTGGGAATGTGGGTCAATGAGTATGATGGCCCGGACGGGTAAAGAATTTCCTTTTACTCTCTACTATTCCTCTATGTCAGCGCCCACCAGAAGAAGGATATTTGGCGTGCCATCGCCAAGGACGTCCGGACCCTGGGGGTCCACCACAGAGGGCGCACCCACTACCGGAAAAGATGGGAGGACCTTCGCTGCTAAAGCAAGAAGACAGCGGAGGCCCAGCTGGGGATGGCCTTCCAACGTGGGAGGGGTGCCCGTCACACTATGACCCCCTGATGTTCCGGATCCTGGCAGTGGCGTATCCGGAGTTGGATGGGTGCTTGAGGGCATCACAGTGTCACGTAGGCTCTCGTTATTCTAACGAGACTACTGGATTTTGAGCAGCAAAATCGTCCACAGTGTGGGAGACTGAGTCTAACCCACGGTGGAGGACACTTGTTGCTCCAAATCCAGCCACAAGGGTGTGAGTATAGTCACATTCATCTGACTCTGCGCGCATTACAAGGTGTCTGGATGGGGGAGGTGGGCAGTTGGGTTCCCCTAGGCCAGGACGAGCTTGGTAGGCAAGGTCCCTTGTGAGGCAGGTTCAGTGGAACCCCAATCCCACTAGTGGTTAGTGCCATCTACACCTAGTCAGGCTCCTTTGACTTCCATGTGTGCAGCAATCGGGCTTAGGCCTTGTACCCCATGGGCATGTGAATAATCCAGGAACTATAAGTGCATGGCGTAGTGCAGAGGGCTGCTGTGTCTGTAGTGTCCGCCAACGGTAGTGGTGTTGCATGCCCTGAACATGTCTTTTTTCTGCCTTTCCGCCCCCTTTTTGTGGTCTCCCTGTTCTTGTGTGCAATAGCATCATCAGGCAGAGGAGCAGAGGCACCGGAGCAGGAGGGAGCTGCATCCCACTTGGCCCTGGAGGGCGAAACAACGGAGCCTGAAGCCACCAGTGGGACGGAGGGCGAGGGGAGCTCCACGGCGGGAATAGGAGGTGATAGCAGTGACAGCGACTCCTCCTCTGATGGGAGCTCCCTTGCGGTGGTGCGCCCCTCTGTGCCCTCGCATCAACAGGTACAGCCGCCACCCCCCCTACCAGCACCGCCCTCCCAGCAGCCCCTCACAGTGTGTCCTGTGCCCGCTACCCAGGAGGGTGGGCATCTCCTTCGCCCCAGGCACCTCAGGCCCTGCCCCAGTCAGCCCTGCTGCCCTCAGTGAGGAGGCTATTGACCTCCTGAGATCACTCACTGTTGGGCAGTCTATCATTCTGAATGTCATCCAGTGTGTTGAGAGGCATTTGCAACAAACAAATGCATACCTGGAGGGCATTCATTCTGGCCAGGCAGCCCAACAGAGAGCACTTCAGGCTCTGGCCTCAGCACTGATGGCAGCCATTGTCCCTGTGTCCAGCCTCCCCCCTCCAACTTCCTCCACCCAGACCCAATCCCCTGTACCTCAGCCTAACCCAAGCACACCATCATACCAGCATGCACACACATCAACACACAAATGTGGCTCAGGCAAACATAAGCACCACACATCCCACAGGCACTCATGCAAGCATCATACCCATGCAGGCATACCAACATCCACTGCCTCCACTGTGTCCCCCTCCTCCACGTCTCCCTCCTCCCTCCCAGTCTCGTCTCCACTCACACCTGCATACATTACATCTTCAGCCACTACCTCCATCACCAGCACGCCCATCACCACACACCGCTCACGTGCACTCACCACCCCCACTACCATTCACACATCCCCTGTGTGCTCTCCCAGTGTGTCAGTGAGCCCTCCTCCCACAGTACACAAACACAGGCACACACCCACCCAACAGCCATCCACCTCACAACAGCCTCCGGCCCATGCACCTTCACCCAAATTCAGCAGACGTACACCTCCTACAACCACTACCTCTTCCTCCACTCCCAAACCCCCTCCATCTACCCGTCCCAGTGTGTCTAAAAAACTTTTCCTGGCTAATATTGACCTCTTCCCTACACCGCCCCCCCATCCGTCCCCTGGGGCCAGGCTTTCCAGGTCCCAACCCAGCACCTCAGCCACCACATCCACAGCCACAGTGGTGCCAGCAACTGCGGGCTATTGGAGTGCGCCAACCATCAGGGCTGCCAGTGTGCCACGGAGCGAGTGCAAGGACATTCCGCCACCTGCCAAGCTAGAAAAAAGTTGCCCACATCCCGGAGAGAGAAGCAGAAAACACCTGCCACCAAGGGGTCAGGGAAAACGAAAGCGGATAGTGGCAAGACAGCTGCGTCACCGTCAAAGGTGGGGAAGGGCCAGAAACTGAAGGTCAGGAGAGGGCATGGTGGCACCGACTGAGGGACCAGTGTCACACCTTCTTTCCACATCGACGCCAATCGGTATGGCGGAGAAGACCACCACCTCCACCGCCACCTGCACTGCCACCTGCACCGCCACCTGCACCGCCACAGACCCCGCCACCAGTACCGCTGTCACAGACCCCACCGCCAGCACAGCTGTCACAGACCCCGCCACCAGCACCGCCACCACAGACGCCGCCACCAGCACTGCTGCCACAGAGCTCACCGCCAGCACCGCCGTCACAGAGCCCGCCGCCAGCACGGCTGCCACAGAGGCCACCGCCAGCACCGCTGCCACAGAGGCCGCCACCAGCACCGCTGACACAGAAGCCACCGCAAGCACCGCTGTCACAGAGCCCGCCGGCAGCACCGCTGCCACAGAGCCTGCAACCAGCACCGCCGCCACAGACCCCGCCGCCAGCACCACTGTCACAGAGCCCGCCGCCAGCACTGCGGCCACAGAGCCCGCAACCAGCACCACCGCCACAGAGCTCGCCAACAGCACCGCCACCACAGAGCCCGCCGCAAGCACCGTCGCGACTGACACCGCCGCAAGCTCCGCCAGCGGCCCTGCGACATCCTGAGCCAGTTGCACCACCGCAGACATGGCTGCCATCCCCAGTGGTCAGTCATCCGAGGCTGGTGGTGAGTTCCAGGAGCCTGGGCAGCTTCCATGAAGCATCACTTTCAGTGGAGAAAGGCATCCACTACCTCAGTCCTTGGCAGGATGAAGCACTCTGGGCACCAGTCCCCCTCCAGAACCAGTGGAGAGATACATCCACTACCTCAGTCCTTGGTAGGATGAAGCACTCTGGGCACCAAGCCCCCTCCAGAACCAGTGGAGAGATACATCCACTACCTCAGTCCTTGGCAGGATGGAGCACTCTGGGCACCAAGCCCCCTCCAGAACCAGTGGAGAGATAAATCCACTACCTCAGTCCTTGGCAGGATAAAGCACTCTGCGCACAAAGCCCCCTCCAGAACCAGTGGAGAAAGGCATCCACTACCTCAGTCCTTGGCAGGATGAAGCACTCTGGGCACCAAGTCCCCTCCAGAACCAGTGGAGAGATACATCCGCTACCTCAGTCCTTGGCAGGATGAAGCACTCTGGGCACAAAGCCCCCTCCAGAACCAGTGGAGACTGTTATCCACTTGAAAGACTGTGGCTTTGCACTCCCGAGGATGCAGCAGTGGGCAAACCACCCACTGGAGAGACTTGCGAGACTGTGGCTTTGTACTCACCAGGATAAAGCAGTGGGAAAACCACCCACTGGAGAGACTTGAGAGACGGTGGCTTTGCACTCCCCAGGTTGCAGCAGTGGGCAAACCACCCACTGTAGAGACTTGAGAGACTGTGGCTTTGCACTCCCCAGGATACATCAATGGGCATGGAGCCCCCTCGTGGAGCAGTGGCGTCGTGCGTTCATCAGGCTGAGGTGACCCCCCTCCCCCTGAGGTGCCTGTATATTTTTTATGTGATGCCCCTGCAGTATTCTCTCCGTTTGGAGTCAGGTAGCTACCTCGCCCATGCATTTTGGACCCAGTGGTCCACGGACAATGATTGGTGCACAATTGGGACTTGTGTAGTTGGTGTACATAATTGTATATACTGGATTTTGAGTTTTGACTGATGGATTTTTTTTAATTACAATTGTTCAAATAATTTCCTTTTGCCCTTGCGTTATTCAAGGGGGGTGGGGGGGTGTATATGTAATGTTGCAGCATGTATTTGTGTGTATGTTGTTGTGGGTGAGGGTGGGGGTGGGGGTGTTGCGTGTTGCGTATGTGTGTCACTCTATTTTCCCTCCCCCCTCCCCTTTGTTGTAGGTGCAGTACTCACTGTGGTCATCGCCGCCGTCGTTGGAGCTCCTGATAGAGGAGCAGGAAGACCATCGCCGGCTGGATCTGCAGTTCTGGCTCCATGGCGTCCTGGTTCCTCGTGGGATTTGGAGAGGGGAGTGTTTTCCCTTCTGTGTACTGTTTCTGCCGTGTTTTTATTCGCGTTGGTTCCGCCCCGGAAAAGGTGGTGGATAGCAGTGTTGTGATAGGGTGGGCGGTACAATGTCTTCCGCCTGTCTGTTGGCGGTGTCCGCTGCGCTGTTTGTTTGTACCGCCGTGGTCGTCGGAGTGTTAAAGTGGCTGTCTATGTTGGCTGTTTCTGTCACAGTCGTAATCCCATTTTCTTTCCGCCGGCCTGTTTGCGGTATTACCGCCGCTTTAACACCGACTGACAGGGTTGTAATGAGGGCCAAAGTTTGTTTCAGTGGAAAGTTTACCTTCAAACACAGTTCAGTTTCACATGATACTGGTTTCAAGGCAAGGCAGCCTTGTTTCTTCAGACAGCAGAGCCGTATTTCTTGTGAATCTTCACAGATCCAAAAGTGTTCTGATAAGAGGTTCTGAGAACGTCATAATCTTACACAGTGTCAGCCTGTGTGAGGGAGTCACTCTCTTTTTCTAACCCAGCTACTTCTGGTCAGTTCTTCCCTTTCCAATGATTTGGCACCATTCTGTCAAGGAAGACAAAGGGCAGGCTGGCCCAGGCAAGAGCTGCATTTGCCAGTGACAGGCAAGACAGTTTAGAAGTCAGAAAGAGTGGTGGCACAGCCCCCAGGCTACCCTTTGAAACTCAGGAGGGCTGGCTACAACTCCCAGGATGTTCAGCTCAGGGAAGAGAAACACCCTTACCCACACCCACGGCCTCTCTGTCTCCTGTCTGGAGGCAACACATCCCACCAGAGGAGAGTCATTAACAGTCATGTAACTCTGCACACAGGTAGAAAGGCACATTTGATTTAGGTAGGAAAATTACAGCTTTCTATTAGTGCCATTTTTAGAAGAGTATTTTAAAAATCTGAGTTTACCATTAAAGAGGATTCTAAATACATTTCAAATAAGTGGAAGAAGGTTTTTTGTACCTGCTCTCAAACTGAACCCATCAAGTATTAAGTGTAATAAGGTAACCCAGTGTTAGTGTATGGGATAATCATCCTTGTTACTTTAGGGGTTTTCACTGTCAGTACGTGTAAAGCTTATGTATACACATCCTATGTTTTAAATACCAGACACTCTGCCATGTGAGCTGTTACAGCCTAACGGATGGCTTATACATATTAAAAAGGGTGTTTTGGGCATGGCAAATGGTATATTCCCAGGTTGAAATGACAGCTTAAAACTGTACTGCAGACTGCAGTGAGAGACATGAATTGTATTGTTAGAAATTGGGTCTTTGGTTGGCAGTCAGGTTACCCCCTGTCCAAGCAAGGACCCTCACTCTAATCAGGGTAAGTCACACGCAATCCAAATTATGCTGTGCCCACCCTCTGGTAGCTTGGCACAGAGCAGTCAGGCTTATTTTAGAAGGCAATGTGTAAAGTATTTATGCAATAAATCATGTAATAACACAGTATAGCACCACAAAGATACACCACACAGTGTTTAGAAAAATATATATTATTTATCTGATAAGATGCAGGTGAAAACTAATAAAATGCAATATGTATATGTTGAGATATCACTGTAAAAGTGATATTAAGGGCCTGATTCTAACTTTGGAGGACGGTGTTAAACCGTCCCAAAAGTGGCGGATATACCACCTACCGTATTACGAGTCCATTATATCCTATGGAACTCGTAATACGGTAGGTGGTATATCCGCCACTTTTGGGACGGTTTAACACCGTCCTCCAAAGTTAGAATCAGGCCCTAAGTGTCTTTAGTCTTTTAAAGGCAATCAATGTTTTTTTCAAGCACAAAGTACCTGGTTTGCGTTTAAAATCTCCACAAAGAACGGCAGAGAAGGAGATTCGTGGAAAACAGGGAGGTGTGCGTCGATTTCTTGGGCCGCACACGGCAATGTATTGTTTCGTTTTCACGCAGGGATGGCTTTGCGTCGATTTCTGGCATTCGGTTGTGGACCCTGTTTGGGTTGCAGGGTTTTCTGACGCCCCGGGGACAAGGTGTGGATTTCTGGCACTGACAGGACGAAGTCACAGGGGCTGCGTCGATCCAGTGGGCGTTGCGTGGAAATATCTACCGCAGGGCTGGTGCTGTGTCGATCCTCTCTGAAAGTCGGGCTGCGTAGTTCCGGCTCGGCTGTGCGTCGATCCAGTGGGCCGCACGTCGAATTTCTGGTTGCTACACTGTTGCTGAATCGATCTTTCTGTTGCGAAGTCGGGCTGCATCGTTCCGGTTCGGCGTGCAGTGAATTTTTCATCACCGTGCAAGCTGTGCGTAGTTTCTGGCGGATTGTGCAGCAATTTTTGCCGCACAAGCAGTCCTTCTTGTAGAGATGAAGTCTTTTTGGTCCTGAAACTTCAGGGACCAGGAGGCAAGCTCTATCCAAGTCCTTGGAGACTACTTCTCAGCACAGCCAGAAAACAGCCAGGCAGAAGGGCAACAGCAAGGCAGCAGTCCTTCAGAGAAAGCAGTCAGGTGAGTCCTTTGGGCAGCCAGGCAGTACTTCTGGGTAGGTTGCAGATTCTGGTTCAGGTTCTCTTCTCCAGGAAGTGTTTGCATTGGTAGGGGCAGAGGCTTTGTTTAAATACCCAAATGTGCCTTTGAAGAGGGGGGAAACTTCAAAGAGTGGCTTAGAAGTGCACAAGGTCCCCTTTCAGTTCAATCAAGTCTGCCAGGGTCCCAGTAGGGGGTAGGGCAGTCCTTTGTGTGATGGCAGGCTATTGTCCTTTGACATGCAAGTGTCAGGCCCTCCACCCTCCCAGCCCAGGAAGACCCATTCAAAATGCAGATGTATGCAAGTGAGGCTGAGTATCCTGTGTCTGGGGTGTGTCTGAGTGAATGCACAAGGGAGCTGTCAACTGAACCCAGACAGATCTGGATTGTAAGGCACCGAAGGATTTAAGTGCAGAGAAATGCTCGCTTACTAAAAGTGGAACTTCTAAAATAGTAATATTAAATCCAACTTCACAAAGTCAGCAGGATTTTGTATCACCATTCTGACCAAACTGAATATGACTTTCCTACTCCTTTCAGATCAGCAGCTACCACTCAAACAGTAAATGTGGATAGCCCCAATGTTAGCCTTTGAAGGGAGCAGGCCTCACAGGACTGTAAAAATTAATTTAGGAGTTTTACACTACTAGGACATGTAACTACACAGGTATATGTCCTGCCTTTTGCCTACACAGCACCCTGCCCTATTGGTAACCTAGCGCACACCTTAGAGGTGACCTGTATGTAGAAAAAGGGGAGTTTTAGGCTTGGCAAGTACTTTTAAATGCCAAGTCGAATTGGCAGTGAAACTGCCCACACAGGCCTTGCAATGGCAGGCCTGAGACAAGTTGAAGGAGCTACTTAAGTGGGTGGCACAATCAGTGCTGAAGGCCCACAAGTAGCATTTAATCTACAGGCCCTGGGCACACATAGTACACTGTATTAGGGACTTATAAAACTTAATTAAATAATCCAATTGGGTATGATTCAATGTTATCATGTTTAAAGGGAGAGAGCATATGCACTTTAGTACTGGTTAGGGGTGACCACACTAAGGCTGTGAGGGCCATCATGTGTCCCCCCCAGCTGAAAGTGGGGAAAGCTACCCAACCTCCTGGGAGCTCTCATCGCTAAGGAGGAAGTATCTGGGGAGACCATCAGCGTTGCCGTGGTCAATCCCCGGGCAATGCTCCACCGTAAAGTCCATCCCCTGTAGGGAAATGGACAACCTCAAGAGTTTAGGATTCTCATCCCTCATCTGCATGAGCCATCTGAGGGGCCTGTGGTCTGTCTGAACCTGGATGTGAGTCCCAGACAGGTAGGGTCCCATCTTCTTCAGTGCCCAGACCACAGCAGATGTTTCTCTCTCAATAGCACTCCACCTCTGTTCCCGTGGTAATAGTCTTTTGCTAATAAAGACTACTGGTTGGTCTAGGCCCTCCTCATTTAGCTGTGCTAGAATAGCCCCATGCCTTGCTCTGAAGCGTCTGTCTGCACAATAAATTCCTGGGAGTAGCCAGGGGCCTTGAGCAAGGGGGCCGTGCACATGGCTTCCTTCAGGGAGTCAAAGGCTTTCTGATAAGCCTATGTCCAATTCACCAACCTTGGTTGCTTTTTGGAAGTAAGTTCTGTCAATGGTGTCACAATGGATCCATAGCCCTTGACAAACCTACAGTAGTATCCAGTGAGGTCTAAGAAAGCTCTCACTTCTGTCTGTGTTCTAGGTTGTTGCCAGGCCTTGATAATTTCAATTTTGGCCTGGAGTGGCTGCACCTTGCCACCACTTACTAGGTGTCCCAAGTACACCACGGAACCCTGCCCAATCTGGCACTTACTAGCCTTGATAGTCAGGGCTGCCTGCTGCAGAGCCTGAAGCACCTCCTTGAGGTGGAGCAGGTGTTCCCCCCAGCTGGAACTATGGACGGCTATTCGTCTGAGTAGGCTGCGCAGAAGGCATCCTTGCCAGTTAAGACCCCGTTGACCAACTGTTGGAAGGTAGTGGGGGCATTTTCCAACCAAAAGGGCATCACCCGGAATTGGTAATGGCCCTCAGGTGTGGAAAATGAAGATCTCTCTTTAGCCCCCTCAGTCAAGGCGATCTGCCAGTACCCTGATGTGAGATCAAACGTAGTGAGGAATTTGGCAGGGCCTAGTGTGTCTACAAGCTCATCAGCTCGGAATGGGATGAGCGTCAGTCCGTGTGACTGAGTTGAGACCCTGGTAGTCACACAGAACCGGAGTTCTGGCTTGGCACGGGGGACAGCAGCCTTGGGTACCAGCACCAATGGGCTGGCCCAGGGACTGCTGGACTTCTCAATAACCCATAGGGCCAGCATCTTTGCAACATCCTCCTTGATGCTGGCCTTCACTTTACCTGATAACCTGTACATTTTGTTCTTTACAGGGGGACTGTCTCCTGTGTCAATATCATGGACACAGAAGTGGGTGAGTCTAGGAGTAAGGGAAAACAGGGAAGAGAACTGCTCCAACAACTCGTAGCAGTCTCCTCTCTGATTTAGAGTCAGGGAGTCAGAGAGATTGACACCCTCCGCTGACCCATCACCTTCTTTGGCAGAGAGGAGATCGCGGACGGGTTCACTCTCCTCTTCCATGCCCTCATCCATCACAAGGAGCATACTGACCTCAGACCTCTCAAATTGAGGCTTGAGTCTGTTGTGGTGGAGAACTCTTAGGGGGTGTCTAGGGGTCTTGAGGTCCACTAGGTAAGTGGCCTCCCCCTTCCGCTCCTTGATGTCAAATGGGCCAGTCCAGCGGTCTTGGAGAGTTCTAGGCTCTTCTGGCTCCATTACCCAAACCTTGTCTCCAGGTGAGAATTCGACCAGAGTTGCCTTCCGGTCATACTACTCCTTCATCACCTCTTGACTGGCCTCAAGGTTACTTTTGGCCTGCATCCAGAAGAATTGGGTTTGGTTGCTGAGGGCCAGCACATCTTGGGGAGGTGCCTTGGGTGCTTTCTCTCAGCCCTCTTTCACGATGCTTAGCGGTCCCCTGACAGGGTGACCATAGAGAAGCTCAAAGGGGCTGAACCCCACCCCTTTCTGGGGTACCTCCCTATAAACAAAGAGAAGGCATGGCAAGAGGACGTCCCACTTATGCCTCATGGCCTCAGGTAGGCCAGTGATCATGCCTTTGAGGGTCTTGTTGAATCTCTCAACAAGCCCATTGGATTGAGGATAATAAGGGTTGGTAAACCCGTAGGTCGCCCCACACTCATCCCACATTGACTTCATGTATGCAGACATGAAGTTTGTGCCTCTGTCAGACACAACTTCCTTAGGGAATCCCGCACGGGTAAATATTCTCATCAGGGCTCTAGTCACCACCGGTGCAGTCACTGTTCTCAGAGGGATTGCCTCTGGATAGTGGGTGGCATGGTCCACCAAAACCAGGATAAACTGGTTTCCCAAGGCAGTTTTGGGGTCCAAGAGACCAATGGCATTGATGCCCACCCTTTCAAAGGGGGTCACAAAGACAGGGAGTGGGATCAGGGGGGCCTTAAGCCTTTTCCCTGTCTTCCCACTAGCCTGGCAGGTGGGGCATGCCCTGCAGAAATTATCTGAGGCAACCTGCATTCTAGGCCAATGGAACTGGGTGACAAGCCTGGCAAAGATCTTGTCTTGGCCCAAATGTCCTGCCAGGGGGATGTCATGAGCCAGACCCAGTAGGAAGGCCTGGTAACATTGGGGGACCACCAGCACACATGCTGCCCCAATGGCCGAAGCCTTAGGCTCACTGTAAAGGATATCATTCTCCCAGTACATATGGTGATCGCCAGAGGCTTCACCAACTGCTTGGGCTGCGGGCTGTTGCCTCAGACCCTCAAGGGTAGGGCATTACTTCTGTGCCTTGCAGATTTCTGCCCTGCTTAGCCGACCCTCTACATGTCAGTCATCAAGTTCAGGCAGGTTGCCCAGGTCAGCAATATCCTCTCCCATTGGCTCAGGGACCTCCCCCTCAGGGACCCCGTCCACCACCATGGGAATATCTAAGGCAGGTTTCCCGTGCCTCTTGCCCTTCCTCTTTGCAGCTGTCTGGGCCATTGTTCCAGGCTCCAGACACCCTTGACTCCCTTCCTGGGCAGCCATGAACCTTGGGGTCATGCAGACCCACTCAGGCAAACCTAACATCTCCAGGTGGGATCTGAGCTCTACCTCTTTCCAGGCAGTATGCTCAAGATCATTGCCTAACAGACAAGCTACAGGCATGGCAGGTCTCACAGCTACTTTCAGAGTACAAGAGACCCCCCCCACTCAAAGGGAATGGCAATGGCAGGCCTGAGACAAGTTGGAGGAGCTACTTAATTAGGTGGCACAATCAGTGCTGCAGGCCCACTAGTAGCATTTAATCTACAGGCCCTGGACACACAGAGTGCACTGTACTAGGGACTTCTACGTAAATTAAATAATCCAATTGGGTATGCTCCAATGTTATCATGTTTAAAGGGAAAGAGCATATGCACTTTAGCACTGGTTAGCAGTAGTAAAGTGCACAGATTCTTAAAACCAGCCAAAACAGTGTCTAAAAAGTGGAGGGAGGCAGGCAAAAAGTTAGGGGTGACCACCCTAAGGCTGTCAGGTCTAACAATCATGATCTCCTCGGCATTCTTCTAATGATAAGAACAAATCCTCTCTAGGCCTGGGCTGGCTCTAAGGAGTCACGCTACATGCAGCTCCGCAAAGTGGTTAAAACACTTTGCAGCGCAACTCGGAGTTCCACGAGAGGACGGAGTTTCCCATCGCCCCCGTTTGCATTGTATTTTACACCAAACGCAATGTGGAGTATATCCTTGAGTTTAAAATTGCATGCAAATGGTACCACATGGTTCGCATGGGCACTGCCATCTTTTTTTCTTACTCTGTTGATGGTGCTGGGCCTGTTTTTGAATCCCTCCCAAATCTTTTTCAATTCTGCACCCTCCCAATTAATCTACCCCTCATTTGTAATTATTGTATAAGTGTGTGTTTTTGTTTCTGTGTAGTTTAATTTTTTTTTATTATATTTGTGTTTTTCCATGACTTTTTGGATTTTTATTTATTTTCTCTTCATCCCAGCCGCCGGCCAATCATTTGTGAGGTGGAAGTGGCAGCACTGTTTTTTTATGTGCAGCATCACCTCCCTTCCATGCTAGCAGCAGGCAGCAGGACTGCCAGAGAATACTGGCACTGAGGAAGGGTGTGCAGGTGTGTGCGGTACACAAACAGGTCCAGCACACCACTTAGCAGCTAACACACTGCTGAGCAGATACGCTCAACCTGCATCAGGGCCTGTTTGACCTGCTAGGTGTTTAAGATTCCGGAGCTCAGTGAGTATTAATTATATTATTTGTTGTGCTTGCGTTCGACAGTACAATTTATTTTCTGAATAGCATGCTGCTCACACTCAGAGGAAACTTACATTTAGTTTCCATTAAGAATATTATTACGTGATCCAGTTTGAGCTAGGCAGGTGCTCAGCGATACCTAATCGTACTCATCGGTGCTCACTTTAGCTGATTCATTAGGAAGTCATTGCAATGCAGACCTCTTCCGACCACCTGTAACCAAAGTGAATTTGTGATATCAGTGAGTGATAGTTCTCTGTGACTTTCTTAATGTAGCTTGTACAGTCCCAAGCAATTTCACACTGATGTGTATTACTAGTATGCATCTATCGATTGCAAAAAAGGGAGATTGAGTTGGTATCAAGGGGGATGGGAAGTGAGAATAGAATCAAAGATCATTCACTGCAATGCATTAGTTTCAAATGTAGTTTTTGTAGGGATTTTAGGATTAGTACAGCCAATTCAATGTTGATACTAGTTCCATAGGCAATCTGACTTATATAAATCTGTTTTTTTAATCTTCTTTAATCTTCTTTATTTCTTACATCAGTACCCAAGGGCAAGAAGAGGGGCAGTGCCCAGGTGGGTCTGGGAAGAGCTGGGGTGGAGGAGCGATCACCAGCTCCACTGCTGAGGGCTCTGCTAACCTCAGTAAACCTAATATATTATTAGTAATTCCTTAACTTATACCTCTACCCACTATTATACTACTTTTAATTTGCCTTGCTTATTTTTTTATACTCTCTCCTTTTTTTCCAACTTCCCTATCCAATTTTTGTTTATTTCCTTTTATCCCTGCATTATCTTTTTTTTCCTTATTTAATTTTTTTTGGTAGGTGACTTTTCCAGTCTGTATTAGTCTTCAGATTTCTTCTGCTTTGTTGGTAATCTTTACGATCTCCCCTATATTTCTTGTGGTATTGTAAAACTAAGAACAGATTTTTGGTACTCTACTGTTTACTGTGAAGATTGCAGGCCCAAGTGTGATGTTATTTAGATTAGACCATCAATTGACCATTGATTCCATCTTGTTTGAGTGATTCCATTTTGTGTCTTGTTGAGTTGCAGGGCAGCACAGGTATTTTTCCTCACACAAGTGTTTTTTCTCTTCACCAGTACAATATTAGACAGTGCTAGAATATACTATGTGGTATGCAGACTTGATTGTAGTTCACAAGGCTGAGACTGTTTTTACCAGAGGAATGCACAAAATCTGTCTCAGAACTAATATGGGAGCCTGGCTTGCTTCTATGGGTGTTTTTGACACAGACAAAGTACATCCAGCATTTTGTTTCATAACAGAGGGTGGGGGGATGTCTAGAATTCTCTACTTGAGCTTGTTTTAAGGTATAGAAGATAGGAGCTCGCCTGTGGAACAGGTATGTTGCCCAGGATCTATGTGTAATCCTAATCCTGTCTACTGTTTGACTGATCTGAGGGCTTCTCCAGGTGTGCTGGCAAAGATGATGACTTTAACTCAATTGGTGAAGTATTTTAAATCTTGATTATTTAGCTCATATACACATGCACTGTTGATGCACAGCACATTTCTTTTTAAGTCTTGATCACTTGATATATGCATTTACCATAGTATATAAACATGTTCTGCAGCACTTCAGTCATATGCTTACTCTCATATATTTGTATAACTTTATTTGATATTTGGGAAGTGCCTTAAAAATTCATTTTTCAGACTAAGGGCCATATTTATACATTTTGACTCAAAACTGCGCCGACGCAGTTTTGCGTCAAAAAGTTTAACACTGGCTAATGCCATTTCTTTGCACCACCCAGGCGTCAAATTTATTCTTTGATGCTCCATGGTGCAAATCTTGGCTTAGAGTCATTTTTTTTTACTCTAACCATTGTGCCACATCGTAAAAAGAAAAATTACATTAACGCGGTGAAAATGACTTTAATCCGGTTTACGACGTCACAAACCAGATACGCGCCATTTTTCACCACAATAGCATCAAAAAGCGCTGCAAACACAGCAAAATGTGCATACGAGCCCCAAAATGGATCCCAGAAGCCATGAGAGACCACAGGAAGACTCCAACAACCAGGAACCAGCCAGGAGGACCCAGACAAGACCCGGGAGAGGGAGAATAAGAAAAGGAAGTGTTGGTTCAGTGCAGAAGAGCACAAAATACTGGTGAAAGAGGTGACGGAACACCAGCATCAACTTCTTGTCACCACAAATTTGTCAATTGGGAGGAGAGAGGCAATTTGGCAACAAATTGTCGACAGGATAAACAGTGTGGCAGAAGAACTGAGAACAGTCACTGAGCATGACTGCAAGCGCAGGACCAAGGAAGAAATGGCAAGGAACAGGAAGGCAGCACTGCAGACTGAAGGTGGGAGTCCAGCACCGCAAGAGGCCCTGGACCACATGGAGGAGATGGTGGCAGCTGTCATCCCAGAGAAGATCATCACAGGGATTCAAGGACAGGACAGCGCAGACTACCAGGAAACCACACAGATGCAGGGTAAGTTGAATGGGGGACAAAAATGCCTAAATGTTAACTGTAAGCAGGGGGGAGACATACCTACTACACAATGCATGTCAGCCATGATAATCAAGTAGTGGAAAAGGCAAAGGGGCACGGCACGGGTGCATGGGCTGTGCAGGGGAAACCAGGTGCACAGCACAACACTACACCAACAACCTTTGCATGGCGGTACTCTGCCATGCCAAGGATGTTGGAAAGGCAAAGCCAGTCCAGGAGGGTAGGGTACAACGTAAAACTGGCCTGCTGTCACACGACAGCTGGTATTGTTGCTACACGAACTAGGGCTTAATTTCCAGTCTCAGGCCATATCTGCAAGTGGTATTTACCATTGACAACAGTTGCCAATACCACCTGTGCTGTGTGTGCAGGTCAAGTAGCTAATGGCAGTTACGTGCCCTTGGATCAAACACGCCCAAAATAGAGGGTTCAGGATGACAGCGTTATCAATCCCCTGTACTTCCTAACAAAGTGCAAATCCTGTCAAATGCTCATGTCTATAGGTGCTATAAACATCAGGTGATGTTACTTACATTATGAAGTACACAGCAGTAATGTCATACCCATGCTGCACATTTCAGGTTCTACCCCCTGCCTGTGTTACAATAGCTGCAATGCCACCTTTCAACATCTCAGCTGTCATACTGCTAAGACAACAGCATTGAGGGGGAGGACATATGTGTCTAGCTAGTTAAACACACCTACACCGTCATAAGAGGAAATGGAACACTGCCAGGACCATCAGTGCAATCCAATGTAGCACACATTCCCCAACATCAACATTACACACTACCAATGCTGACACCTGTATTGTGCCATGCCCATGCTATAAATAGTACATGCTAGGTCTCCACAACATATAGGTGTATGTGAAATATCTGAGACTGGGTCAGTTCCATATTGTTAAGTGTGGTGCAAGTGGCATCAGAACACCCACAGCCATTGCAAGGCCTCACCATGCTAATGGAAGAAGAAGGAGGGTTGAGTAGGACAAGAAGGTGGCAACATACAATTTGGACAGAACCTACACCTAGAGGATGTGATGCAGACAATTCCCCAAACTGCCCACACTACATGTGACATGCAGGTGGGGCATAGGCCTAGGAGAATGCTAATATTGATGACAGGAACAATGAACAGGAACCAAAATAGGAAGTCAGGAACATCAAGTTACAACTGCCACAAAACAGACACACTAATTGTACTCTATCTCATTGCAGAGGACAATGGCTCTCCTGGGGATATGCCTGTCCTGGACTTCCCTGATTACATGGATGATGAGCTGACAAACATTAGCCAGCAGATCCTCCAAGATATCCTTGGAACCCTCCAGACCCCACCATCAGTCGCAAGGAGGAGTACAGCTACAGCAGCCATCACCGAGGACCCACCCACCACCCCATTAGTATGACCTGCCAGCTCCAACCCAGCTGAGGACTCTGAGGACACTGGTACCACCTTTTAGAGGACAGTAGTGGGAGTACAGCGGGAGCTGGCCAAGGAGGTATGGGTGGGGATGCAAAATATGGCAGCCAGCCTTGAGGGTATGCGCACGTGCATCATGTCATCTGCAGAACAGGCAGCAGCCATGCAAGCGCTACCATCCCTCCTGCAAGGACTACAACAGTGTGCAAGGGAATTCACCACAGTAGTTAGGGACTTGCCACAACACCTGGCATCCCAAACCTTTCACTGCATGCACAAATGCAATCATGATCCCCTCTGGGCTGACCTGGCTGTCTATCACAGTGATGTAGCTGCTATACTCAAGAACCAGCAGCTCTTCCTTGCTGTAGTCATGCCCTTAATAGCCCCACAGTTGGCATCCACCGGGAATTCTGACTCCACGTCTTCAAACACTGAAGTGTATATTGCCCCTTCAAACCCACCACCACCAAGGGCAGAGGAGACGACACACACATCAGAAGATGAAGACGTGGAACAGATCACTTTCACCCGTAGGAGTACCCGGTAGCACAAGTCCATGCCACATGGGCACTGATATCCTAGGTCCTGTGCTTGTTAACATGCCAGTCTTGCTACAGTTGGTCACATGCACTGTTCTCCAGCACACTGATACCTTGACACTATGCACTGTAATTGTCTCTCACTACCTCATTGGCAATTCATGTTCCTCTGCACTGTATGACACTTCACCCCAGCATGTCCAATGACATGTCCCTCACCATTGCACTTGTGTTGCATCACAATAGAAGGCGTTACACTAATGGACTCACAATCCTGGACTATGTAAATATTGCACCACAGCAGTTGAAAATAAATAGCACTTACACAACCACTTTGTCTCTGTGTAATGTGACTCATCAACTGTGTAGGAGATTAGTGATGTATGTCACATGTCAATGGCCATAGCATGTCAATACAACAGTGTTGAAAGAATGTGGGCTGATAACTATGCACTGGGGTCTGGATTGTAACATCATCTGTGCTTCCTGAGGCTTTTTTCTGAAGTGAAATGAAAACAAACAGTATAATGCTGTGTAGGACAGAAAAAGTCAGCTTCAAGGTATGTATAAGCTGAAACTCAATGTGGCCAACATTCCCTTCAAGACAATCTTTATATATGTGACATCTGACCATAAAATTTCATCACGCACACACACCATACAGCTGGAATGGATGTGTACGAGTGTATGGACACATATGTAACCTGGGAGTACAATGTAAGGAATGACAGGTGTGATTTATGTATTCAATACTACATACGATAATAACATCACTCAGCTTATCAGGGTTCACATGAACATCAGGCTGCAGGAAGACGTCCCACAGTGCCCAAGATTCCAATTCAGGACTCAAACGATGACAGATTTAAAAACACATCCAACCTTCACAACTCATTGGGAACCATAGTAACCTTGAGTGGTGGGTGGAATGGATGGCAGATGCATAGAGAAGTAGCTGCCAATGTGACAGCATCATAAGGAATTGGGAATAACCATGTCAATAATGAGATTCTGATGCAGAATGCAACACTAATGCAAATATTAAATTGACACTGTAAACCCATGCCAAGGCCCTGATCCCCAAGCATATGACACATACCGTAAAGGAGTACATAAAACTTTATTTCACAGTAATAAAGGAAACTTAAACTAGGGGAAACACATTAAAAAACCTAACATATCCTAACTAAACATTACCCACAACTGGCCCTAACTACCCTAAGCTAAATGTTACCTATAATATTTAACTAAGTAATCTAAACATCAACCCACCACACCCCTTATATGGCAGGATACATGTAGGACAACATATACTAACCTAAACACATACTAACTTAATCTAAACAAATCTATATTATTTTGGTATTTTTTTAATAGATTTTTTTAATTATATTTTTTATACACATACACCCCACCATCATCCCCCACCCACTCACCCACAAGAAACACATGTAATAGCATGACCCCCTCCACCACTAACCCACGTATACTAACTAAACTAATAGCCTACTCTAACCTAACATTAAGCCCTCTAAACCCACTAAAGATAAGAACCAGGAAAGAGGAGGGAGGGGAGGGAATCATGGGTGAGGATCCAAAAGTCACAAATTGTCCCTCTGCAGGATCTTCTTAATACCCTGC
This sequence comes from Pleurodeles waltl, assembly GCF_031143425.1. Lineage (NCBI taxonomy): Eukaryota > Metazoa > Chordata > Amphibia > Caudata > Salamandridae > Pleurodeles > Pleurodeles waltl. The sequence continues at coordinate 1,032,771,250 of NC_090448.1, read as the reverse complement.
AGTCTCCTGCTATTGCGTGACACTTTCTGCTGCAGCCTGTCCATCCTGCGCAATATCCATTGCATGTCATGTCACATTGTCTGAAATTCAACATTGTCTATCACAGCAGCTGGGGTTGTTTGAGTTCCACTTGTTGATTCCACTGCTGGTGCCAGTGCTGTGGTTGGAGGGGGAGGTGCAGGAGGTGCTGCTTATGGGCCTGGAGCAGATGAGGTTGAGGGACCTGTAACAATGGTGTCTTCCCTTGGGCGACTGTGGTCTGGCCTGTAGTGGTTTTGGTGGCTGTTGTGGGCAAGACTGCACCCCCTTGGGCAAATGCCCTCCAGACCCCTGTGGCTCTCTCATGGCGATAAAGGCGTGTCATATTGCGGAACCCAGACTCCACATCAAGTATGTGGTGGTAACACATTGCCCGCCTTTGGAATTCCCTGATCTCATGGGCATTCATGTTGGCAGCTGTTAAAATAGAGAAAGCAACACATTAGTGACATCATTGTGTGATACATCTACAGATGATATTCTAACACTTCCTCAAATATAGCACATACAGTCCAAATCACAGTACAGATCATAGAATGTCCCTGAGGAATGACATGCCAACACAGCCTACACATCTACTATCTAACAGCACAGCAATGCACAACAAGGTGTGTACCTAATTAAATGATCTGTGCATCATTGTACTGCTATTAGTCACATAACAAATGCTGCAAGTACTCCACATGTGTCAGGCCAACTAATGACTATCTTCTGGATGACAATCAAGGCCCACAAGACCTGTGATTTGTAAATGGAATTGCCTGGACAGTATGCAGTTGCTAATCACAAGGGGGGATCATAGGTTGGAACAAATGAATGTTTGAATTACGTCTGTCTTCTATACTGGGCTCCTCACACCTAGGTACACACATTTCCTAACCCTGTGCCTAAGGGGGGATGGACATGCAATACATACTTTCAAACATCGAGGACAGCCAGGAAGCTTTGGACAGCTGTCCATGGGTTTAGTCAGTCCACCACAGGTAAGGAGGGCTGCCAACTAGGATTGACTCAAACATTGGACAATCACATCCACATTCATGTTTCTAATTGTGGACAATTGTCAACATCATTAGATCTCACTGATACTTTCCAAAAACAAGCACATTGATGCAAGCACCCATCTGGCCTTGACCTGCATGCACACCTATGACATTTCACTCAAGTGCCACATAAACGGAGCAAAACATGTGGAGCTAGATGGTGCTAGGAAGTCAAACATACAGTCCTACATGTTCATTAGTTAACAGGGATGCTCAAGTCTGTGGGTAAGACTCCGGCATCTCTGGTCTGTGTGAATCAGGGTATGACTTGCTGACTAAATCATGAAACTGGCCACCACCAAATTAATCATTGGCATACATGTAGCAAAAAATCACCCTGTTCATCTGCCCATGCCTATAGCGCAGCACTCAAATCCCAATATATGACTCTCCGCCACAGAATGTCCAACTCAAACATGGAACAAAATGTCAACCTCCAGCAAAGCCACATATCAGATCATGTGCCTGCACATCATATGCAATGAGTCCAACACACAGGAATCAATCACACAACAGCTGCAAACACAACACAGGACAAACATATCAACACTTACTTGCTACGTCTGGGTCCGCAAATCGAGCCTCTTCACCAATTGTATATGGGGAGGGTCCACCTGTAAAACATGGAAGGGTGAAATGTGCTCAATGTCTGCTCCCTGTACAAAACTTGGATCAACAAATTACTGTGGGTGACATGTTATATGATAGAGCAGCACATCAGGCATGTAGACACCCCAACAGACATACTACTGCAAACATGCATTGACACTATCACTCCAGTGAGTGATAGACACACATATGCACACATGCACTGGTCCTAACAATCATGTGGTGCCAAACATGATTACTCAATTTTGTGCTGATTTATTCCTAGAGGGTACTCCATTTCATCATTTGTTATTATGAGAGACATGCAAAACCACATTCCTGGTGCACTGCAATACCAGTGACTCAGGTATTGTGGCTTGTGCATCAAGGGACAATGAGTTACTGTGTGATGCTCATGTAGGTTGAGTTTGTGCAGGATTTAGGCGGTCACTCTGACTGCGGCGGGCGGCGGTAGCCGCCCGCCATGCGGTCACCGCTATCTGGCCGCACCGCGGTCAAAAGACCGCGGCGGCCATTCTGGCTTTCCCGCTGGGCCGGCGGGCGCCCGCCAAAGGAGCGCCCGCCGGCCCAGCGGGAAAGGCCCTGCAACACAGAGGCCGGCTCCGAATGGAGCCGGCGGTGTTGCAGGGGTGCGACGGGTGCAGTTGCACCCGAAGCGATTTTCACTGTCTGCTAAGCAGACAGTGAAAATTATGCTGGGGCCCTGTTAGGGGGCCCCTGCACTGCCCATGCCAGTGGCATGGGTAGTGCAGGGGCCACCAGGGGCCCCACGACACCCGTTCCCGCCATCCTGTTCCTGGCAGTAAAAACCGCCAGAAACAGGGTGGCGGGAAGGGGGTCGGAATCTCCATGGCGGCGCTGCTTGCAGCGCCGCCATGGAGATTCAGCCCAAACAGGGGAAATCCGGCGGGAAACCGCCGGATCCCCTTTTCTGACAGAATGGGCAGGGAAGCACCGCCAGCCTGTTGGCGGTGCTTCCGTGGTCATCCACCCTGGCGGTCGAGGACCGCCAGTGTTGGAATGACCCCCTTAGTGTGCTTTCAATGGTCCATTATATGTGTGCCTATGTTGTATGTAGGTTACATATGCCATGTTGGCAGTGTACCCAGAGCCGTATATTCCCCCTATGACACCATGATGGCAGGGTTCCAGTGTGTTACTTGATGACAATGTTACGCAGAACATGGATTGACCATTTATCTAAATCAAAACAACCCAAAAATATATGCTGACAGTGTCTAATTTGATCATCCGTGACAGAATGCATGGGCACAGGTGTAGTCATTGCACCTGAAATTTGTTCCTCTGGGCCCTGTGTACCTAGATCAGGTATTTTAGATCACAGTTTGCCACATTCATTAGCTTACAGTTACCAAGTTGGGTGATCTGTGGTTATACCCCCGAACTGACACTGTCCGCTAATTGAAACATGGTTTAGCACATGTCCTACTTCTGCAGTCTTGATGAGGTAGGTCTCTATTTGTAACCACCTTGAGAATGGCAGCACTCACAGGAATGCTGGCCTGCTGATCTTAGCATACCACCAAGTCTGTGATGGCTTTCATACTGAGAAGTTAACAATTGTACATATGCTGCACTAGATCAGCAGAGGTGTACCAAACGTAAACTAGCAAACTATTTTGTCACTTTAAATGTACGATGGAAGCAGTCAGTTGTCCCATGCACAACATCATGCAAATGAATAATTTCTGACCAGTCATTCGCAATGTTCAGGGATCCCATGATGACCCATTAACTTTAGAAAATTGTTTGGCTATAAAGTGACACAGATGGCAAATGCACCAGCTCTGTACCGGCAATTGTGCCCAAGGCAAAAATGTTGTTGGGCCATGCTACTCAATGACAGAATTTCTACGCCTACTTCAAAAAGCCACAAGAGGAACCTGTGTACTGCTACTGCAATCTGGTAGAATCCGGGCACAATTAAGTTTGGCCATGTGAAAGATTATCAGCCCAGACGTAAACACACAGAAACAATTAACTTAGGGCTAGATGTTATTTTTTGATAAGTGTAGCATTTGCTTCATTTGTTTATGCCACAGCTATGGAAAGAAGCACCAAAAATGTTGATATTATCAAGTGTGCATTACATTGGCATCCATAATTAATTTCAATGCTCCACAAACCAAGTTGAAATATCAGCCTAAGATATTACCAGAGGTTAGGAAGATCTTTGTACTTATGGCCATTAATACTGTGCAGACATGTATTAAAAAATTTGGGGACTACTTTGGTTACTTGCATTAGCATGTGAAATACATCGTATTCCTGGTACACTCACAGGCCCTGAATAATACTTTTGTTTGTGCCACATTACCATTATCTATTGACGTCAAAGCAGCACTAATTAACAAGATACAGTTTTCTTTTGTAAGTTTGTGCAGCTTTTCCGTCAACAAATGACGGTAATGCATACCAAAAATAGTATACATCAGGGCCACAGTTTGTTCAACTTGCATTCCACATGTCCACAAACATTGCATGCAGCATGTCACAAAATCTGCTACTGTCACTACAGAGCATTTAACTGTGCACATTAGTCTAAATTGTACTCACCAACAGGGCCACCAATCACCACACCCAGGTGGTCCAGCAGGTCCTGCTCTTGGGCCACCAGGTGAGCCCAGCGATGTTTCAGTTTGTGGTCGCTGCACTGGCTGTTGAACAGTCTTTTTAGGTGGAACAGCACCTTTGCCCAACTTATCCTCCTAGCCTTGGTGCTATGCCCCTGTATCACCCTGCCACCAGCCTCCAACATCAGGGGGAGGAAGTGCCACACCAGCTATATAAGAGCCCCTAGCTCCTCCTCACCCATTCTCCCCACACGTGGCCTTCCCAACATATCAAAAATAATAAGGACAGGAAAGAGAAATACAGGGAAATGAGGTATGGAAAGGAAAGTAAAAGAACCCACAAACAGCCCAACAATACCCCAACTAACAATACCCACTAACACACACCCAACAGTACAAAGACAAATCTAATCTCACAAAATGACAAAAACACACTAACACTGATTTACACAGACACGTACAAAACTCACAGACTGCAAAGTGAAAGTGAAAGTACACCCACTGTACCATTTCTGTAAACAGGATAACCTATTACATCACTTCCTGTCTCAAATGTGGTGCGTTTTTTTTATAATGCGTGAAATTTTATGACGCTTACGGCGTAATCTTTTTTTACGCATATGCTTACAAATTCCCCAGCATTCAAGGATCAATATTATTTTTCATGGATAACCGATTTCATGGGGTGCAGTGTTGGAATTAATGCTAGGGACCAATCAATGTATTATGGGTGTGAGTGTCATTTTTTAACACATATGCGTCATATTTTGATGCATATGCATCTTTTTTGATGCATGTGTAAAAATAAATCTGTCTATAACTGTGTTTGTGTCATTTTTCTATTTTTTAACATACATGAAGGCTATAACTATACAAAGATAGGATGTTATGACCTGCTGTGTGTGTTCTAGTGTTTGGGCACATGTGGCAGACCACACAACTGCGGACTATAATACTCATGTTGTTGTGCCAGATTAGCTCTCTTAACTGACACAACAGCAACTCAAACTTTTGGAAATAAATTGGTATTTCCTAGTTTGAGCAGGCGTTGCATCAATAGAGGATAGCACGGCTACACAACAAAAAAAATGCACTCATGGCCTGTGTGTTTATGTCTGGGAATTGTCTATTTCAATTGTTGTTGTGCCTCTGTGTGAACGTCACAAGAAGTTTTTTGCATAATGTGCTTGTATGAATGTGTTGTAATTGTGGATACCCATCAGATGCCATTCATTGAGGTACATCAGTCATGATATGTATTTGTTATTTCTGTTGCGTCTTATGCTGTGTGAACTTCCCTGAATCTGGGGACAAAACATCTCCAATGACAAACTATACACAGGATAGATAGAGGACGGTTGATAATGGCAATGTCAGAAATGTAAGCCATCACATGTAATGAAATGTTGGAAACCACTTCATGGTCACTTGTGTGTATACTATCCATGAGTCAGGCCTTTGAACATGCTAGGTAGGTACAGTGTTTGTGATACAGAGTCTCAAATCCAATCCCAAAATGTTTTGGTATACCACAGTTAGACAAATGTAAATGACCCATGTTTCTCCTGCAGCTGTGGAGGACCAGCAGACCATGCTGCATGTGTTCACATATTTCCAGTGGTTCATTGCACAAAGATGTCCAGTTCAAGTGTGTGGCCATGTGTACCCTCTGTCAGTATTGGCCTCCGTGCTGTCATAGTTATGTGCAGGTCTAGTCAGGAGTCTGTGGAGCCATTCCTTCAATTAACAGTGTATCCTTCAAAGCAGGTTTGACCTAAAGCCAAAGATCAACTAACAACACACATAGTGATAGTCCAGCTATGGCACTGCAGAACTTTCATAAGGCTGACGACAGGGCAACCTTGATGTGCTAAAAAAATTAATGGATGAGTAATAGGTAACAGGCAGCTTTCATCACAACATGTGTACACAGGGTGGTCTTGAAAATTCCCAATGCAACAGGGAACATCGGTGCCTCTGTGCTTATTACTCTCACAGCTAGCCACCACACAAGCACCATCAAAGGGTGGTGGAAGAAGTGATTCTGTGTGTGGACCGTCAGGGCACAAACATGTTTTGTCCTCACATACACATTGGCAAGCCTTGGTTGTTGTGCTGGAGGCACCGTACCGCATACATGCATACAGACATAGCACACTGTCACTGTTTGGCAAAAATAGTTACAGGCAATAAAAGACAAGGGATGAGGGCTGGATTAGGAAATTTGAATGCATGTCCCTGAACATATTACGATGAGTAACATGATTGAAATATACTATCTATATGAGGATTCATTGTAGGCCTACCAGGCACAATAACCCATGAGGCAAGAGAGGGCATGTAAAGCAACTATGAGACAAATGTAGCCACATGTAACCTCTATGTTTAACGCAAAGACTGGAACCAAAGTCTGGAACCAGTCTGGCTAACAGGATGCAGGCTCTGTCACGAACAAACATGAACAAGACAAATACACAGTGAGTAGACTCTGACTGGGAAAAGCAGGAACAATACTGTGGGAACTAAAAACAGTTTGTGCTGTGGTCTGCAACGTTACACAATCCCCCAAGGGCTCTGATACAGAAGTGATTTGTATGCCAATGCACAAGAAGGAGATTCAGAAAATGGCAGCTTCTAAGCAGTTCCAGGCAGCAGCAAGGGCAGGGCAGGTACAAATGGCTGGTCTGCATGGTAGTGCTCACAGATGTGTGCAGCGTCAGTCTCTCACAAGTCCTGGAGTTGAGAATCAAGTTCAAAGGTCCTAGTGGTCCTTTCACATGGGAAGCAATGGACAGCTGATTACAGGTCTTACTCACAACCAGGCAGTGCATTAATTGACCAGAAGTCCATGCAGACTGATGAACTATGACTATGGCATGCTATCCTGAAGTGGGAAGCACACAGGAGTCAGAATGGGAGTTTGGGTGTGTGTAGCTGAAGAATCTCAGGGTACAGATAGTAGACTGAATACATGGCAGTGTCAGGACTTTTTACCTGGGATGGACTGCACAGGACATGTTCTGTGAGCAATGCTTGGCATACCTGGGGCACCCCTGCTATCCATTTTCAGCTTAGATGGACTTCTTGTTACACATGCTCCTTGCAGAGATAGCTGATGTCACACTTACTGCCGTCAAGGGTCTGGTCATACATTCCTGTTACCAATGCAATAGCACATACACTACCTCATGTAAAAGACACTTTTTTTCCTTATGATTGATGGTGTCTTAGTTGTGTGTCATGTGCTGCAATGGACCTTGTTGGCGACATGGATGTGGTCCTCTGATATTGCCCTTCACATGTGAAATAGACAGGATATATGTCATTTACACTGTGTGTGATGTTGGCTGCACATTCATACCCATCAAATGTGATGTGGCTTTTTCAGTATACTAATCCGTATTTCTGGAATGCTCAATGAGGCTAAACTCGGATTGTGATTCCTAGGGATTATGTGATGCATAAAAAATTACCCAGAGCATGACTGAGTGATGAAGTTAGGTGTTTAATGACATGTGATAACAAAGTGGTGATGGTGACTATAGTTAGAAGTTTTATACGATGTGTTGTCTGCGACGCAATCCTGCAGCATTATTTGGATGTTCCCCCTCATTTTCACCGACAGCATCCTCCTCTTCCTCCTCTTCAGGCATTTGTGGGTCTGGTTCATAGAGGGGAATGTTCCTCCTTACACAAATGTTGTGCAGGATGGCACAGGTCAAAATGATCTTGCAGACCATTTCAGGTGAATATAGGAGGCTGCCTCCAGTGATGTCCAGGCACCTGAATCTGGACTTCAGGATGCCAAAAGTCCTCTCAACTATGGTGCATGTCCTACGATGCGCCTCATTATAGGCGCGCTCTGCTGCTGTGCTTGGGTTGGCAAATGGGGTCATTATCCATGGCTAGATCTCGTAACCCTGATCAGCTGAAAGAGAAAATGAGGGTAAATATTTGGTTGTGGGTTGCACCTTGATTATCACTTTGCATGGCAGTTATTATCTTGTGTCGTCTGTGACTCCTTTGTGTATGTGGTATTGTGTGGGATCCTAGGCTTCTAAGATGTTCTTTCTGCATTGGGTTGTTTACCTATCAAAACTGGTGTTTGGCTGATTGACCTGATATCAGTGGTATATTTCTTAACCTGCAGTTCAATGTGTATCCCCCATGTATTATGTCATGTGAAAGAAGTGTCCATGTGCCTTTACTGGAGGTGACATGATACTTCCACACACACAATCGATTCCACTGTGGTGGTAACACGGTTGCACGATATGGGCTGAACAGCCCATCAAATTCTACATGTGTGATTGCATGTGCAACGCAACAGTGAGGCCCTATGATTTGGTTAGGTGACAATGTACTGAACAGCTCCATAAGTTGGCAGCACTGAAGTGTTCACAACTGACAATGACCAATTATCCCACGTGTGACAAGTTCTATGCAAACCTATTTTTGTGCCCTCACCAAGGTGCCTCATGTGCAAACATGTGCCTACACTACTGACTTAGCTCCAGGTAAGCTGGCTAACTTGGTTGTGGGGGGGGAAGGTTTTAGTGTCAGAAGGTCCATGTGTCTGTATATCTGTTATGTAATTGGGAAATTGTCTCAATCCATATGTGAAGCAGTGTGCACTTTGCATTAGTGCACATCCACATGTTTTCAAAGCACAGTCCACTTCCTTATTGCTAGCTTGCATTGTCACCTCAGGAGTGATGTGAGATGTTGGTACTGCCTCAATGATTCCATGTTACCTTCATTAGAGTCAGCGTCATCATGCTATGTGTCTCATGGTGTTTGACCTGCAGCAAAACACATTACACACCCCTTACATAGTACGTATTGCTTGGAAGGGTGTGTGATTGAGTGTTATTGATGTGATATTTGAAGATTCATCTTCCAAGTTGTACTGCCAGTTAAGACCATGTCATTGTCACTGTGTGATTTTAAATTGGTCCCTTGTGTCTCTGGAGTGGCATCTGTTGTTATTTGCATCTGTCATTTGTCCATAGATGTGTATCCCTTTGAGTCAGGATATCAAACATGACTACCAGTGTCACAACCTCAGTGTCTTCGTGGCCACGTGTCAATTTAGTGGTGTATGTGTTGTGTGTCCTACAGGGTTGCTGTGCTGTGTGTATATAACTAGGTTTCTTTACTTACTACCAAGTAGGCCATTGCCATATCGTCCATCCTGGAAGTGCTGATTGATGGTGCTGTGGCGGAATATGAATAAATCAGGTGCACTCCCAGGATACTTTGCCACGATGTTGGTGATCAATCCACAGTGATCCACAATGGCCTGCACATTGATGGAGTGTTTGTGCTTCCTGTTGCTGTATAGATGCTGCGATGCAGCAGGTGGCACAATCCATACATGTGTGCAATCAATGGCACGAACCATGTGTGGGAAGCCACTGATTTGATAGAACCCCTGTTTGGTCTCCTGCTGCTTCTGCTGCGTGTTGGGGAAGCTGATGTGGTGGGGTGTGAGAGAGACGTTGGCATCAAGTACCTTGGGAAGAAAGTTGAAGAATAAGGGCTGTGAGGTCCCGGCAACCAGGGCACCAGTGGTTTGGGACAGCTTGCAGCTTGGTCTCTATTGGAATGATGTGGGGCGTCTGCAAGCTGAGAGCCAACTGTGGCTCAATGTGGCACAGCAGCTGCTGTATGGCTTGCCAGTTTAGTCTGTACCTCTGGATTATTGTCATGTTCCCTGAGGCCCTGAAGGGTTGTCCTGGTCCAGAATATCCTCTCCTGCGTTCTGTGTTGCCTTTGGGGTCCCTGTTGGTGTGGTGGTACCTGCTGCTGTTGCTCCAGTGCTCTGCATCTTTGCACGTGCTGGATGAATAGCACCTCCATGTCTTCCTTTTTAAGCTCTGATGTTGCATCTGTGAGTTTTCCTTAAGTACTGGTGTGCTTGCCCCATTTTAACTCCTGCCCTGACCCAGGCATTAAATATTGACGCAAATCGGGATTTGCGCCATTTTCTGGCTCCGCCTCCCAGCCGTGCGCCATTTTAACAAGGTTAGATAAATATGGTGCACGGGTGTTTAAACCATTTTTTGGACGGGAGCGCCTACCTTGCATCTCATTGACTCAAGGAGGTCTCACACATCCAGAAAAAGACGCACACTGTGATATTTTGACATTAGATGGGTCTAGCGTCAAAGTATAAATATGGTGTTAGCCAAATTTACATTTAAAAAATGACGCAAATCTTGTGCAAAGGGTGTATAAATATGGGCCTAAGAGTGCTGAATTAGTTTGGCATTGTGTCCTCTTAGTTTAAGTGAAAGCAATGCAGCAAGTAAGCTAGAATTATAAACAATAGTCACCATGTATGTTTGTTGAGAAGGCTTTCTTGTTCGTGCTCATTCTTGAACAGTTAACAAGAGAGTGGCCATGGTCATGGACCACCCCCTAGCCCCCAATGTTGGGCTATGTAATTCATTTATACAGTATACCAGCAGTTCCCATGACAGTACAGCATGGCTGGAAAGTAGGAGGTCCTATTGCATTTGCTAACCAACACAATATATCTTTAATTAACAAACATTATTCCATCCCTTCATTGTGCTTCAAGGATTCAGAGTCATCGTCATCATCATCATCATATGCTATAGCTGTGCCCCTCCATTACAAAAATATTTTGGTTGGATTGACTACCTAGCTTTTCTAACATCATGAACCAAAAAAAGACTACATCGCTAACCGAACTGTAGTGATGTTTTGTGGTTGTAATTTTGTTTGTTAAAAAAATTAAGGGGAAGTATATCCGGCATCTAAATATTGTATAATTTTTTTGTCTAGCCACAAAGAGTGCCACCAGCTCAAGTGCTGCTGCAAGAGGAGATTCAGTTGGAGGGGGAGAAGCTGCAGCAGGTTGGGCGGTGGTAAGTCACATTGCTTGCATATTGACTACTATTATACTCACTAGCTATAAGGGTGTCATCATGACTAGGCATGGGCATAGAAATCGGCTTCGCTGGCAGAGTTTGTGAAATTCAGGCACTTCGTGCTATTCAGAGTAGCACAGAGTTCCTTCTTGCGAGGCTGGGTTTTGGTGCTCTCCAGTAAGAACCACCATATCCCCGACCCGCTAGAAAGTATGCGCAAGATTTAGCGTTCAATCGCACTATTTCTGCCCTCGCATGTGCGCAAGACTTTGCATTCACTTGCATGGCTTGGCCGGCCAAAACAGTCTGGCTCACGAGCGCAAATGCACCTGGAGTAGATTTTCTACTTTGGATACATCTAAATCTAGTCAAAAAGTGATTTTCAGTGGATTTCCTTCTCCAATGGAGCTTTCAAGTTGTTTTTTTAGATTGAGAATCCTTTTTTTCAAACAGGAAGGAAGTGGCCCAGAGAATCCAACTTCCTGTTCCTGTCCGGCAGGCTCCTCCCAGTCCTTTCTCCATCTCCAGGTCACTTTTCACTTGGAGGTGAAAGGATCACTCTCTTTGTCTCCTGAATATACCTTTGAATTTAAGGACTTTGTGTTTGTGAGTTTGTGAAATCACACAAATACGTAAAAAAACTATTGAATAAGGGTGCTTGCGTGTGCAACAGTATTTCTTTGTACTTTATTTTGATTTAAAAATTTATAGTGTTAGGTGGCGAGGAGTTTAGGTATGGGCCCAATTAACCTCACTAGGGTGGGCGTCAGCCACACTACCTCCCTGGTGCGAGTCACGACCAGTGGCCAACACCAGGGAGGGGGTTGAAAATTATTTTTTTTATTTAAAAAAACCTGGGAGACACAGAAGATCTTCCGTGTCTCCCGCTGACCCCCCCACCCACTCCTATGTGACGTCAATGTTTTCCCCATCACAGCAGGAAGCGGCCTTGTGGCCGCTTCATTGCAGCTGCTTCCTGCTCCATTGGAGAAAACTGGCCCAAACGGGCCTCCTTGACATTCGGGAAGGCCTCGTTTGAAAGGGTAGGTTCTCTTCCTGAACTGGTTTCCTGGTGACAGCCAGGAAAACCCACTAGACAAAAGGGATTTCGCTTAGGGGGGGTCAGCCCCCTCGTTAAATGGTACCCGATCACGCTCCCCCGGAGGTTTAAAAAAAATAATTAATTTGACAGGGGGTCTGGTGGCAATAATTTTTGTAATAGTTGTATGGTATCCCTGGGGGGCAATATGCCCCCAAAAAAACCATGCAGCTATTAAAAAATATATAGATCTATATATATATTTAGATCTATACATAGACATATCTATGTAGATATATATATCTATATAGATTGATATATCTATTTATAGATATGGCAAAAACATGACAGACCTCAAATGCGTCGATAGGTCTATGAGGAGAATTAAGGAACGGATAACATGTGAAACATCATTTGTTGTTTATGTCCTAGAGTGTTGAATCAAATATATAGGGAGCACTGTAAATAAATTGAAATTACGTATATTACAACACTAGAGAGCTTTTTCAAATAGAGATTACTCGGATGTTATTGTCAAGCACATATGGGAACATCATGCTGGAGATTGTGACAATGTTTGATACTCTGGCATTCATCACGTAAAGCCCAACGTTAGAGGTGGAGATCGAGAATTGACCCTTAGGAGGGCAGGGTCCAGATGGATTATGATGATTGGAACTGAGATACCTTGGGGCTTTAACACGGATGCCGAACTTTATGTCCATTTGTAAATAAATTGTTAGGCTGGACAAGACATTCAGAGAGAGAGAAAAAATACGCAGTGTATTTCATTCTGTGCTTCTCAATACATGGAGAATCAATGAAGAGTAAACTGGGGGGTATTCTATTAGAAGTGTAAGAAAATCAGTATATGGCTCTCTTTCATGAAGATGATGGATGATTGGAAGGTGGAGGAAGTCTTGGGTACTTTACCAGGATGGTAATTATGTGAGACAATGGCTTATGTGCCTTTACAAATTATGCAAATACTTTATCGAAGAAGTGGAAACTTGTGAAAATATAAAAATATGTGAATATGTTAAATACACCATTTAATGCCACTCATGAGCTAAAATTATGCGAATACAACAGTAATATAAATACTTTATTGTAAAGTGAATTATGAGAATAAGCCATCTATTGGGTAAAATGTGCAGAGATATGTGCCCCAAAAAATGCCCTTTATCGACTGAAAGGCATATTTTTGGAGGAGTGAAAACTTGTGAAAACATATAAATACGTAAATATGTTAAATACGCCATTTTAATGTTATCAATGAGTTAAAATTTTGAAAAGACATCAGTAATATTAATACTTTATTGTAAAGTGAATTATTAAAATTAGCCATTCATTGGGTAAAATTTGCAGAGACATACGATCCCAAAAAAGCACTTTATCGACTGAAAGGCACTTTCACAAAAAATAAATATTGTGATGAATTTTGTAAATAGAACAGAAAAGAAGAGTCAAAATGTGCGTGACAAATTACTTAAGGAACGTATTTGTTTTAAATAAGGGAACACTCTAGTGGAAAAAGTTCACCATTTTTTGAGTGAACAAGTTCTCTTGTAAATTTCTGAAAACATTCCTGAAGGGAAGCACTCTATTGAAAGAGATATAGAAATACTGCATTGAGAGACCCTGTAAATATTGTGAGGAAATGGAAAAAGGAAAGTTACATATGACATTATGGTGCTTTTTATCTGTATGTACTTTTATGGAGGAGGTGTAGACAAAAGGAGTGTGCTTCTTTAACTATATGTTTTGCACTGCACTATGAAATGGCCCAGTCAAAGGTTTCTGTTGAAACGCCATTTTTTCTGGTGGCACCTCACACTTTGCACTTTCATTGTTATGAAATAATAAATTCTTTATAAAAAAGGAATAACATTTGTGCCATCTCCTGGGATTGCGTGAAGAACAAATTACAGACGGAAGCAGGCACCCTGGGTAAAGATCATAGATATGTATATCTGAATGGTCTGTTAAAGGCTACGGCCAAAACGCGTTACCATGTTTATGAGCACTTTAGACTTTAATAAATGGAATAATAAGGATTTTGAATCTCTTCCTGGTGATGCCGCCTTATTTCTCTGTCTTGGATTGGAATTTTCAACCAGCCTCGGGCAAGAGAGGCTCCTGAAGGGGAGAAACGAATGGTAATATATATATATATATATATATATATATATATATATAGTTATCACTTTTGTCAACGCATGTGTGGTTTCCCTAGGGGCTGCGATCGGCTCCCACAACAACCACACCCAGATATAAAAGTGATCTCTCTCTCTCTCTCTCTCTCTCTATATATATATATATTATTATATATATATAAATATATATTCGCCTCCACTTCAACTGACGCGTTTCAAATATAGCTTTTAGGAAGCAATAAAAAAGTCAAGTAAGTCTTGTGATTATGTTTCTGCTACAAAAGGATCTGACTTTTGTCTATTGGTAGTTTTGATGCCATAAAGTAGCGCAGAAGGTTTATATGCCTACAGCAAAGATCAAACCTGTATTTTATGTAAATAGCTGAGTAGATTAGTAGTCAGCCATTACCTGCGCTTAAATACAAATTAAATGTCTGTGTGGGGGGCTATGGAGAGATGAAGGGCACTTCTGCTGGATGGTAGTGAGGGAATCTGAGGAGGAGGTCATGGGAGTGGGAGCACCTATAGTGATTGTTGGGCTGGTCACTAGAGGCGCTAAAGACTGTGATGATTGGTATATAGCAAGGTGAAGTATAGTGTGTCTTTTTTTGAGTGTCCAGAAAGAACGTGCTGATTGAGGGAAGAAGCAAAGGTAAGGTGACCTCTACTGCTGCACATATCACACACACCCACCAGCAATTTTGTGACTGTCTACGTAGGGTAGTGTTTTAGAGCGACAGTTTAGCCAGTAGCAGAGATTGTATCTCGTTGGATAACTGCTGCTCAAGCCCTCACTCAGGTTATAGAGGACAGCTCTGACGTAGGATCAGAGACTGAGACAGCAGATACTGAGACAGCATCTTGGGGATAGGACAATGATGCAGATTCTGGGAGGGATTTTTCAGTCAGAGGATTCCCATTCAATAACTCCTCTTCCATTGATTATGAGGGAGGTGATGAGGACAGTCGTGCTGTCCCTTTGCAAGTACAGTCTGTCCAGCTTAACAATAGCAGCTTAGCCCAAACCAGAGAGCAGGTGCATGTGGCGCCAAGCACAGAGAGAGTGCTCTCTTGGGATCTCCCCAATTTAGTTCAGCCAAATTCCACAGTCCAAATCGTATTGTGGAGACATCATAATTATCTATCACAAAACAACCTGGTTTTGTTAGGCAGGAACCTGCGGTTTTGGTCCTGTGCTCAGCGGCCATTTAGGGAAACCTACCAAACCCAGACAATTTGGAAACTAGATATCCAGGGGAGTTCACAGAGGTGTGACTTGTGTGGATTCCCCAAAGTTTTCTTACCCAGAATACCCAGCAAAAAGTGAAATGTTGAATAAAAACTGCTCAATTTTTTTCTTGCATTTCTGTCACACAAACTATAGGAATATGGGGGATCCACAAAATTCCTACCACCCAGTATTTCCCCCCCCTGTGCTGATAAAAACAATACCCTACTTGAGTGCCTGTACCTAGTGCCTGCATCAGGAATGGATCATCCTAGGGTCAACTGTTGCCCTCATGTAAGGACTAACATTGAACGTTGTGTGATCTATTCCTGTCGCAGGCACTAGGTCTACCCACACAAGTGAGGTACCATTTTTATAGAGAATGCTGGGTGGGATGAAATGTGTGGCTCCTCTCAAATTCCAGAACTTTCTATCACCGAAATGTGAGGAAAAAGTGTTTGTTTTGGCCAAATATTGAGGTTTGCAAAGGATTCTGGATAACAGAACCTTGTGAGAGCATCAAAAGTTACCCCATCCTGTTTTTCCCCTAGGTGTCTAGTTTAAAAGAATGCACAGGTTTTTTTAGGTTTTCCTAAGTACCGGCTGAGCTAGAGACCAAAATCCACAGCTAGGCACTTTCCAAAAAACACGTCAGTTTTCAGTGTAAAAAGTTGATGTGTCCATATTGCGTTTTGGGGCGTTTCCTGTCACGGGCACTAGTCCTACCCACACAAGTGAGGTACCATTTTTAAAGGGAGACCTGAGGGAATGCTGGATGGAATGACAGTTTGTGGCTTCTCTCGGATTCCAGAGCTTTCCATCACCAATACGTGTGGGAAAAGGTTTTTTTGCCAAATTTGGAAGTTTGCTAAGGATTCTGGGTAACAGAACCTGGTCAGAGCCCCACAAGTCACCCCATCCTGGACTCCCCTAGGTATCTAGTTTTCAAAGATGCACAGGTTTGGTAGGTTTCTCTAGGTGCCAGCCGAGCCAGAGGCCAAAATCCACAGCTAGGCACTTTCCAAAAAACACGTCAGATTTCAATGTAAAAATGTGATGTGTCCATGTTGCGTTTCCTGTCGCGGGCATTAGGCCTACTCACACAAGTGAGGTACCATTTTTATCAGGAGACTTGGGGGAACACAGAATAGCACAAGTGTTATTGTTCCTTTTCTTTCTGTACATTTTTTCCTTCCAAATGTAAAACAGTGTGTAAAAAATATATCTAGTTGTGAAATGCCCTGTAATTGACATGCTAGTATGAGCACCCATGAACTCAGAGATGTGCAAATAACCACTGCTTCTCAACACCTTATCTTGTGCCTACTTTGGAAATACAAAGATTTTATTGATGCCTATTTTTCACTCTTTATATTTTACTAAATGAATTATCATAAACCCGGTATACAATGAAAACCCATTGAACGGTGCAGCTCCTTTATTGGCTTTGGGTACCTAGGGTTCTTGATAAACCTACAACCCCTATATATCCCTGCATCCAGAAGAGTCCAGCAGACACAAACATATATTACTTTTGAAAATATGACATCGCAGGAAAAAGTTACAGATCAAAACGTGGGGAAAAATGGCTGTTTTTTTACCTCAATTTCAATATTTATTTTTATTTCAGCTGTTTTTTTTCTGTATGAAAACCTTGTAGGATCTACACAAAAGACCCCTTGTTAAATTCAGAATTTTGTTTACTTTTCAGAAATGTTTAGCTGTCTGGGATCTAGCATTGGTTTCACACCCATTTCTATTGCTTACTGGAAGGAGGCTAAAAGCACAAATAATAGTAAAAATGGGTTATGTCCCAGTAAAATGTCAAAATTGTGTTGAAAAATTTGATTTTCGGTTTCAAGTCTGCCTGTTCCAGAAAGCTGGGAAGATGATGATTTTAGCACCACAAACCCTTTTTTGATGCCATTTTCAGGGAAAAGAACACATGCTTTCTTCTGCAGTCCTTTTTTCTAATTTTTCTGAAAAAAACAAAATTGTAGCTGTATTTTGGCTACTTTCTTGGGCTCCTCCGGGGAACCCACAAACTCTGGGTACTTTTAGAATCCCTAGAATGTTGGAAAAAAAGGATGCAACTTTGGTGTGGATAGCTTATGTGGACCGAAAGTTATGAAGGCGTAAGTGCGAACTACCCCAAATAGCCAAAAAAGGAGTCATCATGGGGGGAGCCCGAGCAGCTAAGGGGTTAATTATTTTGCATTTCATTGATTTTTTTATCTTTTGTAAAGAAAATCTTCTGCACTGTCAGTACCTGTCCTTTTCTATATGTTTATATCATTTGCAATATTATTTTACTATGTGACCTAGATTTCCAAAGGGCCATCTAGCCAGTAGGTCCAGTACTAGTAATCATCAGTGCATGAAAGAAATACTTCAGTGATATATGTTTTTAAAACGTCATCTAGGTCAGGGATGCCATTGGATTAAATTAAAAATATTAGCTACTTTTTTAATTGCATTTTTTTCAAAAAGTGTATTATTGTGTGATATATTTGAAGGCATAAGAGGATGTGTGTACTGTTATTGTGACATTTTTATAGCCCACTTCATTTCCTTGTTTTGCATTGCTGAATTATTGTTAGTGTTTTCTTCAGTGTTACCATCATGACTCCTTATGGACAGTGTGTATATGTGTGTGTGTGTGTGTATGTTTATCATCATCCACTGTTCATCATTGTTCTCCATTCCTTGTGGCCAGTGGCTATTTTGTGTAGTCCATGTCCATTGACTTGCATGTGTTCTTTGTTCTCCATGCCTCCTTGTTCACAGTTGTTGTTTGGCCATGTGACTGGCGGCAAGTTTCTGCATCCAGCCAGTCTGTGTTTGCCATAGGCTTGTATGTGTGCTTCTATGCTATCCTTGTTCCTTGTTGTTGTTCTGATGTTCTTTCTTTGTTCTCCATGCCTCCTTGCTCCTTATTCCTGTTGTTTGAGCATGTGTCTGTTAGCCATTTTGTGCATCCAGCCATTGTGTCTTTGACATAGGCTTACATACAAGCATTAATTATTGATCATTTTTTTATTTTAATTTTATAATTTAATTGTTTATTTTTATGTTTTATCTTAATTTTTAATTTAAATTTTTATTCTATTATTTTTAAAGTAATTTTTTACTTCATTTTTATTTTATTTTTCTATTTTTTTTTTTTTTTAATTTTTTTTTTTTTTATTTCTTGTTTTTTTGGGGGGGTAATTGTTTCATTTACAAATAAAACTACTTCATTATATTTAATCCTGCATTTTGCCTTGATACATCCCATCCCACCAGAAACATCCATGATCATTCCTATATCCATCCTTCCACCAAAGAAGCACAGCCACATTAGGTGTATAATTAATCCAGTTCCTCCTGGACACCCTGGCTGCGGCGCACGGCAAACAAATCACTGCAGCATAATTCATTTTTTAATGATTGCTCATTTCACCTGGATCACCCTTCTGCCATAGGTTTTTTGAGGATTATTTCATTTACCCATGCACTTCTCTCTGACTAATACAGGTGTCTCCTTAAAAACAGATGGAGATAAAGCAAAGAGTTATATCTGTAAGTTGTGCTGCCTGATTTGAAATGAAGTTATATAGTTTGGGGGTGTGGTATGACTTTACATTGTTTGATTAAATTGGTATTTATTAGATAACTAAAATTGCATTTGTTTGTACTCTTTCAATCTGCAACAATGCCACATTTCACTAACTACATGTTTTTCTTGCTTGGTTGCTTATAGGTGCAAAAGAGACGATGCCTCACATCACCTGTAGTACTGCCAAAGAGAAGGCCATATAGTCACTTTGGTCCTCCAAACTCTTCCACTTGTGAATCTTACTGCCACTGCCAACATAGAACTTAAGATGGCCCCTAAGAAAGTTGGTCCCAAGAAAGTGGCCAGTGAGAAGAAACAGCGTTCCACCAGTGACATACCAACAGCAACTTTTTTTGGGAGACGTGTGCCTGCAACACCAGCCTCTGGGGGAGGAACCTGGGAGCACTCACTCAAACTAAGCCCCACCCCAACCTAAGCTCAAGACCATGTCTGTCATTGAGGTAGCCACTGCAATCATGGTGACACCGTCAAGCAGTGATGTTTAATCGGCTTTATCCCAACTTCCTATGCAAATGATACTCAGATTATCATCCCGATAAACAAAGACATGGAGGAAGTGGCGACCCGCTTTAATGCTTGCATGATAGCAGTGAACAGCTGGATGAAGGCCAACTGGCTAAAATTGAATTGCGAAAAAACAGAGATCCTGTGCTTTGGGATCAAGAGGGAACACTGGTCCTCCATTTGGTGGCCCAAAGAGTGCGGCACTCTTCCTGTGCAAGGGTCTATCTCTAGGAACCTAGGACTACTGTTCGACGATCAACTGTCCTTTAAACCCCAGGTTAATCAGACAATCAAAACCTGCATGTGGAATTTGAAGAAATTAAAAAAAGTTTTTCCTTTTATTCCACAACCTTGTAGAATTACTGCTACTTTAGCTCTGGTCATTTCCAGATTGGACTACGGGAATGCGCTTCTGCTCAACCCGGATAAAATATCACTACATAAGCTGCAGTTGATGCAGAACACTGCTGCTAGGCTTCTACTGAAGCTGCCCCGCGCTGCCTCAGCTAAGAAGTGCCTCAAAAATCTACACTGGCTTCCGGTGGCCCAACAGATTTCTTTTAAGTCCCTCTGCATTACTCATAAGGCCGTCCATGGGATTGGGCCTAAGGCACTAGCCACTAAGCTGCAATGGTACAGACCTAAAAGGATGTTGCGATCTGCCACTGCCTATCAAATTCAAACTCCCCGTACCAAAAAGGCGAAGTGGGGCTACAGAGCGTTTACTATCGCAGCTGCTAAAATCTGGAACTCACTTCCACTGGAACTAAGGCAAGAACATAATTATCTGACATTTAGGAGACTAATTAAGACCTGGCTCTTCCCGCGATAAGATTTGGAATCTCCCCTCTATCGGACATAGCCTCACCCAGTTAGCGCTTCGATGCCCTCGGGCCGGAATGCGCTTTATAAATACTCAATAAATACATTAATAGGATTTGTCCCTTTCACAAAGTAGTACCCAATTGTTTCAGGAAGCTGAGCAAAGTGGCCAGCAGCTGCAGCTAGCAATAGTAGACCTTCCCAAAGTTGGAGCAGAAGAGGAGGTCGAGCTTTCTGCTGAGCAACAACCTCCTCTTTAGATTCAGTGGCTCCCAGGTCTCCAGCAAGAAAAAGGAAAGGTGCTACATCTTCTCTAAGCATCTTAACAGTCTCCTGTGTCAATGACCCCAGAAAATAAAAAAATCCAGCTACAATTATGAGTGTGTTTAGGCAGGAGGGGCCCTACAACTGCAACCACCCAGTGGCACATTGGTGCAATGGGAAGCTGGCAAAATGTTAGCGCTGGACCCATTTTCTTTTATGGAAAGAGTGGATTTCTTAGAGTTTGTGGCAGCTGTATGCCTGAAATGAAAGGTTCCAAGTTGGACCAATTTTGCCATAGTTGATGTTCTAATGCTGCAGCACAATGTGCTGCAGTTGTTTGCACAAGCTTTGCAGTAAAGTTTTGTACACACCATCCACCTGACGACAGATATCTGGACCATTTGTCAGGCTTCTGATTACATGTGCTTCACTGCATAGGAATCTCTTTTGTGGGAGTAAAGCAAAAGCTTTCTACAGGTCTTATACCTGAAGAAAGTTTTAAAAGCGTTCAGCAGCATGCAATAGTAGGTATGTTTACCATGGAGAAATCACAAATAGCTGAAAACATCTTGGACAAATTTAATAGCAAGGTGTCTGAATGGCTGCAACCCAGAGGTCCCTGAATTAGATTTGTTGCCATGGACAATGGCATTAACATAGTCAAGGCCATGGCATGCAGTGGCTGTTTCAGTGTCCTGTGTTTGGCGCACTGCATCAACCTGGTTGTGCAAGACTTTCTCAAATATGAAGACATAGTCAGCAACATACTGACAACCTGCAGATGAATCTGCACTCATTTCAGGCATTCTTCTTTTGAAGCCTAGAAACAGTTGCAGATTATTCAGTGTGATAACAGAGTACCAGTTAAAACCCTAGTAGAGGAGGTGACCTGATACAGGAGGTGCCAACACTTTGGAACTCAACCTAATGTATGTTGCAACATCTGTTTGAGCAGTACAGACAGATTGCTGACTATGTCATTCTAAGAGTAGGGGATGCAATTGGGAAAGCTATGACCATGAATGCTGACAAATGGGGCCTAGTAAAAATGCCTGACACAGATGCTGCTCCCTTTTGAGGTTTTCACACGGGAAGTTAGCAAGGAGGACAGTACTGTGTGCAAATCTATCCTTTTGTTGCATCTGATACAGGACACGTTAAAGAAGGTGTCTGAAAGGTATGAAAGGTGTCTGAAAGGTTTGCACTCTGCGGTGTGAAAAAATAAACAGAAGCATATGCCTTGGTTGAGAGCCTAAGCTATTGCTTGACTTGCAAGGCTGCAACATCTGACATGATGTTGTCCAAAGAGTACATCTCTGCCACCCTACTTAATTCAAGCTCCAAAAAATGCTTTCCTCTTTCATTCCTTTTTCTGAAGGAGATGTTTTAAAATGCAAGAGGTGGATTGTTCAGCAAGTCAGAGAACTGTAAGAAGAATGGCTGGAAATTAGAGTCCCACGAACCAGTTCTGGGGTGCTGCCTTCAACTTCCAGAGGGGGCAGTCTTGTCTCAGAGCAGCCAACACCAGAAAGAAGAACATAGCAACAACAGCATCAGAAGATCCAGCCTTAGCCTCTGTATTGGCTTGATTTCAAGTGCCACGTCTTTAGTCTAGTGCAACGGCAGAGGCAAAAGAGGCTGAGCAAATGGCAGCAAAGACATTATAGTGAATGTTCCAGGAGTATCTGGATGACCCAAAAGAGGTGTATGTGGATCAAAATTCATTGGTGTATTGGTTTGGGAATACGTGCCAATGGCCATAGCTCAGCAGGCTGGCAATGAAATATCTGGCTTGTCCTGTAGCCAGTGTGTCTGCTGAACGTGTGTTCAGTGCAGCTAATGCAGTTATTACATTGAGAAGTCCCAATCTCTCAGCTTAAGATGTAATGAGATTAACCATGATCAAAATGAAACAGTATTTTATACTCCTGATTACACTGATCCAGAATCAAAACAGGAGGAGGACGAGAATGATTGATCAGAATCAAGTGTGTTGCTGACCAACTTCTGCGTGAACCACCTGAGTCTAAGGATGAACTCTACTTCCTGGACTGAGAATGCCAGTGCCACCATAGAACTTTTTAAATTATTTCTCATTGAACTTCTCTTTTCCTTCCTTCTTTCCTTCTTTCTTTCTTTCTTTCTTTCTTTCTTTCTTTCTTTCTTTCATTCTTTCTTTCTTTCTTTCATTCTTTCTTTCTTTCTTTCTTTCTTAAAAAAATGCTAGTGGAACATTATGTTTGTGTCAGATGTATGCAGCCTCACCATTTTTTGGTCAGACATTATATGGTCAGATTTGAGTTCGACCTGTGTGCAGCAAAAAATCCCCCACATTCCCTTCAGGACATTGGAGACAATGCCTGCCTCCCTCACATGCCATTGCCGGTCATTTTACATTACCTAGCAGGGCTCATTAATTAAGAGACTACCAGTGCCAATGCCAAATTCCAATGTGCTGCTGCTTTCTACTAACGGAGGAGAAAATATTTTGTTCAACCACCATGCTTGGATTAGAAGAGGTAACTGCTAACAGTTGCACCAATGAGTAGTGATATATTGAGTGATTGTGAGTGATGATTCATGACGTATGTGGTGGCTGTCACTGAGAGATGGAGTTCAACAAATTTATAAACTTGATTCTGATGATTTACAAGTTTGGGGTCTGATGGATGATCATGTTTTCTGAAAGTGATTGGTCTTTCAAACTAAGTGAAATTCACCTCCAGGGTCCACTCCTTTTCTGGTTCATCAGACCAGATCAGTCACGCTAATTACCAAACACAAATCTACACAAAATACTCTGGTTCTGTTTCTCTAGTTGTTCTTCAACTGCAGTGCTCTTGACCACACAGGTCTACCTCATTTGGTTTGGGACTGGGATGGAGTTTCTCAGAATCAGCAGGAAAAGGGTGGCAGTATTCAGGGAGGGACTCTCTCAACAGCTAGAAGGGGAAAGTTATCAACTTCAAAGAGAAACAGTAATGATGATAATAGTCTAAGGCCTACAACCTGGACATACCCCGCCACCACTACATCTCCGGACACCTGAAGAGACTCCATTGGCTCCCTGTCAACAAAAGAATCACCTTCAGACTCCTCACCCACGCACACAAAGCCCTTCACAACCTCGGACCCAAATTCATCAACAACCGCGTCTCCTTCTACACTCCTCCGCGCACCCTAGGCTCTACCGGACAGGCCCTGGCAGCCAGAAGAAGAACTGGCAGTAGGCGGGTGTGTCGATTGCCTTTCTGCAGTGCATACTTCTACTGAGGTAGGGTTGATGAAGGTCTCAGCTCCAGGCTTACAAATATTGGACCTGGTGGTGCTGCCTGCGCCACATCCCTCAGAGATTCTTGGATAGTAATGTTGGTCTCGTCTGTGCCTGCTTCCACAGTAAGTGGCTCATCATCGTCATCCTCTTCATTATCACCTCCTTCCATGATTCTACGGCTTTCTAGAACCTTTCTTTTCCCTTGCCTCTCCTGGTTTCTCACGGACTCTGCCAGGGTCCACTCTAAGTCCCTATCATTATCATTAGAAGTGTGACTTGAAGAACATCATGGAGTAGTACCCTTTTTTCTTCTTATTCAAGATCTGAGAGCCATTGATTCTAAAAGAGGAGATTCTTGCTCAGCAGGAAGCTCGACCTCCTGTTCTGTTCCAACTTTGGGGAGTTCTTCTATTGCTGACTATGCTGCAGTCTACTTTGCTCAGTTAACTGTAATGATTGGGTACCACTTTGCAAAAGGGACAAATCCAATTTAACGTCACTGCTCATTGGTGTCGCCATGAATATAGTAGCTGCCTCACTGACAGACATAGGTGGTCATTGCAACCCTGGCGGTCGGTGTTAAAGCGGCGGTAAAACCGCAAACAGGCCGGCGGAAAAAAAACGGAATCACGACAGTGGCGGAAACCACCAACAAAAACAGCCACTTTAACACTCAGACCGCCACAGCGGTACAAACAAACAGCTTGGCGGTCACCGCCAACAGACAGGCGGAGGACAATGTACCGCCCACAGTATCACAACCTACCAATCCGCCACCTTTTCTGGGGCGGATTCACCACAAACAAAAACACGGCGGAAACAGGACTTCGAAGTGAAAACACTCATCTCTACACACCCCACGAGGAATCAGGACGCCATGGAACCCGAGCTCCAGATCCTACCAGCCCTTATCTTCTTGCTCCTCTACCAGGAGCACGAACGCCGGCGAAGACCACGGTGAGTACTGCACCTACGACACAGGGGAGGGGGGAGGGAAAAAACAGGGACACACACATGCAATACGCAACACCCCCACCCCCACCCTGACACATAACAACACACACACTAATATAGCATGATACATTACAGTTACACCACGCAACCCCCCGAAAGAATGCAAAGACCAAAGAAAATGAGTGTAACCATTGTAATATATTAAAATCCAGTACGCAAAAATATATATATACACTATAAACAAAATATACACCAAGAATAGTAGTCCAGGTAGTGCTCCATTGAAGTCCGTGGAACACTGGGCCCACACGGTATGGGCGAGGCCCACACTCAATCCCCGAACATGACGGAGAGAACACTGCAGGGGCATCAGATAGCAATAAAACAGGCACCTCAGGGGGAAGGGAAAGCGGAGGCACCTCAGCCGGTTGAGTGCACAACACCAAATCCACGAGGGGGCCACATGCCCACTGTTCCATCCTGGGGAGTGAAAAGCCACAGTCTCTCAATTCACTACAGTGGGTGGGTTGCCCACTATTCAATCCTGGGGAGTGCAAAGCCACAGTCTCTCAAGTCTCTACAGTGGGTGGTTTGCCCACTGTTCCATCCTGAGGAGTGCAAAGCCACAGTCTCTCAAGTCTCTACAGTGGGTGGTTTGCTCACTGTTCCGTCCTGGGGAGTGCAAAGCCACAGTCTCTCAAGTCTCTACAGTGGGTGGCTTGCCCACTGTTCAGTCCTGGGGAGTGCAAAGCCACAGTCTCTCAAGTCTCTACAGTGGGTGGTTTGCACACTGTTCAGTCCTGGGGAGTGCAAAGCCACAGTCTCTCAAGTCTCTACAGTGGGTGGTTTGCCCACTGTTCCATCCTGGGGAGTGCAAAGCCACAGTCTCTCAAGTCTCTACAGTGGGTGGGTTGCCCACTGTTCAATCCTGGGGAGTGCAAAGCCACAGTCTCTCAAGTCTCTACAGTGGGTGGGTTGCCCACTGTTCCATCCTTGGGAGTGCAAAGCCACAGTCTCTCAAGTAGATGCCTTTCTTCACTGGTTCTGGAGGGGGCTTTGTGCCCAGAGTGCTTCATCCTGCCAAGGACAGTGGTAGTGGATGTGATACTCCACTGGTTATGGAGGGGGCTTGGTGCCCAGAGTGCTTTATCCTGCCAAGGACAGAGGTAGTGGATGTGATACTCCACTGGTTCTGTAGGGGGCTTTGTGCCCAGAGTGCTTCATTCTGCTCGTGACGGACTCAGTAGCATCAGTGCCCTTGGCGCTCATGGGCCAGCGTTGCTTGTTGCGGTGGTGCCCTGTTCAGCGGTGCTTGTGGCGGAAGTGCCCTGTTCAGCGGTGCTTGTGGCGACGGTGCCCTGTTCAGCGGTGCTTGTGGCGGCGGGGTCCTTGGTTGTGACTCAGCTGCTGGCGGTCCTGTCTGGCACAGCGGGGCTGGTACTGGCGGTCCTTCATGGCCCAGCGGGGCTGGTGCTGGCGGTCCTGTCTGGCCCAGCGGGGCTGGTGCTGGCGGAGGCCTCCTGGGCAGCTGGGCTGGTGGCGTTGGCCTCCTGGGCAGCAGGGCTGGTGGCGGTGGCCTCCTGGGCTGCGGGGATGATGGCAGTCGCCTCCTGGGCAGCTGGGCTGGTGCTGGCGGTGGCCTCCTGGGCAGCTGGGCTGGTGCTGGCGGTGGCCTCCTGGGAAGGTGTTGTTGGTGGCGTTGGCCTCCTGGGCAGCAGGGCTGGTGGCGGTGGCCTCCTGGGCAGCAGGGCTGGTGGCGGTGGACTCCTGGGCAGCAGGGATTATGGCGGTGGCCTCCTGGGCAGCAGGGCTGGTGGAGGTGGCCTCCTGGGCAGCGGGGATGATGGCGGTCGCCTCCTGGGCAGCAGGGCTGGTGGCGGTGGCCTCCTGGGCAGCAGGACCGCCAGCACCAGCCCCGCTGGGACATGAAGGACCTCCAGCACCAGCCCCGCTGGACCATGAAGGACCGTCAGCACCAGCCCCGCTGGGCCATGAAGGACCGCCAGCAGCTGAGTCACTGCAAAGGACCCCGCCGCAACAAGCACCGCTGAACAGGGCACCGCTGCAACAAACAGCGCTGAACAGGGCACCGCCGCAACAAGCACCGCTGAACAGGGCACCGCTGCCACAAGCACTGCTGAACAGGGCACCGCCACCACATGCACCGCTGGCCCATGAGCGCCAAGGGCACTGACGCTACTGAGTCCGTCACGAGCAGGATGAAGCACTCTGGGCACCAAGACCCTCCAGAACCAGTGGAGAGATACATCCACTACCTCAATCCTTGGCAGGATGAAGCACTCTGGGCACCAAGCCCCTTCTAGAACCAGTGGAGATTTACATCCACTACCTCAGTCCTTGGCAGGATGAAGCACTCTGGGCACCAAGCCCCCTCCAGAACCAGTGGAGAGATACATCCACTACCTCAGTCCTTGGCAGGATGAAGCACTCTGGGCACCAAGCCCCCTCCAGAACCATTGGAGACTGTCATCCACTTGAGAGACTGTGGCTTTGCACTCCCCAGGATTGAACAGTGGGCAACCCACCCATTGTAGAGCCTTGAGAGACTGTGGCTTTGCACTCCCCAGGATAAAGCAGTGGGCAAACCACCCACTGTAGAAACTTGAAAGACTGTGGCTTTGCACTCCCCAGGATTGAACAGTGGGCAACCCACCCACTGTAGAGACTTGAGAGACTGTGGCTTTGCACTCCCCAGGATGGTACAGTGGGCAAACCACCCACTGTAGAGACTTGAGAGACTGTGGCTTTGCACTGCCCAGGATTTAACAGTGGGCAAACCACCCACTGTAGAGACTTGAGAGACTGTGGCTTTGCACTCCCCAGGATAAAGCAGTGGGCAAACCACCCACTGTAGAGACTTGAGAGACTGTGGCTTTGCACTCCCCAGGATTGAACAGTGGTCATGTGGCCCCCTCGTGGATTTTGCGTCGTGCACTCAACCGGGTGAGGTGCCCCCCACTCCTTTCCCTCCCCCTGAGGTGCCTGTTTTATTGATATCTGATGCCCATGCAGTGTTCTCTCCGTCATGGTCGGGGATCTTGTGTGGGCCTCGCCCCTACCGTGTGGGCCCAGTGTTCCACGGACTTCAATGGAGCACTACCTGGACTACTATTCTTGGTGTATATTTTGTTTATAGTATATATATGTATATTTTTGCGCACTGCATTTTAATATATTACAATGGTTACACTAATTTTCTTTGAACTGTGCATTCTTCAGGGGGGTTGTTGGGTGTAACTATAATGTATCATGATGTATTGGTGTGTGTGTTGTCGTGGGTGAGGGTGGGGGTGGGGGTGTTACGTGTGTGTGTCCCTGTTTTTTCCCCTCCCCCCTCCCCTGCGTCGTAGATGCAGTACTCACCGTGGTCTTCGCCGCCGACGTTCGTGCTCCTGGTAGAGGAGCAAGAAGATAAGGGCTGGCAGGATCTGCAGCTCTGGTTCCATGGCGTCCAGGTTCCTCATGGGGTGTGTATAGGTGAGCGTTTTCCCTTCGAAGTCCTGTTTCCGCCGTGTTTTTGTCCACGGTGAATCCGCCCCGGAAAAGGTGGCGGATTGGTAGGTTGTGATACTGTGGGTGGTACTTTGTCCTCCGCCTATCTGTTGGCGGTGACCGCCAAGCTGTTTGTTTGTACCGCCGTGGCGGGCGGAGTGTTAAAGTGACTGTCTTTGTTGGCGGTTCCCGCCACGGTCGTAATTCCAATTTTTTTACCGACGGCCTGTTGGCGGTCTTACCGTCGCTTTAACACCATCCGCCAGGGTTGTAATGACCACCTAAGTCACAAAAGTAATATAATATTAAAAATAAAAATAAAAATAAATAAAAAATAGAAAATTGAAATTCAAAACTAAAATTAAAATTAAAATATATAAAAAGAATAAAAAATAAAATAAAATTAAAAATGTAAATATAAACTTAAATTAAACAAATGATCAATAATTCTCAATGTTTGTATGGGAGGGCACGGATAAAAAACGTATTGTGAGGAAGGGACAAATGAGGTGCAAAATGAAAAATGCAATAGATAGGAAGGAAATATTATAAGCAAAGTTCATCAGAGCCATATCCTTTTAGTATACATATACTACAGTGATCCCCAAGCTTATCAGTATACACTGGTATCACATCAATCCATGCAAGCCGATGGTAAAGGCACACTGGCTGGATGCATTAAATGGCCCCCAGCTACATGGTCAAACAACAACAGCTAGTAGGCATTGGGAATAAAGACCTCATGCAAGTCTGTGGAAAAAATACACTGGCCCTCATTACGACTTTGACGAGCTTCAGAGAAGACCACCAAAGCCATGGGTGCCAGAAAACCACCAGTGCTGGCAGTCTTACGCCCACCATATCATGGGTACTGCTGGATTTCTGCCACACTTTGGGCGGAGACACTTGGGCGGTTCCTCCACCGGCCCGCCCCACCAGTAGGACTCCACCAGCCGTATTATGGGCAATAATATGGCCTGGGAGTGTCCTACTGGCACTGCCAGCAGTAGAAGTGCCCCTTCCCATTGCCTACTGGACGATCTTCTCCCTGGAACAGGGAAGGTGATCGTCTGACAGAGGAGCGGGCTGGGAGGGTGGGGGTGTTGTGTGTGTGTGTATGAGTGTGTGGTGTCTGACTGTGTGCATGAATGTGTGTATGCGTGGTTGTATGCATGTCTGAATGTTGAAGTGAGTGTGTGTCTGCATGTAAGTGTGTATGCATGTGTGTATGCAAGTGTGCGTGTTTGCATATGAGTATGCATGTTTGGATGGGTGTGAGTATGCATGCATGAATGCATGTATGATTGTTGAAGTGAATGCATGTATGTAAGTGTGTATGAATGAGTGTGTGCGTGGTGCGTGTGGGTGTCTATGTGCATGTATGCGGGGAGGAAGGGGGTGCTGTGTCTGGATGAGGCACATTGTCTGGATGAGGGGTTGGGGGAGTGGGGCACTGTGTCCGGAGGGGGGGGTGTACTGTGGCTTGAGGGGGGAGGGTGGTCTAGTGCTTGCTGTGGGGGAGTAATCTACCAATAACATTGAAGGAATCCCCTGTCACCGATAGCCTTTCCGCCATGGTTTTCATGTTGGTGCTACTGCTGCAGAAACCATGGCAGAAAGCCGGCGCCTAATACCACGGCGCTTTTAAGTGGAGTGCCGGGTCAGAGATGATCATCTCCGGCCCGGCGGTTCCGACTACCATGGTGGTATGTGTGGCGATGTGGTGGGTTGGCAAAGGCCAACCCACCACACTCATAATGTGGCGGTTTGCACCACCACCCACCGCCACATTTCCCCTGGCGGTCAAAAGACCACCAAGGTCAAAATTAGGGCCACTGATTGGAGGCACAAAATGGCCGCCAGTTACTTGGTCAAACAACAACAACAAGGATCACGGAGGCATCGAGAACAAAGGACCCATGCAAGTCTGTTGCAAAGGCACACTGGCTTGATGTACAAAATGGCTGCGAGCCACATGGTCAAACAAGAACAAGAAGGAATGGGGAACAAAGAACACATGCAAAAGCTATGGCAAGAAGACACTGACTTGATGC
Source organism: Pleurodeles waltl (assembly GCF_031143425.1). NCBI lineage: Eukaryota > Metazoa > Chordata > Amphibia > Caudata > Salamandridae > Pleurodeles > Pleurodeles waltl. The sequence goes on along the minus strand of NC_090448.1, from coordinate 1,032,740,639 downwards.
ACAAAATGGCCGTTAGCCACATGGTCAAACAACATCAACAAGGAGCAAGGAGGCATGGGGAACAAAGAATACATGCAAAAACTATAGCAAAAAGACACTGGCTGGATACACAAAATGGCCGTCAGCCACATGGTCAAACAAAAAGTAGCAAAGAGAACAAAGAACACATTCAAACCTATGGCAAAGACACACTAGCTGAATGCACAAAATAGCCATGAGCTACTTTGTCAAACAACAACTCCAAACAAGGAGGCATGGAGAACAAAGAACACTTGCAAGCCTGTGGACATAGACTACACAAAATGGCCCTTGTTCACAAGGTATGGAGAACAAATACAAATGGTGGACAATGACAAACACACACCCACACACTCACCCATACGCACACACACTGCCCACAGGGAGTCATGGTGGTAACACTGAAGAAAACACTACCAATGCAAAACACAAAAATTAACTCAGCTATAAAAACTTCACAACAACAGTACACACATCCTCCTATGCCATCAAATATTACCCCATAACATATACACTTTTGGCAAAAAAAATGCAATGCAAACAATAGCCAACATTTTGTTACTTAATTCAATTTCATCCCTGCCCTAAATTAAGTTTTAAAAACATGTACTACTGAAACATTTCATTTGTGCAGTGATGACTACTACTACTGGGCATACTGGCTAGATGGCCCTTTGAAATCTAGGCCAGATAGTAAAATAATATTGTAAATGTTACAAACATGCAGAAAAGGTCCTGAGATGTGTAACAATTTTCCTTTATAAAAGATGAAAAATCAATGAAATGCAAAATAAATAATAACTAGGCCTATACTTAAACTCTGAGCAACCAGCCACTATAAAATTTAAAAATCAGGTTGAGGTACAAAGGAACACTGCTGCATGCCCAGGCAAAAAAACAGCACCTTTGTATAATAGCTTTTGAACTTACTTGTGTGATTTCACAAAAACAAACGGCTGATTACGAGTTTGGCGGTCTTGTCATTGATGTCATGGCGGAGTCCGAAACCCCCACCGCTGACTAGGCGGTCCTCCAGCTGAATTACAGTGTTGGTGGTTTGCTCAACTAGAGACCCCGGGACTCCTGCTGACATCACCAGCCATCGGCCGACCGCTTTGATGGCAGCTGGTGAAAAGCAGCTGCCACAGGGAGATATAGATAATTGTACCACTATCCACATTATGGTGTGCTTTCCAGTCAAGCAGACTGTGAAAGGAAGACTGTTTGCTTTGAGATGGCATAATTAAAGGAAATGATGTGTTAGCTCTCCCATTTCCTTCTTTTCTTTTCAGTCTCTGATGTGGGCCCCTTTGCCCAGGGCCCCCCTTCACAGCGGCAACTTCACCCCTACCAAAATCCCAAAAATACAGGTAAGTACAATTTGTATTTTTCCATCATTGACAGGACTGGGCACATATGACCCAGTCTTCAGCAATGGAATGGGACATACACAAGGTATTATGCACCCGGGCCTAATGCTCTCCCACTGAGAGCAACTATTGGGTCATGGGAAAACTGTCCTTTAAAGATGGAATTTGTGCACTTTGTAATAATAACAAGAACAAGTTAGATCATACAGTTTTATCTGTTGAGCTTTGTACTTTATGCAATGTCAATTTCTAAAAATATATATTTTTTAAATTTGAAGTATGCACAGTGGAAAAAGCTTGGATTTCTACTATGTACCCTCAGAATGAAATGGTACGTTTTAATATTGCTGCATTTTTTTAAAAACCTTTTAGCTTTTTGTATAAAATGTATATGGTGATTGTAATTGATCTAATTCTTTTTGTAATCTATTATTTGTGGATCTTTTTGGATTTCCACATCAAATATAGTAGAATATGAAATTATGAACAAGCTGTACAATTCTGCTTTGTCTTTTTCAAAGTTCTATAAAGTCTAAATGGCTATACATTCCATAGGTTGCTCTTTATATACATTGTCTTCAAGTTTATGACATTTTTTGCATCCCTGTAGTCTGTGGAACCCTTTCACGTAGGACAGGTGTGAGCAAACAAATCATTTTGTGTTTGTTTACATAACCATGTATTGCTGGCGCTATGCGTAATAAAAAAGTAAAATATTTAGGGCCTGATTTAGATCTCGGCAGGGGGGTTACTCTATCATAAACATGACGGATGTCCTGTCTGCCGTATTACAGTCTCCATAGAATATAATGGGATCGTCATACAGGGGATGGGGTATCCATCACATTTGTGACAGACTATTCCCCTACTCCAAAATCTAAATGAGGCCCTTACACCTTCGGGTTTATGGTGATGTTTAATGTTTGTTTGTGCCTTTTTGGGAATTCACAGTGCATTTATTGTAGGTGCTCTCATGGAAAGCTGCAGAAGGAGCAGTTACCGTGTAGTTCTGAAATTCCTTCGTGAGTTCCAAGTTCTTACAAAATTAATGGATTTTCACATGTGTAAATACTTCGCGATGCTACAGTTCTAATTTCAATCTTTTACATTTTGGGGCATATTTAAAGGCCTCTAATGCCACCTTAGCGCCGTAATAGCATAATTGTTTTGATGCTAGGGCAGCACGGAAGTGGCTTATACCAAGTGCAATATTTACACTTTGTAAACCCTTGTGCCACATTATGCCTGTGCCAGGCATAATGTTTGCGTGGGGGATGTTTCAGTGCTAGGAGGCTCACAAAAATGCTGCAGTGAAATTTAACAAATTTCACTGCACTATTTTTAACACCTGCTCAGAGCATGTGAGAAAATTATGCTCCCATAGAAACCTATGGGTATCCTTGCACTTTGCTACATTAGTGTCAAAACCTTTGATGCTAGTGTAGCAAAGCGCCACAATTGTGTCAAAAATGTTGATGCTATTTGTTAGACTTGGCATCCTTAGCGTGGTCTTCCCTAACTGTTTGCCTCTGTTTCCCAGGTTGTTGATGTATGCTGGACTCTGTTTTTGCTGTTTTGGTTAATTTGGGCACTTTACCACTGCTATCCACTGCTAAAGTTCATGTGCTCCCATGTAAAATATACATGTAATTGACTTTCCATGACTGACATATTTTATTTACTAGTATGTCCCTAGTACAGTACACTAGAGATGCTGAGAGCCTTAAAATCAAATGCTATTAGAGGGCCTGGAGCACTGGTGGTGTACCCACATTAGTAGCCCTGTAAACATGGCTCAGACCAGAAAGTAGCATTTCTTAAATAGTAATATTAAATCCAACTTCACCAGTCAGCAGGATTTTGTATTACCCTTCTGTCCATACTAAATATGACCTTGTTCTCCTTTCAGATCAGGAGCTACCACTCAAACAGTATATGAGGGTAGCCCTAATGTTAGTCTATGAAAGGCGCAGGCCTCACAGCAGTGTAAAACAAATTTAGAGTTTGACACTACTAGGACATATAAACTACACAGGTACATGTCCTGCCTTTTAGCTACATAACACCCTGCCCAATGGGTTACCTAGGGCCTACCTTAGGGGTGACTTATATGTAGAAAAAGGTGAGTTTAAGACTTGGCAAGTACTTGGCAAGTACTTTTAAGTGCCAAGTCGAATTGGCAGTGAAACTGCACACGCAAGCCTTGCAATGGCAGGCCTGAGACTTGGTTAAGGGGCTACTTAAGTGGGTAGCACAATCAGTGCTGCAGGCCCACTAGTAGCATTTAATCTACAGTCCCTTGGCACATACAGTGCACTTTACTAGGGACTTATAAGTAGATTAAATAAGCCAATTTGGTATGATCCAATGTCACCATGTTTCAAGGGAAACAGCATATGCACTTTAGCACTGGTTAGCAGAGTCCTAAAACCAGCAAAAACAGTGTCCAAAAAGTGGAGGGAGGCGGGCAAAAAGTTAGGGGTGACCACCATAAGGCTCTCCAGTCTAACATCGTGTATAGGATATCCCAGTTGCAGGAGTGCTGGATAACTTATAAGTTCACTACTCCTTACCACCCCCGAAGCAATGGTCTGGTTGAGAGATTCAACCGCACCTTGAAAGGCATGTTCATGGGTCTGTCAGAGCCCTTGAGGCGGAAGTGGGACGTCTTCTTGCCATGCCTTCTGTTCGCCTACAGGGAGGTGCCTCAAAAAGGGCTTGGCTTTAGTCCATTTGAGTTATCGAATAGCCTCCCTGTTAGGGGACCTTTGAGTCTGGTGAAGGAGGGCTTGGAGAAAGCCCCCAGTAAACCTCCCCAGGATGTATTTAGTTACATGCTGGCCTTCAGAAACCAGACTGCCCACTTCAGAGCTCTTGCACATGAGAACTTGGAAGCAAGCCAAGCAGACAGGAAACAGTGGTATGACCAGAATGCCACTCTGGTTGAGTTTCAGCCTGATCAAAAAATGTGGGTGATGCCACCAGTGGAGCCTAGGGCACTCCAGGGCAAGTGGACTGGGCCATTTGAGGTGGTGGAGCACAAGAGTGAGGTCACCTACCTGGTAGACTTGCGAACTCCCAGGAACCCCCTTAAGCGTCCTGCATGTGAACCGTCTCAAACCCCACTGTGAGCGGACTGAATTGCCCATGCTCCTAGCAACAGATGATGGGTGGAGCAAGAGAGTGAGCCTCTCCCTGACCTCCTGTCTTCAGGAGAGAAATATGGGTCAGAGCAGCAGAGGGAATGTTGCCAGGTGTTGGGACAGTTCTCTCTGTTCTCCCTGATGCCAGGGGTCACACACTTGTGTACACATGATATGGGAAGGTTTACAGAGCCCTAGGAGTTTTCCAGCAGTCCTTGGGCCAGCACTGTGGTCTTGGTCCCAAAGGCTGCTGCTCCTGGTGCCACCCCAGAACTCTGGTTCTGTGTGGACTACCGGGGTCTCAATGCGGTTATTAAAACTGACGCACACCCCATCCCCTGAGCTGATGAGCTCATTGATCAGTTGGGAGCAGCCAAATACCTCAGCACGTTTGATTTGACATCCAGGTATTGGTAGATTGCCTTAACTGATGGGCCAAGGAGAGGTCCGCATTTTCGACCCAAGATGGACACTTCCAGTTTAAAGTGATGCCATTTGGGATGAAAAATGTCCCTCACACATTCCAGAGATTGGTCAACCAGGTGTTAACTGGGCTGGATGATTGAGCACAGCATACTTGGATGGCATTCCAGTGTTCAGTTCCACTTGGGAGGAACACTTTCAGCACCTCTTCAGAGTGTTGGAGGCCCTGCAAAAGGCAGGCCACACTATTAAGGCAAGCAAGTGCCAAATAGGGCAGGGTTCGGTGATATATTTGGGACACCAGGTAGGAAGTGGCCAGGTTTCACCCCTACAGCCAAAGATTGACACCATCCTGGCTTGGGAGCCACCAAAGACCCAGAGTAAGGTGAGGACCTTTTTAGGCCTCACCTACTATTACAGGAGGTTTGTCAAGGTATATGGCACCATTGTTGTCCCCTTGAATGAGTTTACTTCCAAAAAGCAACCAAAGAAGGTGATCTGGACAAAGGCTTGCCAGATTGCTTTTGATGCCCTGGGGGCTGCCATATGCACATCACCTGTGCTGAAGGCACCTGACTACTCCGGAGAGTTTGTTGTGCAAACAGACGCCTCAGAGCATGGTATAGCAGCAGTACTCTCAAAAGCTTAATGAAGAGGGCCTTGATCAATCGGTAGCCTTCATTTGTAGGAGGTTACTTCAGGGAATGTAGATGGAGAGCAATAGAGTGTGAAGCTTTTGCCATGGTCTGGGCGCTGAAGAATCTAAGACCCTTCTTATTTGGGACTCACTTCTGGGTTAAGACTGACCACAGACCCCTCAGATGCCTAATGTAGATGACGGGTGAGAATCCAAAACTGTTGAGGTAATCCATTTCCCTACAGGGGATGGACTTGATGGTGGAACACCACCCTGGTACAGAACACGCCAATGCTGATGGTCTGTCCAGATTCTTCCGCCTTAGTGATGAGAACTACCATGAGGTTGGGTAGTTGCTCCCCACTTTCAGCTGGGGGGGACACGTATTAGTCTTGGCATCCTTGGCGTGGTCTCCCTTAACTTTTTGCCTCTGTTTCCCAGGTTGTTAATGTGTGCTGGACTCTGTTTTTGCTGCTTTTGTTACTATGGGCACTTTACCACTGCTATCCAGTACTAAAGTGAAAGTGCTCCTATGTAAAATATATGTGTAATTCACTTTCCATGATTGGCATATTTGATTTACTAGAATGGCCCTATTACAGTGCACTAGAAGTGCCCAGGGTCTGTAAATCAAATGCTACTAGTGGGCCTGCAGCACTGGTTGTACACCCACATTAGTAGCCCTGAACACTTGGCTCAGATCGGCCAATGCAGAGTCTGTGAGTGCAGTTTTAAACTGCCAATTTGACTTGGCAAGTGTACTCACTTGCCAGGCCTAAACCTTCCATTTTTATATGTGTAAGGCACCCTTAAGGTAGGCCCTAGGTAGCCCCATGGACAGGGTGCAGTGTGTTAAAAGTGGGGCAGGTACATATGTGCTTTACATGTTCTAACAGTGAAATATTGCCAAATTCGGTTTTCACTGTTGCAAGGCATATCTCTCTCACAGGTTAACATGGGGGCTACCTTTAAATACTATTAAAGTGTAGATTCCCTTTTGGAGCAGATAGAAATATGGGGTTTAGGGTCTCTGAGCTCACAATTTAAAAATACATCATTTAGTGAAGTTGGTTTTTAGATTTTGTGTTAGAAAATGACACTTTTAGAAAGTAGGCATTTTCTTGCTTAAACCATTCGGTGACTCTGCCTATTTGTGGATTCACTGTCTTGGTCAGTTTGACAGTTGGGCTGTTTGCACCTTTCTCTAGACAGTGACAAGAAGGGAGCTGGTGTGTAGTCTCCATATCCTGATGAGCCATCTGTGCTGGGAGGGAGGGGAGGAGTGGTCTCTCACACCTGAAAGGGCTGTGACTGCCCTCACACAATGCAGTCTCCAACCCCCTGGTGTGTCTGGGGCCTGGTATGTGCAAGGCAGGATCTCATAAACAAGACACCTGGTCACTGAAGTTAAGCTTAACTGCTCGTGCCAAGCTACCAAGGGGGTGAGTGTGGGCTAACTGAGTGTCATTCTCCTTTACCCTGACTAGAGTGAGGGTCCCTGCTTGGACAGGAGATAACCTGACTGCCAACCAAAGACCCCATTTCTAACACTATTGTGCTAATGACTGAAATGGTGCACCATATTATAAATACGGTGCAACCATGGTGTCATTAGGTGCCATGGGGGAAGCAGAAACAGTGGCACGCCAGCTGTGATGCGTCACTTTTTCTTAAATATGGGCCATTATTTCTCCAAATCGAAAAGAATTTCTCCCATGGAGAAACCACTTCTGGACAGCAACTATTATTGATGGTGTTCTCACATCATTCACTTATTGCATGCTGGTTTTCACTTGTGTTTTACAGGCGTAAATCTGCGATCCTAATAAGGATTGAAGGTGGGTTTATAAATGTTTGTGAATGTCAGCTATTTCCAAGACATCCCAAGGCTAGAACCGTCTCTCGGTCATTCCCTGCCCAGAGAACAGGTCTGCCCGTATATATTTTTACAGTAG